>NC_090298.1:110932916-111238333 GCF_039906515.1 Pseudorca crassidens
ACGGACACTAGGGGGTCCAGCCTCCAGGGGCAGGAGGAACAACCAGAATCAGAGCTGCTGGAGCTGGATAACAACTTCAACAGAGACAACAAACTATCAAAACTCCAGGAGAAGTGACTACAGCACAGAGGTGGTTTTCAAGAGAGTTGTGATTTTTGAACCAAAAAGAAAATCAGAGGAATTTAAAAAGAGAATGGTCAGTATTGGGACTCAAATTAGTGGCCTCCAAGATCAAGTAGAGTACATATCTCAAAGCCCAGAGCAAAAATAGAAAAAAAACCTCTAAAATACAGTAGTCATTCTAAATAAAAACTTTAAGGAAAAAAAGCACGGAGGACAATTTCCAAATACGTCCTTTTAAATGACCAACCACTGTTTCAATTAAAAATCAGGAGCCAGGCTTCTCTGGTAGCACAGTGGTTGAGAGTCCGCCTGCCGATGCAGGGGACACGGGTTTGTGCCCCGGTCCGGGAGGATCCCACATGCCGCGGAGCGGCTGGGCCCTTGAGCCATGGCCGCTGAGCCTGCGCGTCCGGAGCCTGTGCTCTGCAACGGGAGAGGCCACAACAGTGAGAGGCCCGCGTACCGCAGAAAAAAACAAAAACAAAAACAAACAAAAATCAGTAGCCAGACAGGGATACTTGTCATCACCATTTTTATTCATAAAGGGAGTGTAGTAAGACAAGAAAATGAAATATTAGTAAAAATTTGGAAAAGACAACTAACAATTATCTCTTTTTGCTGATTGTATATCTATATACTTAGAAAACTAAGGGGCTCTAGTGCAAAGATATGAAAATTTTAAGAGAATTATTATGAGGTGGTTAGACAGATGATAAATATGCCAAAATTAACCATTCTTTTCTTCACTAGCAAAATAATTAGAAACGAGAAAGGGAAAAGAGTCCACTCATAATAATGATAAGACTATAAAAGGTAAGACTATATTGGTCCCAGATAACCAAGAAAAATAAGAAAAAGAATAATGAAGGGGGATGTGCCTTTCCAGATATCAGAACATCAAACCAGAAAGCTGTTATGATCAAAGCAATATGATAACGAGTGAGGAGTAGACAGATCAATGACTGTAGTTGTGACAATAAAATAGAAGAGGGGATCCAGAAATTAATCCCTGTGTATCTGAAAAGTCGATGAATGACAAGAGTGGCTACTGCATGGGGTACATGATAGTCATTTGATAAATGATGTTGGGGTACCTAGTTATCCACCTGGAATAAAATAACATCAGAACCCTATTTCACACCACATAAAAGTCAAATTCAAGTAGCTGTACACGTTTAAGTTATTCTTATTAAATAATGAGTGATATAAAAGAACAGTTACACACTTTGTGGACAGCATAAGCATTGCAGCATGATGAACAACTATGTACTCACCTACCCATTTAAAGAAAAAGAACAGTTTCATTAGTTTTGAGTTCCTCCGATACTATACCCTCATTTCTGCTCAGAGGTAAACATTATCTGGATTTTTTTGTTTATTATTATTTTGCTTTTCTTTGTAGTTTGATCTCATCTTTGCATTTCTATGCAATATACTGCTTTTTTTTTTACATGTTTCTGAACTTTATAGAAATGAATCACATTGTATTTATTTACCTGAGAAGTTACCTCTTTGCTCTTGCACTATGTTTTGTTTCATCCACATCGTTGCATATACCTGTAATTCGTTTTCACTTCTGTTGCCCATTGTACACACACGTCATTATTCATTTATATAGTCTATTTAGGTTGTTGATTGCCTTTTCCCATGGTCCTCTTTCTCTCTTTTGTTTCTTTATTTTGGATTGAATACTTCACCTTTCATTCTTTTTCTTCTAGTCATAAAAATTGAACATACTCTTTTTATTCTTCTACTCTTTACTCCATAAATTAAAAAATGTATAAATTAACCCAAGTCTGAAGTTAACCAATAACTTTACCTTCCACATGAAGAGCATATGAACTACAATCATTCCTTTCCTGACCTAAATATATAATAGTATATATTAATTCTATTTTTATTCCTCAAATTTTCTTAGTTACGTTTGTCTAAAATATCCATTTTATCCTTGTTTTAAAGAGTCATTTATGCTGTGTAATTAATTCTATGTTCACAGATTTTTCCTCTCAACTCAATGAACATTTTATTCCCCTGCTTCTTGGCTTCCACTGTTGTTGAGATGTCAGCTGACAGCCTTTTCATTCTTTTGTAGGTAATCCATCCTTTCTCTTTGGATCATTTTAAGACCTTTCCTTTGGTTTTCTGCAGTTTCTCTATGATGTAAGTATGCATATTTCTTTGCTTTTGTTCTGCCTATAATTCATTGGGTTTCCTGGAAGTGACGATTCATGTCTTTCATCAATTTGTGGAACTCGCAGCCATCTTCCTTTAGATACTGTCTCTGCTCCATTATTTCTCTCCTTTTTCAGGCATTCTGATTAGACACGTGTTACAAGTTCTCATTCTATCTCAATATCTCTTATCTCTTTCACCTTTCCCATATTTGGTTTCTCTGTGCTGCATTCTGTGTAATTTTTTCAAATTCATCTTCTAGCTCCTGAATTCCCTCTTTGGCTTTTTCTAGTCTACTCTTACATTCTCCCATTGAGTGTTTAACTTTGAATTTTTATTTCTAGAAGTTCTATTTAGTTCTTCATGAAGATGAATGGTCATCTATAGAATCTCTTGATTTTCAACCATATTCCAATCTTCAAAAAATATTAAACATACATATTTTATTTTCTGTGTCACTTTGCTCTTTATGCTGGTTGTTACATGGTGCTTCCCCCCATGGTGTTTTAAGATTTTTTTTTAAAAGAATGAGCTCACATTTCCCGGAAGTCGATCTGTGAAAATTCAGGATGCACAGTTTGAAGATGGGCTCATCTTGATTGTGCCAGGCATTCAAGGACTCCATCATTCTGGGTTAAACTCAATTTTATGTTTGAGATTTTACAGACGACCTAGGTAGTTTGCATCTGAGCTATAATTTCTTGTGGAGATCAGCATATGGTTATATGTTATCATGGGATATTTTCCCTCTCTGCTCTCTAATTTTGTGCCAAGATTTGAGACAAGCACATTTCCTTGCACTTGTTTGGGACAGGGTGTGTTTCTTTCTTGTTTAACCCTCCACTGTGGATGTAATGCTTTGGAGTTTCAGGTTTATAATGGGAAGGGGGAAATTTTTCCAAATATGTCCACCTTGGAAGGACCCTGGGATTTGTCCTTGCTGCCCTGAATTATGTTGGGTGTGCAAACCAAAGCTAAGGTTCACCCAGTTTGGCAAAAGCCCTCCAGGTAAAGCCAGCTTCATAGCTACATGACCTCTCTAGGTTTCTGATTTCAGTTGCTTTTTTAACCTGTAAGTATTCCTTACATTCTTACCAGCACATCAAAGCTTAAAAGAATTTATAAATATATTTCTCTGCCCATTGCCAGAGGCAGAATTTAGATTATGACTTTAAAAACTATTACATAACAATTTAAAAAAACTGAAGTAAATACAGGGGTATGACATTCAACACAGCACTAGCTAGCTCTTTGGAAAGTGGCTGAGAACTGCTGTGCCACAGAAGAGACTCAGGAAAGGCTGGGGTCATTGCCAGATAGCCTATTGTAATTTTCCTGAGTCCGCCTGCATGTTTAAAGCAAACTTAAGCCCTTCCATCACCAGAAAGTTAAAAATTAAAGAGAAGTCTTTAATTTTTGAATGGGGTGCAGTGGAAAAAAAGAAGAAGACACAGTTGTCCCCAATAACCTATGTCCCTATCTGCCACCTCAAAGCTCAGAGCAGGTCCTCTCAGGAGCAGTATTTTTCTCAGTATACAGATGTGGCTGGTGACAAATACAAGGAGAGTGACTGGCCACTTTTGGACCACTTGTGATAAAAGAAATAAAAAGATTGAGTTGAGTTTGAAGTATCTTCTGAATAAACAATGCCTTTAGGCACCGTGTGGGTCTCCGACCTTTAATGTCATCTGATCTCTAGTTTATACTGACGAAAGCAAACCTGCTTTCGATTGGTCCTGCTCTCCGGAGGCAGCAGCATCAGAGTGAGGGCTTTACTCTCACTGACATATTTCTACCTAAAGCCTGGGCAGAAGTCACTCTGTAATAGGTGTTGGCTCAACCTTATTTACAGTGGCAAAATGGAACAATATTAAAAATCAAAATGTCCTTCTAAGCAGGTCTTATTAGCCAAAACAAAATTATTTTTGATTTGTGACAACTAGCATACTTATCATCTCAACTCTAAACATGTCAGAATGACTTTTGCTTTTTTAACTGAAGGAGAGAAAATTCTAATGATATTTTAACTTCAAAAATTCATAGTTAAGAGGTAGGCAGCAGAGTATAGTGGTGGCCAGGTGGCGGGGGTGGGGCACCACAAGGAAGGGGACCAAAGGATGATGGCCAAGTTTGTTCTCGTAGGCAGCTGCACTGGGCAGTGGCAAGGTGGAATTAGGACCCACAGAGGAAGGTGGGGTCAGGACATTATTTTATATACAGAGGGACCTAGTAATGGATGAATACCTTGAGGATAATGGGAGCCAGGTTTCTCACTGAAGAAGAGAGTTATAAATATGAAAAGAGGGAAGCTAGCAGGAACCCTATAGAATGAGCCCTGTATATATGTGTGTGTGTGTGTGTGTGTGTGTGTGTGTGTGTGTGTGTGTGTGTGTGTGTGTGTGTGTGTGTGTGTGTATTTCCTGTATCTCTTTTCTGAGAGGGTCCAGGAGCAGCAAAACTCCAGTGGCAAGGGGCACATTTTACTCTCAGTCTTGGTTTCTAAATGCAATTCACCACTAATGGGAACCAAAGCTCTTTGAAGAAATGGCTTATTCCAGAGAAGGGGCAGGGAAAGTATAAGAAGAGCCCAGAAT
The DNA here is from genome assembly GCF_039906515.1 of Pseudorca crassidens. Lineage (NCBI taxonomy): Eukaryota > Metazoa > Chordata > Mammalia > Artiodactyla > Delphinidae > Pseudorca > Pseudorca crassidens. The sequence continues at coordinate 110,937,806 of NC_090298.1, forward strand.
ATCTTGTTGTGCCAGAAAGTAATGAAAAACTTTCTTACATATCAAAAGACGGGACATATCAAAAGACACAGAAGCTAGTTTGAAGAAGCTCCTACTGGCCAAATCTGGGATATTTTGGGCATGAAAATAAATAATGACAGCAGCAGATAATATCCCACTGAATAAACAGAAATCTACAAATCCAGACTGATTTTTAAAAAGTGAGCAAATAAATGGGGAAACAGAAAATTCTTCCAGTGGATTACAGTAGAATTACAGTAGAATTTCAATTAATAAAAGTAGAAGAAATCAAGGAATTAGAAAATTTTCATTTGGCAATGATAGTACTAATTATTTCAAACCAAAAAAAATCAATAAATGCTAAAACTAGTGGGTGAAAGAGGAATAACAGGATATTTACATAGTTTCAAAATAGCTCATCAGAAAACATTTATTAGTTTTAAAGGAAAACTGAGCAACTTTACAGTGGAGAAAGCTGGCAGATATCACCTTATTCAAGTGATCGAAGTTAACCTCACCAGTGATGCGAGAAGTTGACATCAATTCTTAATTGCTGGGATGCAGGAGAAGTGCTCATCATAACTTCACTTATATTCTTGCCAAAATTTCATAACCTCAAGTCACAAGGAAACATTAGAAAAACCCAAATTGAGAGACACTATTAAAATGACTGGCCTATAATTTTAAAAAATGTTAAGGATATGAAGGTCAGGAAGGATTGAAGAACTGTTCTGAATTGAAGTAGGCTGAAGACAGATAACAGCTAAATGTAATGGGTGATCTGGTGTGAATTCTCTTACTAAAAAGGATGTTGTTAGGACAGCCGGCAAAAGTTGAATGGGGTCTTTTGTGAAGTATATATGAGAGTTCTTTGTATTGTTCTTACAATTTTCCAGTAATATGGAAAATATTTTTAAAAATAGGGCATCTTAAATTTCAGACAGAATTATACTTCTGTATAGGACAGAGAAATTTCCAAAAGATTGTTGTCCCCATTATAACAACAAAAAAACCCAGAAGGACTAAAATTCATATCTTTCTTAAAGTCGTGTGACAGTAATGACGGAATATATGTCTAAGTGAACCAAATTCAGAGAAGAACAAGCCTTTAATAGAACTGAATATACAATATATGAATTAAAGGATTTACTAGCTGGACTTTAATAAGAATAAGCTGACTGGACACAGCAGATAATGAGATCAGCAAATTCCTAGATAAGTCAATAATAAAAATGACTGAAGCACAGAGAAGAAAAATAGTGAAAAAAGACTGAACAGATCACCAGAGAGCTGGGGGATAATCTGAATAGGACTAACATACATGTAATTGGAGTTTTAGGAGAGGAGAGAAAGGATAGGGCAAAAGGAATATTTCAAAAGATATTGGCTAAAATTTAAAAAACTGACTCAATCCATGACATGGGAGGTAAGAGTATTCAAGGGAGAAAAGACAGTCTCTTCAATAAGTGGTGCTGGGAAAACTGGACAGCTACATGTTAAAGAATGAAATTAGAACACTCCCTAACACCATACACAAAAATAAACTCAAAATGGATTAAAGACCTAAATGTAAGGGCAGATACTATATAACTCTTGGAGGAAAACATAGGCAGAACACTCTCTGACATAAATCGAAGCACGATCTTTTATGATCCACCTCCTAGAGTGATGAAAACAAAAACAAAAATAAACAAATGGGACCTAATTAAACTTAAAAGCTTTTGTACAGCAAAGAAACCATAAACAAAATGAAAAGACAACCCACAGAATGGGAGAAGATATTTGCAAATGAAGGGACTGACAAGGGATTAATCTCCAAAATATACAAATAGCTCATGCAGCTCAATATCAAAAAAAACCCCCACAAACAACCCAATCAAAAAATGGGCAGAAGATCTAAATAGACATTTCTCCAAAGAAGACGGACAGATGGCCAAAAGCACATGAAAAGATGCTCAATATCACTAATTACTAGAGAAATGCAAATCAAAACTATAGTGAGGTTCCACCTCACACTGGTCAGAATGGCCATCATCAAAAAAATCTACAAAAAATAAATGTTGGAGAGGGTGTGGAGAAAAGGGAATCCTTCTACACTGTTGGTGGGAATGTAAACTGGTACAACCATTATGGAGAACAGTATGGAGGTTCCTTAAACAACTGAAAATAGAGCTACCATATGATCCAACAATTCCACTCCTGGGCAGAGGAGAAAACCGTAATTCAAAAAGATACAGGCACCTCAATGTTCATTGCAGCACTATTTACAATAGCCAGGACATGGAAGCAACTTAAATGTCCATTGACAGAAGAATGGTTAAAGAAGATGTGGTACATATATACAATGGAATATTAGCCATATAAAAGAAGGGAATAATGCCATTTGAAGCAACATGGATGGATCTAGAGATTGTCATACTGAGTGAAGTAAGTCAGACAGAGAAGGACAAATATTGTATGATATCACTTATATGTGGAATCTAAAAAAACCGGCACAAATGAACTTATCTACAAAACAGAAACAGAGTCACAGATGTAGAAAACAATCTTATGGTTACCAGGAGGAAAAGAGGGAAGGATATATTGGGAGGTTGGGATTGACATATACACACTACTGTATATAAAATAGATAATTAATAAGGACCTACTGTGTAACACAGGGAACTCTACTCAATACTCTGTAATGACCTATATGGGAAAAGAATCTAAAAAAAGAGTTGATATATGTATTCAATATACCTGATTCACTTTGCTGTACAGCAGAAAGTAACACAACATTGTAAATCAACTGTACTCCAATAGAAATTAAAACAAACACAACAAAACAAAACAAACAAAAAATCTGAAAGACATCAACCAAATATCCAAGAAGTTATGTGAACCAAAGCAAAAGGAACTCCAGCAAAGAAAACCACAAAGAAAACTATCATCAAGCTACTGAAAACCAAATATAACAAGAAAATGTAGAAAGCAGCCAGAAGAAAAAAGGTATACCACCTTCAAGAGAATAAGAAGAATGATGTTGGGACTTCCCTGGTGGTGCAGTGGTTAAGAATCTGCCTGCCAATGAAGGGGACACAGGTTCAAGCCCTGGTCTGGGAAGTTGTGTGCCACAACTACTGAAGCCCACATGCCTAGAGCCTGTCTCCGCAACAGGAGAAGCCACTGCAAAGAGAAGTCCATGCACCTCAACGAAGAGTAGCCCCTGCTCTCCGCAACTAGAAGAAGCCCACACACAGCAACGAAGACCCAGTGCAGCCAAAAACAAATGAATTAATTAATTAAAAATAAAAGAAGAACGATGTTTCATTTCTCATCAGAAACAATGGAAGTCAAAAGACAATGAACAAAGCTTCCACTACAAGAAGGAAAAAGAAGAAAGAACACCAAAAGGAAGTAGAAGGAAGAAAAATAAATGTAATAAAATAAAGAACAGAATAAAGAAAAAGAAGAGAAATCACCAGAACAGAAAACATTCCCACCAGCAGTATATGAGTGTTCTGGTTCTCCCATATGCTTGCCAACACTTGCTATGGTCAGCCTTTTAAACTTTAGAAATTCTAATAACATCCTTGTAGTTTTAATCTGTATTTCCTAATGACTGATGATGTTGAACATCTTTTTATGTGTTTGTGTGCCATCCATAAGTATTTATCCAAGAGAAATGAAAGCCTATGTCCACAAAGGACATGTACAAAAATATTCATAGGAGCTTTATTTATAATAGTCCCCAAATGGAAACAAACCTAATGTGCTTCAATAGGAATGACTAAGCAAACTGTGATGTGGTCATTCAATGAAATACTATTTAGCAATACAAAGGAACGAACTGATTTACCTACAACAAGGAGAAAACTCAAGAACGTGATGCTGACTGAAAGAAGCCAGACACCAAAGATTCCCTACTGTATGGCTCTACCTCATGAAGTTCAAGAACAGCTAAGCTAATCTATGGTGACCAGAACTGGAATAGTGGTTGCCTCTGCGTGTGGGAGGGTTGACTGGGAAGGGACGTGAGATCACTTTCCAGGGTGATAGAAATGTTTAAAGTTTTGATTTGAGTAATGGTATATATATTTGTCACACATTATTGACAAAGACCTATGCATTTCATTGCACGTAAATTATATTTCAGTTAAGAAAGAATCCACATTCAGGTTTTACTTTTTTCAAGACAACGCTTAAGATTAAATGATCACAAATGGAAATTTAAGAAATCTTTTCTATTGCTCCCAAATCTTACGCAGCAATGCTGGGTGCCAGCAGGGCCGCGACGACAAGCCGCTGGGGGATTTGAGCAGGAGGGTAATTCGATATGATTAATGCTTTTAAAATGGATTCTGGGGCTTCCCTGGTGGCGCAGTGGTTGAGAGTCCGCCTGTCGATGCAGGGGACACGGGCTCGTGCCCTGGTTCGGGAAGATCCCACATGCCGCAGAGCGGCTGGGCCCGTGAGCCATGGCCACTGAGCCTGCGCATCCGGAGCCTGTGCTCTGCAAAGGGAGAGGCCACAACAGCGAGAGGCCCGCGTACCGCAAAAAAAAAAAAAAAGAAAGAAAAAAGGATTCTGTCTGCGCGGGGGAGGGTTGACTGAAATGGTGGCCAAAGGAGAAGCAGAGGGACCGGTTTAGGAGGCTGCTGGAGTTGCCAGAGCATCAGATGCCGTGGCCTGGACTAGGGGGTGGGACTGGGGGAGGAGCGGAGGGGCTTCTGTGCTGTTTTAGGCAGGGCTTGCTGATACAGCAGGTGATGCTGTGGGTGAAGGAGAGGGTCAAGCTTCTTGCCCGATAACCAGGTGAATGCTACTTACTATCTACTGAGACAGGGAGAATGGGGGATGGTCAGGTTTGGTCATAACATCAAGAGATTTGTTCCAACTGCACTAAGACCGAGGTGTCAATTAAATGTCCCAGCACAGAAAATCAAGGGGCAGTTGGCTTTGTGAGCCTGGAGTCCAGGAAATAAGTGTGAGTGGAGACAGAGATTTGGAGGATTTTAAAATCACGGGACTAGATGACATCACCCAGGGAAAGAGTGTAGATAAAGAAGAAAAGAGGGTTAGCCTGAAAAAGTTATTCTTAGACAATTCTCAAGTGCGGAAATTTGTGAAATTTAACAATTCCACCTCTGCGTTAGGAAATTTGCGTTTAATTTGAAAGTAATGTGTTCAATTAGGTTATTCAGGCTACCTTAAAAGAAACTCTTGGCAAAATTATTTTATTTTTTCTTTACGGGTACAAGTTGTTCCAGCTTAGAAACAACACCCGAGGTCCTCGGGACTTGGTTATTGTTCTAACGACCGAGGCTCCTGGTCTGGTGCTCTGAGAGCCTGAGGTCCAATGAACAGGGAACAGACTGGAGCTGCATGGCCTCCCTGCAGCCGAGCTCCAGCTGTGGCGTTTCCTGTACACAGTTTCTGCACGAGGACCATAAAGGAGAAAGATCCCCTGGTATTGCTGAAACATGTTGGAGCCGGCACACTGGCTTCGTCCTCGGACTGCACACAGTAGCTCGTTTCTCGGCCGGTGTCTCTGGCTCCTGTTTGACTATGCAGCACTGCTCACCTTGATGGCGCCAGCGCCCGGACCTGCATTCGTTTACATCCGCGGAAGCTTCAGTTCTCAGCCTGTTCAGGCAGCACCCCAGCTGTCCCGTTTGTACTTTAGGAGCTGGAGCGCGCACATCTTCCCCCCTGGGGGAGGCCCCCGCCTTGCTCCCTCACGTAGCCCGGTGCCCCTCCCGAGGGACTGCACACCAGGGCTCCCCGCAGAGCAGATGCTCCACACATCTGTCCCAACCCTGAGGCAGGGGTGCTGCCTGATTCTGCTACAACACAAGGAAATAAGGCCCTGCCACATGCAGGTAGGAGCTTCCAAACAGCTGTGTGCTGGGAAGTGGGTGGCGATGGTGGGGAGACAGAGAGGTGGAAGGAGACTCCGAATGGGGACCAGAGTGGGGACGTGGGGTGGGTGGGGGCGGTGACAGCGCTGAAGGTGAGGGTGGCTGAGTAGCGGCGGGATGACTGTGGAGATGAAGGGGTGGTGGTCCACAGTGGTGAGGGAGAGGACAGTGGTGATGATGATAAAGGGGGTGAGAAACACAGACCATTTTCTTCCCCTCGGAGAAGGAGTCCCCTAAATGACGGGTGAGAGAGGCCAGGGGACCTGCACAGGGCAGGAAAAAGACGGATACGACCGAGTATGAACCTTTTCACAAAAGAACACGCAATAGGTCCACGAAGGCTGGGGGCCCACAGGCCAGGACGAGAGGCCCCCCATGCACACAGCCCACGGGCTGAAGCCGAGTGGGGAGGTGGGGGACAGCGCTGCAGTTCCAGTGGGTAACCAACCCACCCCATGTCACCGCTTGCTCCAGGGCCAAGGGCACTCGCAGATAGGCAGGGCCACACCTGCCTCTGTGAAACCAGGATGGGCTGTCTACCAGAAAGGGCATTCTGTGTGACACCACTAGAAGGAGTGCCTGTACCCAGGGTTTCAGGGACCCCGGGACCTGAGGCAGCCAGCCGTTCCTGGGCACAGGGTGCCCCTGAACTTTATAGCAGTTCAAAAAAATCAGTGCAGAAGGATTCCACTCACTGGTTACTAGTGGAGACCTGTGGGCAGTGCAGGAGGCCATGTTGGGAAAACCTATGAAATAATCATGTCAGAATGATGAAAACCTTCTCCTGGGACCAGCTGACAACACAGAAAGTTCACAGAAAATTTGAGAAATATACAACCTGATGGAAACGTTTTCAAGATGGGGAATAAAAGATATTTTTATTCAACACATTAGAGACAAGGAAATAGCATATTTTGAAGCACTCTGAGTTTACAGCCACTCAGTTTTGATATTTAGACCATCCGGGGCACCTGGGTCCCCTCAGTTTGCTGGCCCACGCTGCCTCCCTGTTGGTGATGCTGCAATACCTGGCCCAACACCTGACAGGTTAGATGACAGTGTCCTCTGAAAGGCACCACTGCTCATCCCAGGCCAAAGGAAGGCTGGACTGGACAGGGAAGCTGGCAGTGCCCTGACCATGTGGTCACATGGGCCATTTTGTCTGAGTTCACTATGGACAGTTCCCATTTCTGGGCTCATTTCTAAACACCAGAGAAGGGAAAGAATGCTGGCTTTGGGGTCCAACAATCTTGAGCTCCTCATCTGGAAAATGGGAGAAGAAACCTCACCCGGAGGTCAGCAGAGAAGAATACAATGAACATAAAACACCTGGCCCAACTCCCAGCATACCCCAGAAACATGCTAGATCTTTCTCCCTTCCCAATACAAAGAGATGCCATTGAAAGGAAACATATAAAAACAAATCTATAGATCCTTTACATGAAATTTCTCATCTATATCAGATTGTGCTGAAATCTTAGCCTGTGAATTAACCTATTTCAAGTGAACATTGATAGAAAAGATTGATGGGCTCACATTTATTGAGAATTTACTATGCTCCAGACACTAGAAGTTCTTGATATAGATTTTCATCATGGGTGATTGTGTTACCAATTTTTAAAAACACTTTACTACAAAGGTTTTAGTTTGTGCATCTCTTTAATATTAAAATTTCATTCAAGTGACAAAAAAGAATGAGCTTTAGCTAAAGCCCAAGATTTGTTCCAGAAGCTGTTCTCAAGCTATTCAGATGGCCTGTCCCGACTGGTCTTCCCCTTTATCAAGAGACCCAGAGTAAGGCATCTTGACTGACACACATAAGCCCAGGCCCATCCCCGTTGGCAAAGCTGTTAAACTGCCAGGCCTGAGCCTTAACAACTGTCCATAGCAGAAGCTGTGTTGAGATATTAAGAAAGAGACATAAGGGACAACTATTTTGAATGTGAGTTTAGACGGTTCAGCAGAAAACCTGGCAAAGTAATTAGCAGATTCCTATGAGGAAAGATTTAAGGCCCAACTGACTCCTAAGACTTTCATGACATCTGAATCTCCACTGCTGGAGATTCTTTTCTTGGACAAGCCCTTCTGGGTTCCTCTCTGAAAGTATCAATTTGAACTTTAAGTTAAAGCATTCATTCATTCATTCACTTATTGAATAATTTTGTGTTCCTACATGGGCTGGGCACTACGTCCTGGGAACACAGCAGAGAACAGGACACACATGGACCCTGCCCTCAAAGCTTATGGCTACCATATACAGCTGTGCAGTTTGTGCACTGCACAATACGTCCAGTGGGGGATGAAATCTAGCAAAGTTCATAGTCTATGTTTCCTGGCATTGGGTTGAATTTGTCTGGATGAAGGGACACTATTTTCTCTGCACAGGGTTGTCCTCTACTTGCCAAGCCAAGAACTGACAGCATTCTGTTTGCCCACTGGGAGCACTTTTATTCTGATGTATGCAAACGCTGTGGAGGAGACGGTCCTGAACACATGGTCACAGGGCCGTGACGGTCTCACGGATGTCTCCACAGCCTGTTGGTTTGGGCAGAGGTCTCCCCCTGGCCCACAGCCAGGCCTCAATGGGAGGACAGAGACATGAAAAAGAGAGTCTGTGTTTGAAGTTGGGGTGAGGGCAAGGGAAGCAGGACCACTTGGGTGGGCTCCAGTCCTCCTGGCCAGTGTTGTGGACCTCACTGGGCAAGACCCTCCTCTCCCTGGCCTCGGCCCCCTGCTCTTCGGTTTAGGGGCAGGTGGAACTGGACTATTTGTGACTTCCCTTGCAGTTCTCATCTGCCCTTATTGGTCCACCGTCCCTGAGAGTAGGCCTCTGATCTCAAAAGAAACCATCCCTCCCAGGTAGGAATTCTTAAAACACAGAACGTGCTAACGGAATACTGAGTGTGGCCCTTTATGCCTGAACACAGGGAGGTCTTCCCCACCAAGGGAGTGAGCACAGAGCAGCGGGGAGCCTGAGGATGTGAGGAGGAGACCGGCCTCCCGCCCCTCCGTGGGGCTGTGCTGACTGACAGGACCAGTGGACTTGGGGCTCCAGCATAACAAGCCACTGTCACTGCGTGGTGGCTCTGGGCAGATGGGCTGTGCTGCCCTGCTGGTTTGGAAGCTCCCTAATTGGAGAACAACCCGAAGGTGGTCTTCTGACAGAGATCATTAGGCGAGAGACTAACAGTTCTGATGACTCATAACACAGCTCCCACGGCCAATTAACAGCAGAGGAGGCCGCACTGTATCATGGGCTGGCGGGATGATCTCTACGGCTTTGTGCCTTCTGACGGGGTGGGACAGTGGGCAGCTGCAGAGCAGAGGAAGTGGTGGCAGAAGGGGTGGCGGAGGAAGGGCTGGGGGAGGAATAATCTGGGAGCATCCGTCCTGCTGCGCCCCAACCTGCAGGTGGACAACCTGCCAATCCCTGATTTAATGACACATGGATAGAACCTCCAAGTCCCTTCGTCAGTTTAACAAACTCCACTGCCACCACAAGGTGAGAACCCAAACCCCGTATGAAATATCTCCTCCTTCCAAGAGTCAGCATGGGTTTTGGAAGGAGCAAGCCAGCGTTTCAGGATCTAAAACCAGCTCAGTCTCAGCATGTCTTGTCACATTCTTGGCATTGGACTTCTGAGCTCAAAGGCTCAGGGGACATTTGGTTTTATTGAATCAGAAAATACACCAACGTTCCTTCTTATAGGCTGGCTCACATCGTCTCCTCCAGAAGGTCCCAGCAGTGTCACCAGAAGAGAGTCAGCCAGCCCTGGTTTACAACCTGCTTCTGCTTTTACCAGCTGTGTGGCCTTGGACCAGTCACACCTCTCTGGGACTCAGTTTCTACAGCTGAAGAGCTAACAACCAGTACCTCACCTAAGGGTAAGAGAGGGCTCACTCACAGCACTCAGAACAACGTGGGGCCGCTACAAGGTTCTCAGTACTTGGAAGGGCTCCTGGTTCTATCAGTTTCTTCAGCCAAACCCTATTCTAAAGGAATGAACCCAGAAGCCTGAGAGGACGGAGCCCCCCTGGGAGTAGCTGTAACTGTCCATCTCAGGGGCTTGCCTTTCCCCATTGGCAGGGCTGCCGCCTTCTCTAGGGCTCCCCAAGCCCTGAGACATGGACTCCTTTTGGTGGGAGGGTGGGAGGGGGAGGGCTATACAGGAACACTCCTCACCAGTGCTTCGTGCCGGGAGTGCACATAACTGGGGGGTCAGTGATGGGGGGGAGTGTTCAGGCTAAAAATGCAGATTCCTAGCCTCCATGTGCAGAGATTCTGATTCAGCAGTTCTGGGGCTGGGGCAGGTCCTGGGAGTGTGTGTTTTTACAAGTGCCCTGGCTGAAGTTAGGTTGCAAAGCTGTGGACCACACGCAGAGAAGCCCCGCAGGGCTCCAGCTCCTGCAGTCGGGACACACAAGGCTTTGAGTTCCAGCGGGTCCCAGCCTCTCCCCTGACCTGGGCGGCGGCCCTGCTTGGGCCGAGGGCAACACAGCAGCTCAGAGGTTTCACGCGGCACCAGAGAAGTGTGGGCCTCTGGGTCTCTCAGGGGAGGTGCAGAGGACATCTGCTTTCCATTATGGATCTTTCCGGAAAATCAGGTGTACACAGAGGGTAAGAGAGCGAGAGCTGAGGAGGTGGTTATTTCAAGGACTCTGCTGAGGCCCCTAACGGGAGAAGAATCACCCTCTAAAACCAGATGTCCCCTTCCGTTGGTTGCGAGGTGGCAAGTAATGTGTGACTAACAATGCCTGAGGTGTGCCAAACTGGGAATGAGTTACTTTTCAGAGAATGCATTTTGAGTGGATTAAAATTTATCCTGACAAAACTCTCATTCTCACACACCTGTGCTCTGAAAAACTGTGGCGTATGTATGAGGAACTGCAGCCAACGTGTGTGGCACCGGGCAGGGCTTCTGGTCTTTGGTACCTGGGTGTGCGAGACAGATGATGTAACCCGTCACACGTGTCACGGCGGGAAACAGACCTACTGCACCACCTGGGCTGTGATCCACGGCTCATGTCTTGCCCCAGGGCCCCTGAGCCGGCGCCTTGCTGGCCTCAGCCTGCTGCCACCTCTGACTGGAACCCTGAGGGCCTCTGGAGAGGCCTGTGGGGATGCCCTGCCCGGAGCCGACCAGACGGGAGAGACAGAGGGCAAGGGGGGAGGGGAGGGCTGGGGCAGGCCCGTTCCAGGTTCCAGGGGGTGGTCCACAGTGAAGCCCAGACATTCCTCCCATCAGAGACGCGCGAATGGCGGATGCTGTGCCGGTGCTCAGCTTGGCAGCAGTCGCCGGGCCCCGAGCACCGGGCAGCTCCGTGCAAACAGGAAGCGACCGCCCAGGTGCCAGCGTGCCACGGGTGGGGGTGCTCGTCATCACGTGCTGCAGACCAGCCCTGCCCGTGACTGCAAACACGCACGCGGGCACTCCAACTCGGGATGTCCCTTTCTCTTTGGCCATTAACCTTAATGCGACTCTTTAAAAGGATTTTTTCTGGGGACTTTCCCCAGTGCCCAGCCCAGGGCCGGCACACAGTGAGCTATGCCCGGCCCGCCGACTGGCTTCACTGTTAAGGGAGTAACTGTGATACACGAGCAGCGCTAGCTCTGTTACCACGTTAAATGCAAACACCATCATTCTAAGTTGCCTCCTTAAGTCCCAGCGGCATTTTTCAGAAATGAGTGAGTGCCTCCTTGTCCACAGGCAGGAATTTTAGTTTTCTCTTTCCTGCCCTAGAGATGAGCTCCTAAGGATACCACACATGGGAAGAAATCAAACACTAAAGATTCCATAAAAAGTAATCTTGTGGAAATCTGGTCTCTGGAGTGGCCTGACGTGGGTCCTGGGCGTAAACTGGTTTACCCCTTGGTGTCCCACGTCAGTGGAGACGGGCTCTCAGGAAGCGCATCGCCCGTAGAGTCACCAATGCTGAGGAGCTGCCCCCTTAATCCTCAACTCAGACAGCGGTGAGGATGACGACGGTGATAGCGCCGCGTGGGCTGGGCTCTTACTGCGCACCAGGCTCTGTGCCAACTGCCCTGCGGGCATGACCTCATATTATCCTTACAACAATCTCCTGAGGGGGGTTCTGGTATTCCCATGTTACAGGTGAGAAGACAGGCAGGAGGAGGATCCTATGCCGGGACTGCCTGCTCAGACCACCATCCAGGGAAATGGGAAGAAATAGGGTAGTGGTGACAGCAGTCACGCTGACAGAAGATGTCCAGGATGGGGGCTAAGTCCAAGCTCTCTCTCCTTCCAGAACCTGCCTTTCTTAATATTAGGCATGTCCTCTGAGGGTGGATCTCGAGGCTTCTAGGCTTCAAGACAGTTTAGGCCATTGGGGTTCCCTGTGTTATGGGTGTCTGTATGCCCCAGGTTGCCCACAGGAAACAGGACGGAGCAGGATAAACTTAGGACCCACTCCCTGTGAGGCATCCACTCTCACTCTGTGGTCATGGTCCCTCAGGGACCTCCCAGAATCCACTGGCCCACACCACACCAAGATATAACTCAATTAGAGGATAAGGTCCCTCCCCTCCTTTTTCAGGTTAATTGGGTCTGTACCATAGGTCACATATTCTTGCTTTCGGATCTCTCATTATTGATTAACGGCAGGTCACTGGTCACAGACACACTGCATAGCATCAGCCTCTGAGACATGAGCTGTAAATAAATGCTCATAATTAGTGCTTGAGAAAGATCGGGTGGCCCCAAGATGCACAAAGCACTTGGGAAATGTGAGGTGCAATTTTTCCCTGTCCAGGCAGTTTCCAAACTCTAGATACAAAGCTGTCTGGGTGTGGAATGTAAGTTGGAAGTAAGATTTTTCACACTAGGGGCAAACTTTACAAGAGAAGAATTGGAGAAAAACCAATTGACTTAATTGCCTTTGTTTCACCTGCTGTTCCTAGGTAGGTGGAGCTAGACATGCTTCTTCTGAAGCCTAGCCTTGCTCCAGCCACGGTGGCCCTGTGGGGTGGGTCTCTTTGCTGTTTCTGCAAACACTCTGCTATCTCCTAGGGGTTGGGCTTAATGGGAAAGCAGCATTTGCAAAGGTTTCGGGGAGCGGCCCTGGGACGGTGATGTTTGTTGCCATAGAAATGAATATAAAGTCTCCAGTTCATCACTGTCATCTCAGCAGGACCTAGGAGAGGAATGGACAAGTCAGAGCCCTTATACGTTTGCTTACAGATGCAGTCATGAACTCACAAAAGAAGTAGAGGAATAACTGTTCAGGCATGCCTTAGCTCACTGCGTGTGTTGTTTTAGCCAAACTCACATCAAACTCTTACTCTACAGAACAAAAGAGTGAAATATGACTTTCCAAAATAATAAGCTTCCTCCCTCCCTCCCTCCCACAAATTCCTGAACAAATTCCTGATGTGTATTTCAACAGGAGTCTACTTGGTAGAATTAGAAGTAACACAATCATTCGTGTTTTTCACCATTTCTTGAAGGACACACCCACAACTGGATGTAGAGATGCCTGGCTGGCCTTGTTTAACTGACTGGGTAAAGCTACAGAGAGTGGTCAAAGGCCTTAGAAAGCTTGTCCAGGAATGCACGGACAAAGCTTAGAGAAAACGGGCACCTGATAAAGAAACGAATCCCCAGCACAGATCTAAGGCCCCACCGTTCCTGCAAAGCGGTGGTGAACAATCGAATTGGCTACAAAACTCTACGGTAGACAATAGTTAAATACAATCAGAATAAAACGTTGATGGGAAGAAAATAGGGTAACACAGAGAGGGTGGGGTACACACTCTGAGGGAGAAAGTACTACGTCAGGGATGGCAAATATGGGGCACTCACGCCCCAACTGTAAAGGCAGACAATGGTAATCACCCCACTCTTGCCCAGTGCACCCATGCGAGGCCTTCTCCTTTCTCTCTCACATCACTCCAGGCAGACACTACCAAGAGATTAGAGTTACCACCTGTGGTAGATTAAAGAAGGCAGCAAATTTTCTGATGCCTCGCAGAGGCAAAGTCTCATTTCCCTCCTCCCAAGTCTGGTCTGTCCCTAGTGACTTGCTTGACCAATAGAATGTGACAGACATAACTGGGACTTCTGAGGCTAAGAAGCCTCACACGTTCCACAAGCGTGTCTTGGAACACTCACTCTTGGAGCCCTGGGCCACCATGTAAGAGATCTGACTATCTTGCTGGACAGACTTGTGGAAATGCTCTAAAACTATGTGGGAGGAGAAGAGTGGTCCATCTGACCCTGCCAAGGTGCCAGACATGTGAGTGATACTGGCTGGGACCCTCAGTTACAGCCCAGCTGGCCTCTGAATACCACTGAGTAGCCCTATCAAAGCCACCTGAAGCAGACAAAAGAATCACTCAGCTGAACCTTTTCCAAATTCCTTACATAATCATGAAATATAATCCAAAGGTTGTTGCTTTTCAGCTGCTAAGTCTGGGGGTAATTTGTTACACCACTGTAAATAACATGCATATCACACAAGGTAAAACTCATAGGCCTTCCTGGGTATAGATAAAATTGTGTTCAGGGCCCAGCAAGAGTCTTTGGAGGCTTTTCCAGTAACACAATAGTAATAGTAGTACTTACTGAACGCTTACTATGTGCAAGACACCTGGAAACATTTGATATGGAATAGCTCATTTATACGCCAAATCTCCCTAGGTACCCAAGGATAGATACCAAACCCCCAGGAACTGGGCCAAATACTGATGGACCAACCTCATTGACAGTTAACTCAACCTAGCAGAGGGTTTGACAGGTATCCAATCATGTCTTTTCTCTCATTGCTGCCTCACTATAGCCCATATAAGCTGGGCAAGGCTAGTTTCATTTTATACACACACACACACCCACACCCACCCCCACACACACACACACAAACACACACGTATTTTAACATATGAGGAAACTGGGGCTCAGAGAGGTTGTGATTTGTCCAAGTTCATACTGGTTTGCAAAGGAAATGGAATTTGAACCCAGATATGACAATTCCCGGCCAGTGGTTTTTCTGTACAATCACACTGCCTCTCTCAACATGTTAGCTAGTAGAGAGAGGTTCTCCTCACCATGAGCATCACCACCACCATTCCTGCTTCTCCCACAGTAACTACTAGACACAATGAAGATCAGATAGGGTCCTTACAAAGGAAATCAGCTCTAACTTTCAGAGACTTTTGCTGCATGAGAGATTTGTAGCACCTAATGTCTTAGGTTCTCCTCTGCAAAACCCACCTGTGGGGGTGGTGTGAGGACTAAGAGTTCAAGTTGCTATGAGAATTGAGCCAGGCAAGGCACACAGGGAGGCTCAGTAAGTGGGGGCAAATGTCATCACTCATTTATTTTTTTAAATAGTTTTTTAAAAAATTAATTAATTAATTAATTTTTGGCTGTTGTGGTTCTTCATTGCGGTGCATGGGTTTCTCATTGCGGTGGCTTCTCTTGTTGTGGAGCATGGGCTCTAGAGCGCAGACTCAGCAGTTGTGACGCACGGGCTTAGTTGCTCCGCGGCATGTGGGAGCTTCCTGGACCAGGGCTCGAACCCGTGTCCCCTGCATTGGCAGGCGGATTCTTAATCACTGTGCCACCAGGGAAGTCCCATCACTCATTTATTAACTCATTTGACATTAATTATTATCTGCTATGCGCGTG
Source organism: Pseudorca crassidens (assembly GCF_039906515.1). NCBI lineage: Eukaryota > Metazoa > Chordata > Mammalia > Artiodactyla > Delphinidae > Pseudorca > Pseudorca crassidens. The sequence continues at coordinate 110,953,350 of NC_090298.1, forward strand.
TGATGTTCTAGGCACAAGGGATTCAGCAGGGAACAAAATAGGCAGAAATCTGCCTCTTAGAGATCTTATACTCCACTGTTGAGTAGAAGCCTCTATGGGAAGGCGTGCTGGATGGCTGGCTAGGCTAGCTCAGAGATCACTCACTAGCTCAGTGATCTTTTTCCACACAGCAGCCTTGGATCACATTTGATTCAAATTTATTCCACAGCAACATGACAAATTAGTGTCCTGTGGGGACTTTTATTACAGTATAGTTAAGACCACAAACACTAAATCCGGCAACTTTTCAAATTTTCATGCTCTAGTGCCTTGCAGTGTGAGGTCATGGCCCAGTTCTTGTCAGCAGTCCTAAGGAATGGCTTACAAAAAGGGGAGAATGCTCCTTGGGTCCTATCTCATTAAAGGGCAGCTCCACTAAGGTCTCCACCTCCGACTTCTCAGGCTGTCACACTGGGAATGAGAAATTCCTGGAGTTGTGAGGCAGACAAATATCTAAGCTGCTCTCTCTTTCAGTGAGCTGAAAGCCAGGGGTGAAATCTTGCATGATTAAGACTGGAGCTCATTGGAATTCACCAAAACCTGGACGAGTTCCCCAGAGACCTGCAAAAGCCTAATAGGGTTATTTGTTTCTGAAGCAAGGGACACTGCAAATCCATTCCACCTGCCCACCCACATTAATGTCATTTTCTGGTCTGGGAGGTTAGTGAGGGGAAGGATTTCCCACTCTCTGGCAATAGTGTACCTACACGAGGGCGGGACACCCCTCCAACCTGGAGATTTTCCAGAGTATTTTCTTTTTTGAAGATTGTTGGTCAAGTAGCCGGTCATGATTTAACTTTTCCAGTACTGATGAAACATTTTTGGTTTCATTTTCTAGTTCACGCATTCAGCTAGCATTTATTGCCTGCTAAGGCAGGGTTCTAAGTGAATATAGCAGGCTGTGATGGAGGTTGTATTCTAGTGGCGGAAGTTTAGACAATACGCAAAGAAATAGACACATAAGAAAAAAATCAGACCGTAATCAATGCTATGCAGAAAATTAAAATACACCGATTTGATCAGGAGGCCTCTCAGAGGAGGTTGCATGTAAACTGAGAGCTGACAGGAAGGAATCGACTACACAAAGGGCGGGGGTCAGCATCCCTGGTAGAGGGAGAGCTAGAGCCAGGCCAAGGTTGGGCACATGAGGGAGAGGCCGCAGCACAGTGGGAGGACAGAGCCGCTTGAGATGAGGTCAGACAGGCTGGCCAGGATCTCTGGGGGCCTCTGGACCCTGCCAGAGGAAAGAGCTTTGGATTTTACTCAAGGTGGGCTGGGAAAACACTCAAGGGTTTTAAGCAGGAGGTAATGTGGTCTGATTTACATTGGAAACAGATTACTCTAGCTATTGCATGGAGATTGGCCTATAACAGGGCAAATGGGGAGGGAGGGAGACCAGTGAGAGGCTGCTGTGTTTGTCAAGGTGAAAGATGATGGTGGCTCTGACCAGGCAGGGCACAGTGCTGGGGATGGACAAAGTTGGCAAGATGCAGGGTATACTTTGGAAGTAGAGTTGATAAAACTTGGTTGATGGATTACATGTGGAGATGTGGGGGATGGTTATAAAATAAATGGAATGTTTTTCAGACAGAATAACTCAACATTTTAGTATACTTCACCCTAGTATTTTCCAGTTACATAAACATACATATGCATTTTTATAAAACTGGAATCTGGATGTAGTTTTATATCATGCTTTTCAACTTAATGTTCTTTTTGTGAATATTTCTATAAGTCATAATATTTAATGACTGCATAGTATCTCATCATGTAGGGCATACCATAATTGCTTTAACCAATCACTGCTTGACATTTGGGCTGCTTCCAATACTTCTGCTGTTATAAACAAGGCTATGGTAAACAACCCTGTACATAAATCTTTAGGCAATCTCTGATTTTTTTCTTGCGATAAATTGCCTGAAGTGGAATTACTGAATCAAAGGCATTTTGAAAAAGAGGCTTGATAAATGGGTACTGCCAAATTACTGGCAAGAGAGGTGGTATTGTTTCATATTCCCATTGGCTGTACTTGATAGTACCTATTTCACTTTACCTTGCTGAAACTGAATTTTATCATTAAAAGTGGCCAATTTAATAGCCAAAATAATGTATTATGCTGTTTTAATTTGCCTTACTTTGATTACGAGTGAGGTTAAGCATCTTTCCAATATTTAACCATCATGCATATTTGGTGGATGGAAGTGAACGTGAGTGTGTGTCTATGTACTTTCCATTCCTGCTCTTCATCAACTTTGCTATTTGGATGGTAATCTTTTTTTTTTAATTGATTACTAAGAACTCTTTATATAGTAAAGTTATTCCTAACTCCAACTACTTTTTTTCCTTCAGTTTTTCATTGGCTTTATGATATTCAGAAGCCTAAAGATTTTATGCCATCAAATATATCAACTGTTTGCCTAATGTGTCTTCCCTTTTTGTTTGGGTTAGGAGATACTCACTCACCTGGATAAAAGCATATAAATATTTGTGTATATTTATTTGAGGTCTTTTATGATTTTATTTACTTCTTAAGCTACCATTTCTCAAGTGGTTTCTGCAGAACATGAAATATCAGTCTCATGAAATGTCCTGTGGTCAAGAAATTCTGGGAACAGTATGTATAATTTCTCTTGAAATTATCTAGTTCACAGCAGCAACAAAGATTTTTGAAAAGTTTGCAATAAAGAAATCTGCTTACCTTGGCCTAACATAATGTTTTCCAGAATTATTTGACTATGCAACCCTTTTCCTATTATGATTATTAATGTCCTGTAAGAGTGTTTTGGGACAAGCTTTCGAAGAGCCGTTTTATCTAACTGGAATCATGGATCAATCCCACTTTTTAAAAACAAACACTTGTTTCTCCCAGCACCATTTGAAAATATCCTATCCCTTTCTCACAGCTCTGAAATACTGTCTTTATGTTAGTATTCTGTGTCCTAAGGTTTGTTCCTGGCCCTTACATTCAATTCTACTGGTATGTCAAGGCCTCATGCTACAGTTCTTATTTTTCCTTCTATTTCTAACATTAACGGCTGATGTTATTTGGTACATAAAGCTCCTTGACCACTGCAACTTCTTTATGGATTTTATCACCATAAAACAACCTCCTTTTTTCTCATTTAACGTATTTACCTTGAATTCTACTTTGTCTATAAAATTGCTATCTTTCCTACCTTTCGTGTTTCTGACTAATAGATATTTGCCCACTCTTTTTCCTTTAACCTCCTTGTGCCATTTAATTTTAATTGTATGTTTTTTCATTCTCTCATCCGTCAAAAATGTATTGAGGGCTTCCCTGGTTGGCGCAGTGGTTGAGAGTCTGCCTGCCGATGCAGGGGACACGGGTTCATGCCCCGGTCTGGGAGGATCCCACATACCGTGGAGCGGCTGGGCCCGTGAGCCATGGCCACTGAACCTGCGTGTCCAGAGCCTGTGCTCTGCAACGGGAGAGGCCACAACAGTGAGAGGCCCACGTACCGCAAAAAAATATATATATATATAGAGAGAGTACCTCCTATGTGCCAAGTGTTAGGCATTAAGGAATACAATTGTGATCATAAAACAAATATGAAGCTTACCCTCACAGAAATTAAAGTACAACATGAAAAATAGACATTAATCCATCGATAATTTCCTAAGTAAGTATATGTAAATTTGCAATGGTGGTATATGTTTTGTGGCATAGAACAAAATGAGCTACTAAGTGCTACAAAAGTTTATAATGGAATCACTTCTTTTAGCTTGGGGGACTGCTCAGGAAAGGCTTCCCTGAGGAAGAGACATTTAGGTTCAGCTGTAAAGGATGTTTTGTTAACCAGATTGGGTGGGGGGCACTGGGAGCATACCAGACACATGGGGACCTTGTGTCAGGAAAGAACTTGTTGCCAGCAAGTGGGGCCAGACGCAGTGGACCAGGAGAATACGGTACGAGCTGAGGTTAGAAAGGTCAGTGTGGTCTGACTATGAAGAAACTTTTAGGTCCTGCTGAGGACTTGAGCCTTCATTCTAGAAGCAATGAAAAGTCATTCAAGGGTTTTAAGCAGAGGGTTTACAGGCAGTGATGTGCTGCAGATTTCTGCACACAAGAGCAAAACTGGGCACATCTCTTCCCAACTCTGTGTTCAGTGACAGCACTGAACTGGTCACTTGAAATCACCCATGGCAGTAGTATTCATACCATGGATATTGGCAAATGTTACATATCAGGGCTTTCCCCCCCGCCCCCCGGAGATCCAGTTGTTAAACATTTATCTGCATATAACTGATTGACATAATCATCAATTGCATTTTGAAAAGAAATCGCTCTGGTATCTGGGTAGAAAACAGATTCCAGGAGAGCAAGAGGGGATATAAGGAGATTGGTTAGGATGTGGTTATGAGAGTCTGGTGAAGAAATAACTGTACTTTGAATCAGAGATGGGGAGAAGTGAATGGGTCTGAGATACATATAGGATGTAGAGTCAAACAGATTTGGTGATGGATGGGACTGGGTAGCTACAGGAGGAAGAAGTAGGGAGATGGCTCCCAGATCTCTGGCTTCTGAAAATGTATGGATGGTGGTATCATTTACTGAGATATAGATGCTGGTTGAGTAGTGTTTTGTTTTTGTTTTGGCAGGAGGGTTGGTGATGGGCAAAGACCACGAGTTTAAATTTGAACATTATGAGTATGAGTTGTCTGTGAGACACTCAAGTGCAGGTGCCCAGTTGGAAGATGGAATTATGGGCCTGGATATCAGAGCAGAGATCTGAGTAGGAGCTGTAAAGGTGAGTCACAGCACTTCGGTGGTACTTGAAACTCTGAGCATGGATGAGGTGACTGGAGAATACAGAATCAGAAGAGAAGATCATCTAAGACTAAATCTCTAAGATTAGAGCCTCAGGAAAGAACACTTATTAGCCAACATTTAATGCAAATAGAATATAGTCAAGTTATGGGGTGGGAGTTTTGAGTCGACGTAGGGGTCTTTGCCTTTTCATTGGGAAGTTCTTTAAATTTTTTTTCATTATTTCTGTTATTAATGTTTCCTTGCTTTGTCCTTTTCCTTGGATCATTATTTTTCCGTTTTTCAGCTCCACAGGCCAAGTTTTCCTCTTTAATTTCTTTCCTTCTTTCTTTCCTTCTGTGCCTCCTCTTCCTCCTTCCCCCTTCCTTTCCTTCTCTCTTTCTCTTTCTTATTATTAATGAATTTTAATATATTACTCTAATTATATATACTTAATTCTGATATTAACTCATTTGGAATCTCATGGCCCATTCTTTTATGACACAATTTCTCTTTCTGGATATTTATTTTGATGCATTTATCAGCAGGGTGGAGTATGACTTAAAGTAATTTTTTTAAACAAGAAAAAGCAGGAAGATGTCGTATGCTTCCGAGCACTTACATAACTGAGAATGTCTTTCTCTTACCTTCACACGTGAACAACACTTAGGCAGGGTACGAAATTCTTGGATCATCTTCATTTGTCCTTAAAACTCTCTAACTGCTGCTCCAGGATTTTCTGGCATTCAGTATTTACAGACAAGAATTCATGAGTTGATGGGATTTTTCTTCCACAATGTTAGTAGAATGTTTGTGTGTGTATATTTCAAAACATTTTCCAGGATATGTCTTTGGGTTGGGCAGTATCTATCAGGAGGAGAATATATTGTACTGGTGGAAAGAAATATACTAGGGCCTATAAACAAAAAGGAAACTGTGAACTCCCTGCAGTCAGGGACACATATACAGGTCATTAAGATGACACGGAGAAATAGACACGGGGGTGGGGCAAAGAGGTAGATGTGGGAGAAAGTGCAGAATCTTTGCCTTCACAGGATCCTAAACGTGGGATGAGTGAGGAACTCAGAGGGAGTTTGACTGAGGGAAGTTTTCAGTGAAGCAGACCTGCAAATTCTCTGTCCTGACAATGAGACTCACACCTCATAAGAATGACATAATCATGAGGAAAAACCACATGCAAATTAACTACCTTAGATCTAGAGGATGAACAGAACTGGTCTAGTTAGCTCCACCTCTGGGGAAGATCTGAAGAGGAATTAGGAGAGTATGTGGGCTGCAGGCAAAGAATGTGGTTTATGAGAAATGATTTGTATTATATGTAAAAGGGCCAGATGAGTTTGGGTGCTCAAGAGCTGCTGGAATCCCACACACCTGTTTTTTTTTATTTTTAGTTTTTTGCGGTTCGCGGGCCTCTCACTGTTGTGGCCTCTCACGTTGTGGAGCACAGGCTCCAGATGCCCAGGCTCAGCGGCCATGGCTCATGGGCCCAGCCGCTCCGCGGCATGTGGGATCTTCCCGGACCGGGACACGAACCCGTGTCCCCTGCATCGGCAGGCAGACTCTCAAACACTGCTCCACCAAGAAAGCCCCCACACACCTTTTTTTATTTCTGCCCACTCTTGTGGAAGTCAGTATAGATAAAGAGTCATGAACCTGTGAGGTCACCATGTCTCTCTTATTCTACTGATTGGCAACACTGCCTAGAAGGAAACCTGGACAGGGAAATGGCAAAGAGCATTCCCTGGTGGCCTGGAATTGGAGGCCTGGGAGCAAAGTGATGCCACTGATGGGGCTCTTCTCCCAGCCTTGGCTGATGTCTGCGAGATTTGGGCCCCCTAGGGGTAGGGTGGGGGTAGCTGATGGGAGTAGAACAAGAGTGTTTAGAAATTGTTTTTTTTTTTTTTCCTTTTTCTAGAACTCTGTGAGCCCTTCAATCTATCGCCTCTTGAATTTAAACAAGACATTCTTTTTAGAAGACTTCTGACGTGACCAGCCCAAGATCTGCCAGTATTTGGTTACTCTTGGGGCCATGAGTTTCTACCTTAAATCAGTACAAGTTATTTCAGGGCTCTGGGTGAGACGGAGGACTGATATCACAGGTTAACATTTTCATCCTGTTGTCAGGTGGGAGGCTGACTGTCCTCTCCACTGCTACAAATAAATAGCTTAGGATGACCGGGAGTTGAAAGTTAGGGGAAGCAGAGCATCTTGCCTCCTCCTCTCCTGCATCAGGAATCTTCAGTGTTGACTCATGGGACACCTAGGGAAACTCCCTTTCCTCGTGGGGCTGTATCCTCCTTGTCTCTGAAGCAAGGTCTAGAATGAGAGGTGTTCCAGCTCTGGTATCAATGACTACAGAGATGGCGTCACTGTCCAAAGACAGCCTGTGCCCGGTGGGTGTGGCAGCCAGGGTGCACATGGGCAGAGCAGGCACCATGTGGAAGGCTTTGCTGAAGGCGGCAAGCTCAAGGGTATTCATGTGTTTGGCCCACCTCCACCCATGCCCCAGCCTGGCACCATCAGTGGTGGAAATCCCTTCATTAGGAATTCACTCCCTCATTCGTAGGGATTAGGGCTCAGACCCCTGGGAGGAGATAGATGTTGATCTATCCATTCTAAGCATGATGACTTGTTCAGTCGGTCCTTGGGGAGTAGAGCTTCTCTGGTAGGAGGACAGATGGGATAGGAGGAGGGAAAGAAAAGCAAGCTTACAGTGAGGCCCTGGCCCTGGAAGAATGGCGGGTCCAGCCTAGCAGGTGGCACAGGAGAAGCTCTGGACACTGGGGCGCTTCCATTCACTGAATAGCTCCTGGGTGCTGGCGAGGGGCAAGGGCCCTGGGGGAGTGGTGTGGGCACAGAAACAAGCTCTGTCCACCTTGGCAGCTGTGGGCTAAGGACAGCTATATGTCGGCACCATGGGGTAATAAGATCCCAGCTATCTTCCTCCCTCTACTTGGTTACAAGAAGATGCAACAAGACTGCAAATTGATAGCACAAGCATCCTTTTCAGCTCCCAATCATTTCTCTTTGTTGCTGATTGTACAACTGCAATGTTTTGCCATTAAGTCACTAGAATAAAAGATGCTGAATAGTCTAGGCTAGCGTGGAGTCAGATCCATTTTTATTGAACATCCTCTTCTGCAGCTTTTCTTGAGAGATGTGATGTTGCTGCTTTTTATCTACCTCTATTTATCAAGATAAAGGAAAAAAAATCCTCCTCATCTGTTTTTGACCAGAGTCAATAAAAGCATGTTTGGTAAAACCAATACGATACAGCACGGGTGCCCTTCTCTGATTTATTTTTTAAAAAGCTCCCATGAGATGGTGTATCATCTTGAACTCTGGTGGAAGTAAGAAGAAAAACACAGAGGCATCTGTGCAATGATCCTCAGTCAAAGGACCCCAAAATTCATGTCCTTCTTTCTTCTGAGTCAGATAGGCTCAATCGGGCTCTCACAGTCACCAAGACAAAACCGCTCACTGACGAAGTCGCATTATACCATTGAGCCAATACCACCAATATCTCCAAGCTTCATACACATTGTACCTTTTTGCCATGTATAATTGCACACCCTGTACCTTCTTTAAAGCAACAGCAGGTACCTTGCCTATCTTATTAAATGTGAACAAAGCACATTAAGTCAAATATAATGAAAAAAGTTCCATTTCCTTCTAACTTTGCAGGACCCAATCGAGACGGTTCACTCTGGGCTCCTTTGCCTGTGCCATGGAGTTACCACATGTGGGCCACGACGGCAGGGGCGTGGCCGAAGGAGGCGGAGGGGCAGCCCTGGCACATACCAGGAGGACTTGTGCACTAGGCACGTGACAAGCCTCACCTATGGGGTCAGCATCATTACCAGCCCAAGTTAGTTAGGGAAACTGAGGCACAGAGCAAGGAAAGGACTTGCCCAAGGCCATGTGGAGCCACCCAGAGCCCAAGTTCACCCCTAAGCACAGCGCTATTTTCTCTTTTCTCAAGGCGAACTTTACTTGACAGATGAAATCAGGACAAAATGCATCTCCCGGAAATTTCCAAACCCTGAGCTTGAGAGAAGCACTCTGGCTGGCACAGGGGAAAAGACAATACACCTGGCGGGATCAAGGGTCAGATCCCTGAACTCAAACTGGATAAAGTTCACAGAAACACACAAAGAGCAACAATGTACACAGGGTCATTATTTTTTTAAATACCATTTTACTGCAAGCTAAATGTTCCCACCATTCTGGTAGAAACTTCCTAATCTTTCAACAGAAGTTTCTTTTTTTTTTTTCTTTCTTGGAACAGATGGCAAGATTTTTATCTCAAATATCTTCAACAAGGAAATTGTTATTTCTATCCTGTGTTTGCATGTGCGAGTACACCACGTTTCATATATTTGCATGAAAGTAGCTGTGTTTAGTCTTTGCTCACACTTGAGATGCTGCGAAGACACTTTAAATTAAGCACTCTTAGTAAACAGTGATCATAAAGTAGCGGGAAGATAACACTGCACTAATTTGCCCCTGATGAAGCCATATGCCACTCTCCACCCCGGGGCTGCCCTTCTGATGTTTTCTGTCCGCTCTGTAACAGAGTCATGGCTTCTAAACTTCTCTCTCCACCCTCTGTCTTCCGCAGGCTGGGTAACCTTCCTCAGTGACATGGGAGAGCACTGGGCCAGCACCCACCCAACTGAAGGGGAGAAGCACCCAGGGCCATATACTAGGCACTTAGCTTCCAGCTTCACAACCTGGGGCACGTGTGTGCAGAAGGTGTCACTCTGTCTACAGCACCATAGTGCTCACGCCCTTGAGTGCACGCACTCACAGCACACATTGTGAGTGTCAGGTGCTCCCCTGCTCTTGGGGCTGACAGTGGGGTCACACCCAAGATGAGGGCCTCCCTGCCACCACCGCTCTCCCACAAATGCTGGCATTTCTCAGTCTCCTCCCAATGGCACTTTTGGGGGCACATTAACATCCCCACCTTAGAGACAGAGACAGAGGCTGAGGCTGAGAGAGATTGCAGACAACTCCCAAGGTCAGACGTTCTTTAGCATTTCTCAAAGGGTGGCCCTGACCTCTTGCAGCATTTGTTTAGAAAAACGTCCTACTGATTCAGTATCCCAGGATATGGGCTCTGAACGCCCTGAGCTCTGAACAAACACTTCTTGTGTCAAGGTGCACAAAACAGCTTGACACCCTCTAAAGGGGATAAGACAGGGATTTAAATTCAGGTCCCTGTTGCCAGTGCTCCTTTTAAACCACAGCTGCCACCAATGTTTCAGGTAATCGACTAATTCACACCCAGATGTTTAATGGCCAATTGACTAATTCCTACTGGGGAGGTAATTCTGACAATGGTATGAACAGGTCTTCCCTCCCAAAGAATATTCCCTTTTCGTGGTGGCCTTTAGGCGTATAGATAAACATTGAAAAGGGAAGGGGGCCGCACGCCCAAGCCCCCACTCCTTGGATTCCCTTGGCGTGTGCACTCTACAGCAAGCTCACTGAACCACTGCTGCACCTCACTGATGCTTGCGGCAGTCCCATGGGGCAGGGTGGCTGGGCCTTTGGTCTGCTCTGAGCTACCTCAGTGCTTCACCCTAGACTGGCCTCCCTCAGGAGCTGGGGGCCCCATCGGGACTGCGCCCTCATGGCCGCCCTCATGGCCAGTGGGTGGGGAGGCTCTGGGCTCCAGCCCTGCCACTTCCACTTAGCCATCTGCACACAGCCTGAGCAAGGGTTCCTGCACACTCACAGCTCATGGGGCCCAGGGGAGCCCTGAGAACCATCACCAGTCTTGTCTGTCTTTCATAATTCAGGAGAATCAGGGTTAAAAAAAGTGCATGAGCAATCGACATAATTTATATGCTGCAAGTGGATGAGCTGGCATCCTCTCGCGTCATAAAGTTTAAATAACGGTGGTTTAACACCAGATGTAAGTGCAGCTGTCCTGAGTGGAATGCCATTAGCTCCATTACGATGGGAGATGGTGCTTTTCCCAGTTTAGCATCCCCAGGAAAACACTGCACCTGTCACCTCGGTGCCACAAGCAGCTGACTTGATGCAGGCGTCTACTGGTGCCTCTTCAGATCATATCCATCAAGGATCTGGGGCATTCAGAGAGGAGGGGAGAGAGGCCGACCATGTCCGCATTTCGTGCACTCCGGACAAGACCGGGACTCCAGGTATTCCCAGGTGGCCTAGCCCTTCCCACTGTGGGAGCAGGGGGGGCGGGGTCATGGCTGAATGGAGGGAAAGTATGGGAGAAGAGGAGAGGGAGGGAGAAGGGGTAGGAGGGAAGGAGAGAGGGACAGAGAGGGGGAGAGGGACAGAAGGACAGATGGAAGGAGAGGGAGACAGAGAGAGAGAGAGAGAGGAATGGAGGAAGAAGACGGGAGGAGAAGGAAAGGGAGGGAGGGAAACGTGGGAGGCGAGAGTGGGAACTGGGCCTGGGCAACTTGGAGGAAGAGGCTTTCCCCTTGGCCCGTGTTTTGGCAAAGCCCCTCGAGGGCAGGTTGAGTTGACCTGGGCAGGCAGGGACCGTATCCATTGACTATTCCACCTGCCCTGGCTAATGGTCAAGGTTTCCATTCCAGTCAAGAAATCTCTTGAGGGCCTTCTACATACAAAGGGGAAACTTGAGAATGTCAACAGCAGTGCAGTGGGGACAGGGCTCAAACACACCTGTGGACAGAGCCACTGGCTGAGCTCTGTGGAGCACCGTGCTGGGCAGAGAGCACTCCTCTTACAGACAAAAAATGGAGACCTAAAAGGGAAGGGATTTCTCCGAGGCCCCGGGAACAGTTCAGAAGGCAACAGAATTGTCAGAGTCAGGCAGAAGAACTGGACTTTTTCTATTTCTTGGGCAATGAAATCGCTGTAACTCTTCATTGTGGAAAGAGAGCATTGGAATCACCATGAGCTAGGAGCACCAAGGTGCCCACAGCCACAGAGGGAGGACCATCTGTTCTGCTGTCTGCCTGCCCCGTCACTTGCCCCGCATCAGGAGGCACTGCAGGTGCAGACATAGAAGACACAGTCCCTCCTCCTCCAGGAGACCACACCTGACTGGGAGGCGGACCTGCGGAACACCTGGGGCTTCCATGGGTTCCATGCATTGGCTGCGGGAACACAGAGGACGGAGCCCCTGACCTTGCAGAGGAGTGAGTGCTGGTAGCGCAGGTCAAAGGTGGCTCCTGACAACGTACCCCAGGGTTCCAGGTTCCAGGCCAGTCTCACATCCGCCCGCCTGGAAGCCCCAGCACACACTGGGGGACCATGGTCTGGGCGCAGCCTGTGAATGTGCAAACCCACTGGCGCTGAGAGCCGTGGCCAGGTAGGTTAGGACCCTCGCAGACCAAGGCTGCTGGGAGACAAGTTGTCAGCAGTCGGCAGGGTTAGCTGCTTGGCCCAGTGTCCCTCATAAAAACTCCAGCTGCACTGCTGAGTGTCACTCTGGCCTGATTACCTGGGAAGAAGCATGTCTAAGAAGACACAGACTGTTTGGTTTCCGTCATCCTTTGCTCATATTTCTCAAGTACCAAACCAAAGAAGTAGATTTTTAAAAGATGACACAGGTATTTGTGTTGCACCAAACAACAAGAGGGCAAACAACACAGGAATACTTAGTGCGATCTGCAGCTGGGAAAATTTTCCTGAGCTAAGAGATTTCTGCGCAGGAAATTTCTGTAGACAGTTCTCATTTAAATGGAAATTCCCCCTGAAACACTAACAGTGGCTAACACATCCATTGCTTTACTAGGTGCCAGGTACTGTTCCGAGAGGTTTATGTGCATTAACTCACTTAACCCTCACAGCTACCTTGTGAGGTACATACTCTTATTACATGTACTTTACAGATGAGGGAATTGAGGCTCAGAGAGGTTAAGCAATTAGGCCAAGATTACTCAGCTTATAAATAGCAGAGCCAGGATTTGAACCTAGGCACAGTCTGGGTCCAGAATCCATCATCTTAACCACGAATGTGCCCCGAATGGTAAATGATCTAGAGTGAAAGCATTAAATTAACTTTCACAACAAAGGCTCACATTTCCAATGACCTCTGCAGCTAGTTTGGAGGGATTTATTTAGTTAGTTTTAGTAGACTTTGACATAATTAATTTTGGGAGTCCAGCTCAGAAAAAATTCAGAGAGGGGCTTTTCCGACAGGGAAGAATGGAAATGCTTTGCCATTCTGAGCTTCTGAGTCCTTCTTACACAGAAAAAAAGGGGTTAGTGGTCTTCCACTGGGAAAGCAGGGCCCCAGGGGCCTGAGTGAGGTGCGCTGGCTCTATTCCTGCCCAGAGAGACCACACGTGACACAGCTCTGCTGACCTCATCTAAAAACCCCACACATGATGGTAATGACTTTCTCCTCCACTGCAGGCTCACTCTGCACTGTGTCACACTGAGTCACTGAATGTTCCCAACAACCCTGAGAGGCAGCCGAGATGCAGAGGGGAAGTGACTTGGTGGGATGATACGAACAACGCCTTGTGAACTTGGATATATGTCAGTGTCCACAGCAGTGTCCGGAGCACATACACTCTCCAAAATGAATGAATGGATGGAAGAACAAATGAAGGAAGGAATGAATGAACAAATTACGCCAGGTCCAATGACAACAAAGGCAGCGAGAAGGCCGAAAGGACATACAATTCTTCTCTCTCCTGCAAGGAGGTCTCATTCATGGGAGGGAAGGGCTAGAGGTGAGGTGAGCCCAGCAGTTGACACTCACTAAAGACTTAACTGATGCCACACTCTCCTGAAGTCCGTACTCTGTCGTTGTCATCGTCATCAACATCATTATCCCCACGGCCTCATTAAGACAATATTCTGAGTGTACAGTATAGCTTTCCAAGTTCATGTACTGAGACTGGATGAACTCTTGAATGCATGCTTCCTCCCCTGGGCAGTGGTACCTGTCCCTGGGAGCAGCTCCTTGCTGTACCTGGCGTAGGGGCCTCACACAGGGGACTGTGCTCTGACTCCTCTGGGCTGTCTCAGGGGATCAAAACCTGATCCAGGTCAGATCCTGGGCTGGCCCTGACTCTTGCCCAGCCCAGGCTGCCAACCTGGGGAAGAAGATGGGAGAGAAGGAACCAGCCACTTTCTCCAAGGTCTCCCAGCCCAAGTCCATGGCTGGGAGCCACAGCAGGCACCCAGGCGAGGGTGTGTGGTCCCCTCAGGGGTCCACTGTGTGGAGCACTTGGTTACTGCCTAGTAGAGGCCCTCATGACTAATTAGGGAGGGGCGGGGTTGAGGGGCTGGAGGGGAGGCCACCAGCCTCAGTCAGAGGCAGCATTCTCACAGTTCTGAGAGCCACTGCAGCATTTTTATCTTCCACAAGAAGTGGAAACGACTAAGTTGGGCAGAGATGAGGCATACTGGCAACACAGCAGCTGTCAGAAGAGAAGCATAAACCATTCTCAGCGAGAGCAATATCACATTTCTTCCTCAATCAGCGAGTTTTAATTTATTTATCTAGCCGAGCCATGATGGATACAGTCTGCCCAAATATATTACATGGGGATAATGCAATCTCTTATCCAGAAAACCACCATATTATAGATACTATCAAGCTACTTCCTCAAAAGTGTTTGGTACCCTAGCAACCAAAGAAAAAAACAAACAAACAAAAAAAAACCCAACACACAACACTAAGACATAAAACTTACATTCATCTGCAATACTTTGTTGAAATTGGTTTTGCAATAGAGCATGTATTGTAAAAACAAAACAAAGGTTTAATGATATATCAGTTTGGTGAAAATCTGATTATAAAGCAAAAACACATACATCTAAGTAAAGTTGCAGAGCTTTCCAAAATGAAGCTTGGCAAGGAAGTCCTGGGTAAGCTCTATCTGAAAGGGTGCTGGGTTTGGTTTCTCCCTAATGTGGGTCTGCACCAATGAAATCCCTTCTACCACATCCAACTCCACGATGCCAGCCTCAATCCTGAATTTGACCTTGCAGCAGCAACTACTGGACTTGGTACACTTAGACAGAGGGAAGACGGTTGCATGAACATATGAAACATTTGCCTACACAGTAAGCTCCCTCTGCCCTCAAAAGTGGCATTGCACAGAGCCTGGGAACACTGGGGGGGTCCCAGCAAGATGGCTGCCACACCCCGTTACGAGCAGCCATCTCAGTCCTGCTGGCTGGGATCTGGTTGTTACGGATGCCACACAGTCTGCCAGCCACTGGCTGGGGTGTGGAGGCTTTTGTTTAGTGTCCTCAGTCCCTCGGCCCCTGGACTGAGCCTGCGATCGCTGAGAAACCCCAAGATGTGTGGGCTCCAAAGTACTCTGTCGTACCATTGGGCTCTCGTTGTGGCCTTTTGTTCTCTAATGTTCTCTGCTGCCAAACTCCTCCACAGACTGGGGCACCTTGGGCGAGGACCACGTCTTATCTGACTCAGCTTCCCACCCCAGCACAGAGCTTGGCACACAGTAGGCCTCACTCAATGTGAGTCGTTAAATGCCCACATGGCAGCCTCCATACCAACGGAGGAGGGCACAGCGGTGAGCAAGAGATGCCCTGCTTGGAGAAACTTCCAGCGCAGCTGGGGAAGGGGAGAGAGAAAGGTGTCTGTGGCATGTCCAGCAGGCTCCCCATTTGGCCCTCCCTCCTCTTAGTTCTTTCACCTTCCTGGGCTCCTCACTTGGGTACTTCCTTGTTTTCCTGCCACAGAGAAAGAATAAACTCATCATATTAAAATGCCAGGCATAGTGTCTTGAGAAGTGTTTTTATTTCCTAAGAAAATAATAGGCTGGACTTCCCTGGTGGCGCAGTGGTTAAGAATCCGCCTGCCAATGCAGGGGACACGGGTTTGAGCCCTGGTCCTGGAAGATCCCACGTGCCGCGGAGCAACTAAGCCTGTGCGCCACAACTACTGAGCCTGCGCTCTAGAGCCCGCGTGCCACAACTACTGAAGCCCGTGCGCCTAGAGCCTGTGCTCCACGACAAGAGAAGCCACTGCAATGAGAAGCCCGTGCACCTCAAGGAAGAGTAGCCCCTGTTCTCCACAACTAGAGAAAGCCCACACGCGGCAACGAAGACCAAACACAGCCAAAAAGAAAAAATAGTAATAATAAAAATTAAAAAATAGAATTAAAAAAATTTTTTAAGAAGTAATTGAGATTGATCTTAAAAAAAAAAAAAAAGATAGGCAGGGAATGTTTAACCTAAAAGAACGAACAGGAGCATGGCAGGCATGATGCCCTCTGGGTGGAGGTGATGCCCTGCAGCTGCCGCTGCTAACACAGCAAAAGATGAAAGACGTTTGTTTTTTAAACATGTATGTATATGTACCTCACTGATTACATTTCTTAACCTACATGGATTGCCTTTTCAAATAAATTCGCCCTTTTAGAAAGGGTCAGGCATGCAGACTTCACCAGCAGAGGCTGAGGGCAGAGGGTCTTTGAAGGAGGTCTGCAAGAGAAAAAAGTCTAGAGGGAGAGAAGAGAGGAAAATCTCAGGGGCGGCTTATGCCAGGTAGAGACCAGACCCGAGGAGACTTCCACAGCACTAGATAACACTGAAGGTCTTGGGAGAGACATGCAAAGGCAAAGGCAGAGAGTCGGTGACGGGATCTACGGACCAGGCTCTTAGCCTGGTACCCATTCTACCTCTTGGCCTGCAGACAGGGGCTCCTGGGCAGGCAGACCGTGCTCAGTGAAAACCTGTACTGGCCCCCATCCCCTGGGCAGGATGGGAGAGCCTCAAGACTGGGCAGCGTCCGAAGGCTGTGGTCCCCCTGAATGTGCAGGGAAGCCCTTGGAGGGCCTGGTTGGACAGTCCTTCTTCTCAGGCCCCAGCCCTCCTGGCGTCTTGCCATCAGCAAGCCCTGCAGGTGCCACTGGTGTGATGGGGGCCGCTCTTCTGGGAACAGTGACAGTAGCAGCTTGGGTATTTCCTGCAAAGATTTTATTGAGTGGATTGGGCTTTCAGAGGTAATTTCTGGATTCCATTATGAGCCCCAGTGGCTCCTCAAGGCCTGTAGCTTTGACTTCTGCATCACATCTGGAGCACACACCACACATACTCACACACACACACACACACACACAAACCCACACACACGAGACCAAACATCCCAGTGGGGAGAAATAAAGCCCATCGGCTGTGAATTCAAGTCCAGCTTACAAATGTGGAGCACCAGCTGATGCCTCGCCTCTGGACCACACTGCCTGAGACCCAGAGATGGGCTTCCCCTGCCCAGGCCAAAGGCCCTTGGTGGTCACTGACATTTTGGTTAGTACCCAAGAGTAGGAAGGTTTTTTTCTTTTTTCTCTAGAAAGGCTTGTCAATGGTCAAGACACAGCATCACACAAAGTTCTGCTTTAAGGAAACAACCCTTCAGCACAAGTAACAAGGCCTAGAAGCCTGAGATCTTCTTTACCAGCTCTGGTCCAGCACAGGGACAAGGCCCTATTGTACCCAACTCATGATACTATAGGTTCTAAGTGCAGATGTGCCCAGAGTACACACACCCGGCCTGCTCCTCTGCCCACCTCTGGCTCCATTTCCGTCCTGGTGGCTTCCTGTTTTTGCTCTTCAGATGTCTACACAGTGCAGAACTCACTGACAGGCCCCATGAAATAGGCCTGGGGAGATGCCATTTCACAGACCCTTAGCAAGGATGGGGCTAAATGCACTGGTTGGAATTTACAACCTACAATTTTCTGTAACATTGTTCCCAGGGTGGGGAGGTAGAGAAGGAACAAAAAGAAAAAAAAAGAAAGCTAAAAGAAGGAAATATAATTTCAAATTCATTTATGATTTATCTGTTCCCTCCCTGTGGCTGCAGAGGAATCTTAACTCTGCTGCAAGATGGCCATGCTGTTGGAGGTTGCATGCCACGGAGCCGCAAACAACTCGGGCGGTGTTAACCCCTCATTTGCTGGCTGCTTCCCGCCCTCACTCTGCTGCTACGCAGGCTGGCATTTGGTTGATATCAGCCACTGGGCAGGACATCACAGGCCTACTGAGGCACAGAGGTGGGTACACTCAGAAAGAGTCTTTCTCCGCAGAAAGACTCACTCCAGTCCCCACACAAACAAAATTCTCTGGAACCAAAATGAAACAGAACAGGTTTGAAATCTGTGTCTTTTCCACTTCTGCTCCTTTCTCCTTCATCCAATGCCTTCCCTTTGAAAGGCTGTAAAGCCCTGAAGGGAGGCGAGACAGCAGTGTGAGGAGACTTTCAGAAATGTCAGTTTCCGTGTTAGCGAGCTGAGGCAGTAGGGCCAGTCAAATGCTCCGGGGCCTCCTGTGTAGCTTTCACCAATGGGCTCTATCTACTAAGGCATCATCAGCACCTCAAGTCTGCGTTGCCCCACAGTTTATAAAAGCCCTTCCTCATACATTTCCCCATTCAACCTGCTTCTGCCATTTAATCAAGGATCCTTTAACTTCCAGAAGGAAGGGCACAGAGACCTTGGAAGGAGTGGACAAGGCCATTAATCAGTGGTCTCCGCATGCAAGTGAGGGGAGGCCAATGTGTACAGCTGAGCATCAGATTCCAGGTAGTGCACAAGACGTGTCCCAGGATGAAGGAGTTAATGCCAATGTCACCGGGCAAAAGCAACATGCGGAAAATTCATTCCCATAGTCTGGCCTTCGACAAGCATCCGTCTATCTATACGTTCAGCTGAGCTTCCCCATTCCATTCTGCACGGCGAACAATCGTTGTTTAAAAATGTCACAATAATAATCAGCTTTTGTGGCAAAGATATGAAAACTGTATTGCAAGATCAAAAGGGTGATACTGCCTTCCAGCAGATTACACATTCTGCCCAGAGAAAGGCTAATCTCATGTCCTCAGACAGGAAACAGGTAAACATTTTCAACATTATCTCCATCTGTGTTTCATTTCTTTGGGCCTGCTCAAGAAAAAGTTATTTACGTATAAATAAAGAATGATTTCTGTCCTTAAGAAAATAGTAATGGAAGCCTTGAAGTATCTGTTTAGGGTTTTACAATCTCAGCCAGTATATCTCAGAGGAAACATGGATGCCGTCACGCAAACTTCTTGGGGAAGAGATAGCCATACTCCTCTCAGTTCCACTCCGTCTGCACCCCAGCTTGAAGTTTAGTCTTGGAATTGGCCAAGGTAGTGTCCCACCCCACACTGTTCTCAAGGGGAGAACGGACTCTCCTGATGGTAACTCCAGAGATGTGCCCTGGGGCTGGAATCCCCGCCTCTCCACATCCGGCAAGACTTTTGTCCTGAGTCTGACCCCAGCTGTGAAATGGGGATGACCTGGCCTCAGCAGGATGATGGGCAACTGCTGGCCACTTACGAGGCCCTCACAGACAGGAGGGGATGGCATGACTGTCCTTACTGGCAAGAGTACTGTCATTAAACACAGGATGGGGTGAGGGAAGGAAGAGCACTTTGAAACCTGCACCTTTTTAGATGATTTCAGCAAGGGTTTCCTGAATGACCTACTGCGTGCTTAGGCCTTGGCCAGCCTTCTGGGAAGGACATGAAACGTCCCAACGGAGCACTGGACCAGCAGGGGATGGAGGACAGGTACACACACCGCCACATTCTAGCAGGGGCGGGCAGGGAGAGCCAGAGGGAAAGGGAGGTGTCCCAGCTTCTCTCACCTTGAAAGTTTTCAAGTGGGCTGGTGCTGATGGACAGCTCAGATCTCAGCGTCTCTAGGGGACGGGGCATTGTCATCTCCCCTTCCCCCAACAGACCCGTCAGCTGAACCTTCCAGGGGAACTTTCAGCCAGCAGGCTTCTGGACACTGAGGGGATTTCACTGTTTTCTCCTGTTTCCTTGGGCCTGAGAGGCTAATGCAAAGGGCACATATGTTAATTCTGGAGCTGAGAACATGGAGCAAGGCAAACCCACCAAGTGTTCCCCAGTGCTTTCCGACCACCCTGGATCCAGGGAAGGGGTGGGGAGGGAGCCTGCCCACCAGCAGCCACCCTGCCAAGAGCCTACACCTGGAGTTAATACCATAGCAAGAGCCACTCAATACTTGGGACATCAAGTGAAATGAGGATTAAATCTTGGAATTTTAGATTTGAAAGAAACATTTGTCTAGAATTTCAAGTATAAATTTAAAATTGTGTTATTTTAAAAACACTGTTTTGCTCTCAGAAATCTATAAGCTTGAGTAAATTCAATCAATAGATATTATCAAACATCTGCTGAGGGAACTGTAGAGAACTAAAAACAAAACAATATAGTCCTTGTCTTCAAGCCGTGTAGTCTGAGGCAATGGGTCAGAAAGAAGAGGAAAGAGACACATGAGTTCCCAGTGTCCGAGGCTGCCTCTCAACAGAGGGCGTGGCGAGGCCATGAGGGGCCATGCCAGCCTAGGCTCTGTGATGGGAGATACTTCGGTGTTTATTTCTTGTTTGACCCTTGATGGGCTCTGGGCCATGCACACTTGACGAGCGAACTATGTTTTTGGATGACCACCTCCCCTTTCCTTCATCAAGGACTCTCCCCCTCCCCACCATGGAGAGGGTCCTCTGTGCCACAGTACTCTGGCCAACCAGGGCAGCGACAAAGCTGCAGGGGGGTGACAGCGCCCCCTGGTGTGGAGCTCTGCCAGCTCCCCGCAGGCTCCTCCACAGTCTCAGTTCCTGCGCTCCTGCTATTTCCAGCTCCTTTACTTTCACCTTGTTGTTCTCTCTCACAGGAACACACATTTCTTCTCTCTTCATCCTGTCTGTGAGCTCCATGTGTCTACTCCCAGAGAAGTCTAACAGTAGTCCTAGGCCCCAACTTCATTTAAAAAAGAAGGAACAGGACATATTTTATAGTGAAACTGGGGAAAATAGACATCCAATGGGGCCCAACACAACCTGGAAGACCATGAATGTATTTGATAGTCTCTTTGGAAACTTCCCAAAGGCCTTATTCTCCGGGTCGGGGGGGCCTGGGTTCTTGTCTCACTGGCTGTGTGACCTCCAGCCAAATACTGCACCTCTCTGAACCTCAGTTTCCTCATTTGACAAACGAGGGCTTGAACTCAACCATCACTCAAACCCTTTCCACGCCTGCACGCTATGTGGTTAGCTTCTCACCTACCTTCACGTTACCCCAATCAAGGAAAAAAGAAAAACAATTTTCTCTTCAATGTTTCTGTTTTACTTATAACACTGGGGCCCCTAATATTAACCGCAAATGTATGGTATTTTTGGCTACATTAAGAGTTAAATAAAGTTTTGGAGACTTGTCTAGAAATCAACCTCCATTCTGGGAAATATGTCTGTGGAAAAAATGCATTTTAGTTTCCAAAGGTCCAAACAATGGCCTCACGACAGACGCCAGATGCTGGGAACAAAACCCTCTTGTGAATTGTGGACTGCTTGCAAAATCACTTACTCAAATTCCATCTGTCGACACTGCTCCACTATTAAAATTTCCTATCTAAAGGGAAAATGCCATAACTAGTGTGGGTTTCAATCCCGTGTCTCAATATTGGGACCTGTCATCCATCCTTCCTTGTCATAACAGACTGATTGCTTTCAGAAGTGGTTTTCAAGAACAACAGGTGATTCTCACATTCCCAGCAGTATGGTCTCTTAATTCAATTCCTAAGTAGTTTACTGGGGCATTTACAAATTTCCTGTCCCATATCCCAACTTCCCAGTGTAATCTCCCAGTTTTAGCTCATCAACGTTTGCTGCTGCAGATCTGTCCTTGAAACATCTTGGGATGAATGCACATTTGATTTTTTCCCCCAAACCAAAAAAACTTCTAAATTTTCAGAGAAATTCTACTGCAGTTGTAGGCTGCAGACCCTGCGGGTGACCAACGAGACACATCTGGGGGTTCACACATGTCACACTAGTGCCCTTGGAGATGGGCAGGAGCTCAACCCTGTTCACTGGTATGCTATTCATATCTAAGCATTTTATACTATTTAGATGATTTATTATGCTATTTGATCAGCTTGGGTAATGAATCTCACATATTTTCTTCATTTGAGAGCTCCACCCCTACCCCCAACACGTTTACAAAGAAAAGACCCAATGACCTAGGATGTTCAAATAAGAAAATAATTACACATTCTCACAACCATGCCTCGGAACCTTCCAGCTCTCAGCAAGAATGAGGAAAGCCTAGGTCTATGCAGGTTTAGAGGAAGAGTACTGCCAAGCACATAACCCCTGGTCCAGCCACTGTACGGGAAGTAGATGGTCTCAGGCAATAAGAGGGGCATCTACTTTCACAAAACCATCTGGCCTCATTCTGAGTCATTCACAGGCGTCATCCAAGAAGGGGGCGGTGGGCGCGGAGGAACGCAGACATAGCTCTTCACAGCCACATCCTCACTGGGGCCAGACAGCCAGTGACACCTGCCCCTACAACGTCCCCTCCTGTCCCTGAGGCTCTGATGGCAGATGCAACCGTCTCAGAGTGAAAGCTGGCCAGGTAAGGGGCTGACCGGGTGCTCATGCACAGGCCTGCTGCATACAACCCTGAGGGGCAAGGCCCGGGGCCTCGGCATTTGCTTCTCCCCGACACTCTGGAGGTTTCCTGCAAAGAACTGCCAAGCTCTGACCCCTCTGCTGCCAGGGCTCTCCTTCCCCTCTCACTCACTCCTTACTTAGCTCCTAGCCTATTAACACTCCACTCTGCGCTCAGAATTCCATTCACTTCAGGTGGACTCCACGTAGCACGTGTGAGGATGGATGGTTCACTCTCTAACTTCCTTTGCACTCCAAATGATTCAAGACACCCCTGAGATCCCATTTCCACGCCAATGATTGGCTCAGAAAGGGGCATATATCCCACCCCAGCCAATGAACTGTGAGGGGCACTCTTCTGGGCACTGAAGAAGGATTAAGAGACTGTCTTTTCTTCCAGTGGATGTTGTAATGTCGAAGTGTGACTCCTGCAGGGACCAGAGAGATGGCAGAGCCGGACCCTGGGGGATGGATGGTGAAGGAGCCTGGTCCTTGATGATATCACTGATGGTTGGAGCCTGGGACCTGCCCTACCCACGGAGAGGTGTAAAAATATCTTTGCTTGAGCCACATTGAGTGGGGCTGTCTGTAACCTGAGAGAGCATGGTCTCAGCGATGGGAGACACGCTCCAGGGATTTCTTGCTCTCCTGGAGCTCACAGGCAAACAGGGTCTGGACTTGACTTCTTTCCAGAGCCTGGCTGAGGAAGCCAAGTGGGGCCCCTTCTAGATCTCAGGAATTCAACCATCTTTACTACGCATGGGGCAGCTACAAGAACTCACAACAGCCAGGGGTCACTCCAGTATCCTTAGTAACAGGGTGCTAGACCTCGCAGGTCAGTCTCCACCCTGTGAACACCTGGTGACAAAGACTTGACAAAATTTCAGTCAGGCTCCTTTGAATCCTCTTCTCCACTAGACCCTGGCCTCGACTTGCTGAGCCTAGTTTTAGGAGAGAATCCTACTAGGCCAGTTTATCCAGAATCCCCCAACTCTTGATATTCTTTCAAGCTCCTGTCCCTCCACACCCTTGATACCTAACCAAGGTCCTCTTAGTAATGTTCCATCCCCTCCCTTACTCTTCCTGCAGGTTATAAATCCCTACTTGTCCCTGTTGACTTGGAGTTGAGGTGAATCTCTCTCTCCTCTACTGCAATAGTCTTTTTAAAAAACTCTTTTTTAAATTTTTACACATTTTCTTTTTTTTTTCTGTTCTTTGCTCTCCTTTTATTTTTACTTTTTTAAACTGAAGTAGAGTTGACGTACAGTATTATATAAAAGTTACAGGTATACAATATAGTGATTCACAATATTTTAAAGTTATACTCCATTTATAGTCATTATAAAATATTAGCTTTTTTTCTCTGTGTTATACAATATATCCTTGTAGCTTATTTTATATATAATAGTTTGTACCTCTTAATCCCCTACCCCTATATTGCCCTCTCCCTGCTTCTCTCTCCCCACTGATAACCACTAGTTCGTTCACTGTATCTGTGAGTCTGTTTCTTTTCTGTTATATTCATTAGTTTGTTTATTTTTTTAGACTCCACATCTAAGTGATATCATACAGTATTTGTCTTTCTCTGTCTGACTTATTTCACTTAGCCTAATACCCTCCACATCCATCCATGTTGTTGCAAGTGGCAAAATTTCATTCTTTTTTATGGCTGAGTAGTATTCCTGTGTGTGTGTATGTGTGAGTGTGAGTGTGTGTGTGTGTGTGTGTGTGATCAACAGTATAAAACCCTCCTTGCTGTTTTTAGCAAGTGCTAGAATAATTTCTCCTGAACACTACCCATCATCCCCCCTCAGCATTCCATGCTTTGCTTTCCGATGGTTCAGGCCCAGGCAACAACGCACAGGAAAAGACCTGTTACCCAAAGCACCATCTCCTCTCCTATTTCGTCCTGGCCTCTCAACCTCCCCGTACAAAATCTTTACATAAATAGGGGACAGAGCTTTCCATACCACAGTGAGAATTAAGGTTTAAAGCACAGATATCCTGTGTCAAGGAGTTTGACTTAACACACACTGAGGTTGTAATTGGTGATACCTTTTCCTGAGAGCAGATGATAAGAGAATAAATACAAACGGCTACCCACGAGACTAAATTAATAAATTAAGGTGTTGTGCACCTGAAGGCAGGTAAGAGGACAGAAAGGACCAGAAAAGTAGGTGGAGGTCGACGAGGCAAGGACAGAATCCTTTACCTGCGTTACCAACTTGCTGCAGGGCAGCCTCAATCCTTCCTGCACCAAACACTTCCACCACGTCTGTTCTGAGTCGCTGTTCTAAATTCAGTTCCACTTACCTCCCCATGGGACAGACACTGAATGAGGAGTGTGTGCTCACTGACATGTCATAACTGCCTCACGTCTCTAGGGTCTCCGCAGATGTCCTCCCCAGAAACTCTGCTCCTGTCAGCGGATGCTCACGTCAGGGATGTTAAAGAGCCTCCCCTCCCCCATCCACACAGCACAGGCCCTGCCCAGAGCCTGCTGCGCCGCCACGTCTGGGCACGAGCCTACCAGGCCGGCTGCGGCAGCCCAGGAACAGCCCAAGTTTCCGGCTTCAGGGCTGCTGCATTTCCCCAGTGACAAACCATTCTTCTATAGGTGTACTCTATATGCAGGTTTTTCTGGTTAAACGGTAAGAAAGATAGTCCCACCCCTACCACCAAATACCCTAAAAAAGAAATCATAACCAGACTTTAAATGTTCACGTGGTCCAAAGGAAAAATCTCTTTTTTTCACAAAAGAAAATCATTGACTAGTTTTACAGTGAAGCATTGCCAGCCTGCTGGGCAAGTTCCTTGGACTGCTGAGGCAGAAGCACCAGGGACCCTCCCTGCCCTTCTCTGCCCAGCAGGCCCCTTCCCACAGCAGGACTGCATCTCAGCCCCTAAAGACGGAGAGCAGCTGCAGTACAGGAAGTCGGGGGCTACGACTTCAGGGCGGGGAGCCAGGGGAAAGGTCACTGCAGGGTTTGATGGGGGAAATTCTCAAAGGTGACTTGATAGAAGAGGCCATTTTCTTACGTTTTATGCTTTACCTATGAAACATCACTGAGTGAACTAGTGAGTTAAATCAGACCTTTCCAATGATCAGCTGGCATGAAGTGAGAGCGTGGCATGGACATATATACACTACCAAATATGAAACAGATAGCTAGTGGGAAGCAGCCACAGAGCACAGGTCAGCTCGGTGCTTTGTGACCACCTAGAGGGGTGGGATAGGGAGGGTGGGAGGGAGACACAAGAGGAGGGGATACGGGGATATATGTATATGTATAGCTGATTCACTTTGTTATACAGCAGAAACTAACACACCATTGTAAAGCAATTATACTCCAATAAAGATGCTAAAAAAAAAAATCAGACCTTTCCAGGGCCCGCGTTCATCTGGATAGTCTGTGTAGTAAAGTGCACCTGTAGGCATTTCCCCCGCCCTGGATGAAAGGATCATTTGCCCACAGGGCAGTCGGGTCTCTCACTGCCAGTCTCTGACAGGTGCCACCGTGCTGTCCTCCCTGGCCTCTGCCCCTCCCGTTCCCTCCTACGCCCATCATTGCCCCCAGCCGGAGCACCCACTCCATTACCCATCCACCTGCCAAAGTTGGGCTCCAGGTCTGGCTGCCTCTCAGAGTCCTGCCTATGTGGCTCAGCCCACATCCGTCTCCTCTGAGCACCTCGAGGTCACAGGACTGCTCCACATGAATGTGGAAGACACCCCGTGTTGTCTGGTATTACTCCCCATTACCTCCTGTGTGATGTGTTCTCTCCGATATGGAGTGACCTTCCTGAGGGCAGCCCCATGGCAAGTGTCCCGCGAGACCCCCAGACGGTGCTGAGTGCAGGGTGGGGGCTTGAGCATGGGGAGCAGTGGGGAATTTGGGGGAGGGGCAAACTAGCAGGGGCAGAGATCCCGAGTTCCCAGGCACATGTAACCCAGAGCCAGTCTGTCCCTACTCTGGGAAGGGGGCAGCGAGGTCACACCCTCTGGGAGCCCAGGCGGTGGCCCAGCAGTGGAGGGGAAGGTGCCATTGCTGCTCCAGGGAGCATGTCATCTCCAGCTGGGCCTCAGCGTGGGGCCTGAGACACAGGCTCGGCTGTGTGACAGCCCAGTGTGAACTGAATGAACGACAATGCCTCTGCGAAGCGGGGGAGAAAAAAACTTTAGTGATGCGTCTGATGAAGTGGCATACAGACAAGCATGACTAAAAGACATTCTACCCGGGATATGGTATTTCCAAGTAAGTACATCAATGGTCAAAGGTGCAAGGTAGCTTTGAAGATGTCGGATCAGGATGTGTTTCTGAAAGGGCAGGAGAAGTAGATCAGAGAGGAGGCGAAGGCTGATGAATCCATGGATGGGTTTCCAAGAGGCCAAATCTGGAGCCTGAGAGAGGGAAGAGGATGTATGTGACTCAAGTTCCTGCCATTTAAAATTCTTCTCCAACTACCACCGGAATCTCTCAGGCATGAGTCTAAACCTTCCCTTGCATATGAATCTCCAGGGGTGCTAGTTTAAAATACCCAGCTCAGATTCCCCCCACCCCAGACACTGATTCAGCAGGACTGGGGTGGGGCCCCAGAAACTGATTTTTAAGAAACCCTCCCAGTGACTGTAGTGCAGATGGCCTGTGCCCTGGATTTAAGAGCCCCGTGAATCCTGAGAACAGGACAGACCTTCTAGCTGCATCCTCCTCTATTTTTCCAACACATCATCAAGGAGAACTTTAGGTGGATGGGTGTTTCTGTGTTTCAGGATCTTCCTGTAGGGACACAGGAGGGAGTGGCTAGTTTGTCCGCAAGACCAGACCTCCATCCCTACACCAAGCAGGCTCCAGTGCTTAAGGGAGAGATTCAGTGGGGGGTTACTCAGTTTTTAGCCATGGAGCAGGGAGATAAGGCTAATTTGTGAACCTCACTTGGTTCAGAGTGGAAGGAAATAGGATACAGCCTCTGTCATCAAACTGCTGACCCACTCTTTGAACAAATGTCTCACCACGTTCTGCTCCCCACACAGGAAAGGGTGTTGCCCAGTGGAGAAGAGAGTCCCCAGTTGAATCAACCCCTCTCTCTCTCTTCCCCTGGGGTAGTTTCTGATTTTGAGTCAGGTTGAGGTGGAGGAACTTCTTGGGATGAGAGCATTTACCAATCCTCAGGGCTACTCATTAATTCACTGTCCATCCATCCACCCATCTATCCATCCAACATGTGTTGAATTCTCTCTGAGTAATAGATCTCTTGCCACATGCCGGGAGCAGAAAGCGAAGAAGGTAAGGCCCCTGCTCTCTCAGCGGCACACAAACTGGTGAGAACAACAGAGAGATAAATGGAGGCAACACAGCATAAACATGAGTAAAGTCCCAAGCCCAGCACAGCACAAAGGAGAAAGTCCCTAACTCCTCCTGCCACGTTAGAAAAGCTTCCCAAGGCAAGGATGCCAGGCCTGAAGGCTGAGGAATGGGGAACGGTTTATGGCCAGAGTACGTGCACGTGTGTGCAAGCATCACACCCCTCTTGGGACAAAGGAAGAGCAGAATGAAGCCCAGAGCAAAAGCAGGATGGACCAAGATGATTTTCAAGGTCTGCAGGCAGCCTGGGCCTGCGGGTGGAGGCTGGACCTCCAGCTCGCCGGTGCTAAGCGTTCTCTGGTGGCCTATAGGAAGCCACAAAGCTGTTCAGAGGTGGGGGATTCGGATCCGATTAATGTTACTTGTGTTTCAGGCAGCCCCCATGGTGGCCGTGAGCAGGGCAGCTGGGAGGAAGATGGGGAGCTCAGTTGGTGGCTACTGTAGCCATCCTGACTGCAAAGGGTGGGCCTGGGCCCAGGCAGTGATGGGAGGGGATGGGCAAGAGGACACAGCACCCGCGGACCTGGCGGGGGCAGGGGTAGGACTCCGGGATGGCTCCCAGGCCTCCGCAGGACCCTGAGTACACTCAGAGACGGCCATCAGTGGAGACTCCCCCGGGCCCGCTGCTCACCCACAAAGGTCCCGACCTCCTCAGTGCCCCGCCCTTAGGCCTCTCAGGTGCCTGTTTGCTCAGACACCACTGGTTGTGAACTAAATGCTCCTGAAATGTTTCTTATACACTGCAGACATTTTTCTGCCCTGAAACACTCGGGTGGTTTAATTTGTTTTCTGAAATAAGAAAAGCAATTAGACTAATTGCCTTCAGAATGGGGCACTCATAGGGAACAGCCTCCATGCTGCAGAGGCTACGCCTGGCAGACTGCTTCCAGGCCCATCACTTAGGCAGGTGTCTCAGCAAGAGAAAGGTGTGCCAGGTGCTGGGCACCTCACTTCGCAGCCCCTTGGTGACTCCTCCAGCTGGAAGTTGAAAATAAGACCCGGCCGCATAAGCCAGGGGTGGTACTCACCCACCTAGCTCACTACCTCTGGCACCACCAGGGCACTCCTCAGCGCCACGTGGGTGTTACTGCTCCAGTGTGTCACCCATGGATTGCAGACGATGTCGTTCTGCTGAGCTAGCCCAGACCCCGGGACCATGGTCAGGGCAGCTGGGAATGATGCCTGGACTCAGTTCACGGCCATCTGCACTTTGGTTTATTCCTGAGGCAGCTAACGAGCAGTACAAGGGATGGCTATGAATTAGGATGTAAGGGGGTGAATGGGGCTCCGTCACTCCCCCTGTTTTCTCATGGAGGCGCGCTGGAAGCTCCTTGGAGAATCTTACTAAAGCCGCCTGCTAAGGCACAGGGCACAGAGCCGTGAAACTGGTGCCTCTTAGAGTTCTAGCTACACTGGCTTGCTAAGAGCAATGCCTCCACTCAGGCACCAGGTTAGCTACTGAGTAAACCCCACTCCCAGGCCTAACACCCAGGTTCCACATTCTTTGCGCACCAGCACCGGGCAAACTCCCCTCTGATCTTACAGCTCAGTGGGGGAGACACACCTACCCAACCAATGACCAAGTGCACGGCAGTGTGACCTGTGAGCTATAACAAGATGCAGGAAAGCGTTGAGAGAGTCCCTACAAGAGCAGGGATTCAGGAGTCCTTCTCAGAGGAGGTAGCATTTAATCCAGGCTCTATCATGCTCTATGGGCAGAATTGAAAGAGGTCTGAAAGAGAGGTCATCTCAGGCTGAACGAAGGCACAGGTATGTATCTGAGGGTGGCTGGTAGTGTCACCAGGCCAAGGGGGCAGGAGGCAGAGGAGAGCAGAGGGGGGGGAAGGTTGGGAAGTCAGCTCAGGACCAGATTGTGGAAAGGTGGGACAACCAGCCAGGGGACTGAATTCTCCTTTGTGTACTGGGAGGGGTAATGTCTACAGTTGTGAAAACCATGAGCTGCATTGGCCAGGGGTGCAATGGAGTCAGGGGATCTGCCAGAAAGATCAGCCCAAGGAGAAGACAACAGCCCAGGGGCCCATAACCCAAATGCTGCGTTGAGACCCATCCATGCTGAGCATGTCCTCCCTTCCTCCCTCACCCGCCCAGCAAAATTTTGCTGAGCACAACTGCCCTGGGCACCATGCAGGCTGAGTACACACTGGAGGAGAGAACCAGCATGATTCCTGTCCTCTGGGTACCTGGGATCCAGCGCACCACCTATCAATAAACTAGTAAATAAAACATGATGATATAAACCATTAGTATGTAAACATGAATTGGGATAAGGGCTGTGAAGAAAATGAATAGGTACAGGGACAAGAAAATAATGATTGGGAGAAACCTACTTAGAGGGAGTAGACCCTGAGCGGTGCCTAAGGATGAGAAAGGGGGTGCTGTGTGGAGGGCTGGGGGCTGGGTGAGCACTGCTTCTTGGAGGAGGCCAGAGTGGCTGAAGCCAGAGGCAGACGAGAGGGGGAATGCACTGAGGTTTGGGAGGTGGGAAGGAGTTAGTTCTCACAGGCAGGCCTGGTGGGGAATTGGATGCTACTGAAAGGGTGACAGGAGCCACGAGACGGAATTACTTTTTAGGTCGATCGCTCCGCCACAGGAAGAATGGGCGGTGGGGTAAGAATGGAAGAGTGTGGAGGGGATAAGAGTCTTGGCTTGTCTAGGTGGTGGCACTGGGGGTGGAGATATGGACAGATTTGAGATACAAACATAGAAGGCAGAGCCAATGAACTTGATGCTGGAGATGGGAAAGGGAGGAATGACAGAAGGATGACTCAGTTTTCCATTTAACAAGTGGGTGGATTTTAGTGCTGTTCCCCGAGGTTGGTAAGACCAGAGGAGACGCAGAGACTTCTCAGGGATGGCAGAGGGGATATAACAGCTCTGCTTTGGGCATGTTACACTTGAGATGCCAAGTGCTAATACCAGAAGGCCAGATCTTCCATAGGTTAGAACAAAAGAGGAGGGTTCAAAATGACAGGGTAGGCGCACACATCCTCCTGAGACTCAATTAAAATGACCTTAAAAGAATAAATCACAGAAATGAAGAGAACGAGAGAGGTACACTCAGTGAGCGAGGCATTTAAAGACATGTCTCGAAGAACATTCACTGGCGAGCAGGGCAGAGGGCACCTCAGCCCACAGCCTAGAACATGCACCGAAGGGGCAACAGCTGCACGACCCCTCCCACAGAGGCAGGGCTGAGATGCTCGGTGTATGGGAAACTCCCTCACCCAGAAAACACCCAGGGGGTTCTTCTCTAAACAAATGGGATTAACTGCCTGAGGAGAGCCACGGCAGTTAAGGTGGGTGTTGGCGCCGTCCTCACTCTGGCACCTGGGCCACCCAGTATGATGTCTGGCTCACACCAGGCTCATTCTCAAGTGGAACCTCCAGCTGACAAGCCCTGACCATCAGCATTTGTACCCTCTTCATTATTACACCTGGAAGGTCAACAAGAATCGCCAGACCCACAACCCAAGACAGAGCAACCTGAAACCAGATCAACAAAAAAAGGGAAATTAAAGAAAACCACACACAAAGATAATCTACATGACAGAAGAGAACTAAAAGTAAAAGCAGAATTCAAACAGAAAACCAAAAATTACTAACTGGTATCCTCAAATACTTTCAAGGTGTCACTTGTAGAAATCAGAGAATGAGAAAGTGTGCTTGGAAATTAAAAGCACAATTTTTGAAATAAGAAGTTTAATTCTCAGTTTGGATGATAAAACCAAGGGAATTTTCCAGAATATAGAATAAGATATATGGAAACAGAAACTTTGAGAGAAAAGGTGTGACAGCAACTATTGACCCAGGAGGTTACATATTCAATTAAGATTTCCAGAAAGACAAGAGAGAAAACCAAGAAGAGGGGATTATTGAAAAAAAATTATAATTCCTTTCATTTGAGGAAGGATATATATCTTCAGATTGAAGAGCCCACAAAAGGGGCCACAGAGCCAGACACATCATTGCAAAATTTCATAACACCAAGAATATTAATTATTATTTTAACATCATGGATTTTTTGGGTAATAATTTTTATTTTGTAAAATACCGTATTAAATATTTATCTTGGTTATTGAGTTTTTGTGCTGAAAGTGAGGGCCTTGGTCACCTCACCCTAATCCCAGCCCCATTACATACCAGGCAGAGATACTGGAGATAAACTAGTGAAACAAAGTGCCTACTCTCATGGACCTTAAAGGAGACAAAGAGATTATCCTACTAGCTTCCAGATAGATTAAAATGGGTCACCCACAGGGAACAAAAATCAGTCTAGCATTGGACTTGTTATCAAAGACTGCTTGCTTGAAGATGATGCCTTTAAAAGTAGGAAGGTGTGGTTTTCTCTACAAGCCTACATTAACTATGCTTCCGATTCCCCTTGCATCTAGATGGTGTCATGTGATTACTTCTCACAGAGAAGGTGTGACAGAATGATATATCACCTCTAGGCTGGGCCAGGTAAGAGCTGGCGGGCCTTTTCCATATTCCCATATCCTTGTCTCCAGTGGCCTTGGAGACCACAATATAGAAGGAGTCTCTCTAGGTCCCTGAATTATTGTATGGGTCAGAGAACACCCCAGTATTATGGAACAATGAGCAGGCTGTGATGGGACTGGATAATCAACTCTGTTATGCCACTGGTATTTGAGTTATCCTACCTTGACTACTAGACGGAAAATTTTCAACTTGTAACTCTACATCCAATCTGTCAAGTACAAAAACAGAATAAAAGCATTTTCAGACATTTGAGGAGTAGAAAGTTGAACTCCTGGACACGCTTTCTTAGGAAGTTACACAAGGGTGTATGCCAGCAAAAGGAAAATGTAAGCTAACAAAGGAAGAGTCAGGACATCCTAGGAAGGGTGGTGCAACTGAAGAAAAAAAAAAAAATCTAGATTGGAGCAAGAAAATGAGGCTCCAGAAGAGAGGACTTGAGGCAAAAGAGACAACTGATGGTAAGTGAGAGCGTATGAATGCATGTCAGGATATGTGAGAGGCAACTGAGGGAGGGTGAAAAGGGAGACGCTATCTGAACCTGATGTCAGAAAAAAAGTCTTCACTGAGTGACACAAGGGGTCAGTATGCTGGCACACAGAGAATGAAATGAAAAACTAGGACATGATTTGACTCTCCAGGGAACAATATTTCATAGTCATAATAATAGAAATGTAATTTATTTGTCCTCAACTTTTAGAATCAGCTTATAGAAAAATGATGGGAGGCCATTCAAATGCTGACATGATAGGGACAGATCTTGGCCATTGAATTCAACCACGGCCTCTGAAGATGAATAAACCAGAATTGGAATAATGATGTGAGTTTCCCAAGGTCCCTCAGAGTGTAGCAGGGACTGGAGGAAAGTGGCCTTGGCTGTTGGCCTCATTATGACCTGTCTCGTGCCCTGCTCACCTGCCTGGATTCACTACCAACAAGCTAGGCAGAGGAAGCTTGTGCCTCTGACTTTGCCTTCTCAGCAAAGCCCGTGCTGACTTTTGCAGAGTTCATCATCCAGTTCCAGTTCTGAGAAGTCTTCCCGGCCCTGTTCCTTTAGACACTCTTCCTCCCAATAGGGACAGCTATTGATTCCCTCTCTAGAGAAGATAACCTTGCCTGTCCAACATGTGCTAATCTAGTGCTCTGTTCCTTTAGTTTTGGCATGCTATTGGAAAGGCTCCAATTTGAAAGGAAAAAAAAATCAATGGTGTGCTTTGTAGAGGTGACACATCAAAGCATATCAGCCACTCGGCAGTTGGCCAGGAAGCAGCACCACAGCCCCCTGGTCTGCAGAGTACCAGGGATGGAGTGCACTGCGTGGCCTGCCAGCCCAGACTGGACAACACGGCTCCTAGTCATGTGCAGTGTGTCCCTCCCGGGGCCTCTATAAGTCTGCAATCAGGAGTGACCAGCCTGCCACCTTCGGCAGCCTGACCAAGGGGTTATGGCGTCAAGCAGTCAGCTAGGCCCATCCTCTGCCTCCGGACCAGTGCCGCTACCTTGATATGCTTCCTTAGAATGTCTTCTGCATTTAGGAATTTAGGGAGGACAAATAACCGAGACAGAATTTCCAGAGAAATCTAACTCCAGGGGTGGCATAATCCATCCCACAGTAAGAAAACAGATTTCAGGTCTCACCTCAATGCCTCCTGCTGAACTTTCTTCCCATTCTATAGGTTCTGTGGGGCTGCATTGGAGCTGGTCCCCATCTTCAGTGCTACCTATGTCACCTCTGGAAACTGAGATATCTAGAGTGGTGGCTTGTGCACAGCTGGTGCCTAATAACCAGGGAATGAGACACACACACACACAGAGTCTCTCTATGCCCCAGCTTTTGGGCCCTGCATCCTGCTCCCTGGCCAAGCCCAGCAATTCCAGTCATACTGCCTGAGGAGGCAGGACAAAGAAGAGAAGAAGCCAAGGACCTGCTGAGAAGCAGCGAGTGCTCAGGACCCAGCTAGAGGACGTGACACCTCTGTACTGGGGGTGGGGGGCAGCTCAGACTCTCCCAGGGTCAGGCCCTTTCCACTCCAGCCCACGTGGGGAGTGCACAGGCCGAAGGGAATGCCAGGACTTGCTTATCTGTGTTAGTCGCCCTATCCCGCAGCTGTCACCAAGGGCATTCGGTGCTCAGGGATGGGCAAACCTCCATGCATGACTTACGGTAATGCGTGATTTACCGGCAGGCATTGCAATATCGAGCAGCTATTTGCGAAGAAGGGCTTTCGTTATCTGCTCCCCTACCCGGGCATTAATAAGGAAAGCATGCCTAATTGCCAAGAGTGGTCATGTAAGGAGAGAAAACTCTGAGCTCCAGGGTCGGTGGAAAGGGCTGGAGCACAGATTACTCTGAAATTATCTTTCCTCTGTCTTAGCAGCTTCCTTTAAGGCAATAAACAAACAGCAATTTCTTCACAGTTTTGACTGATACTTGGCCGTTGAACTAGTTCTGTGATTTTAACCGATGGTCCTCTCTCACTCCCACTACCCCATGGGAGGAAATCAGCCACCCAGGGT
This sequence comes from Pseudorca crassidens, assembly GCF_039906515.1. Classification (NCBI taxonomy): domain Eukaryota; kingdom Metazoa; phylum Chordata; class Mammalia; order Artiodactyla; family Delphinidae; genus Pseudorca; species Pseudorca crassidens. Next base: position 110,988,012 of record NC_090298.1, read on the forward strand.
CCTTGGGCAGCCTAAGTCATCCCACGGTCCCGAATCCTCTTAACACTTGGTTCCCACAGCCTGGCCTCAATGGGAGGAGACTGAAAGAGAATGAATGCTTAGCTCAAGGGGGCTGTGAGCCTCATGTCCAGCCCAGGCTGGGCCCAGGACACGGCCTTGACAGACATTTAAGTAGGGGAGCATCCTTAGCTATGAACTGAAACTCAGCTCCAGGCTTAACTTTCCAAGAAGTTTGCTCTGTCCAGAAACCTGCATCCATTTTCCCAGTTAACGACCAACAGGTGGGTGAGAAGGGCACACAGCAAAATGTCATTTATAATTTAAAATTCATTACTGAAAAGGGTTCTGCAGTAATAGTCCGACCTCAGTCATTTCAAAGATGCCTTCACGATGGAGGTGCGGCGGGTTTCTGGGGCTAGTTTCCTCGCCCCCCTTACTGGGCCGAAGCCCTCCCCCACCCAACCCTCCCGTCAGAAAGGTGTTTTATCCCTGGAGAAGTTTTATGCCGGGGGTATATGACCAGAATACATGAAGGTCTTTTAAATTTATTTTCAATAGCCCTGCTACTCTCTTCTCTATGAAATGTTTAGCGTTTGACTCGTTATTTCTGTGGCAAGCAGTCTCAGGTGCAGGTGGCTTTGTAGAGATGGCAGGATGTCACAGCAAGGTAATTGTTTCTCTTTATTTCCTCTAGATAAAGCGTAAGTAACAGGCAAGCGTGAATCATTGGGCAGTGCTTCCATCCCGGGCTCCAGCGATAACATAAACCAGGAGACTGAATTTGGAGTGGTCTGCATACTCAGCTCCCCAGCCCCCAACTCCAAAAATCTGCCTGAGAAGCAGCCTGCGTTCACGAGCCACTTCTGCTCCCCGCCTGTCCTGCGTGTGCGATAGGACCTGCTTTCTAGAAACTCTGAGTGGCAGACTGCCCTTTAATAACCACCCTCAAGAGTTGTCTGGGCAGGCGGGACCGGCCCCCTGGGGCCCTGTGAGAAGGCGGCAGCAGGGTGCTGCGGGGAGGGCCAGTAAGAGTAGCTGAGGCACAGAAGGGCGCTGGAGGGCAGAGGAAGGTGCGAGAAGGGAGGTTCACAGAGCAAAAGCAGAGATCACGGCACCAGACCAGAGTCCTGATGAGTATCTGAACCAAATGGAATCAATCTGCAAACCTTCTGAAGCTTCGTCACTTAGCTTCAAGCATATTATGTTAAGTTCGATTACAAAAAGGTGAAGGAAGCGGAGACCGAGACATCTCGTGTTTCTGCGCACAGCCCCACATCCTTACCTCCTGTATACCTTATTACAATTTGCTGTTCATGCAGAGCCGACTTCAGCTTTAAATGAATATTGGTCTAAGCACTTGGTTCAGCAGTACCCAGTGACTACCTTATACCAATGCTTTTATACCTCAGAAAAACTGGAGACTGAGAACAAAGTTTGTTTTATTCCCCCTCCAAGCATTTTAAGCAGACAAGGCATAAATATTCATGAGTGATAGGAAAGCTAGCTAGAGAGCAGTTGTGGTGGAGAAAATGGTTCTGTGAAGTTTTTATAGCCCAGCCACTTACCTCCGTGGCAAACTTTTACTCAGAAAAAAGCGCGTCAGATATCAAATTTACTATCGTCACCAATGAATGTTCCTTCTCTGAAGAAAGAGAAGTGTCTGTCCCATGAATGTTTCCACCATGTTCTCCTGAGCCCTCACTTTCCCACCCCACCACTCTTCCTTTGTTCAGGAGGCAGAGGTAGGGAGGGCTGTCTATGGAGAGCAGACCTTGCTGACCCCATGTCAGTGGGATACACATGGATTGATCTTCAGAATTACATACGTACATTATAACTATAACTGGAGGACTAATTTCTAAGTTCTTTCTAATGTCATTGTGTAAACACCAGGGGATGGCTGGGTGAGGGACCAAGCTAAGCCTGGCTCAGGGATACTCAGTCCTTGGGGCTGGGATTGTAGAATCCTTCAGGTGGACCAGCAACTGACCCATCTGAAAGTTATACCCATAACCTGGCCTCTTTGGCAAACACCTGGGGCTGTGCCTGGCACATAGTACGTGCTCAGTGAATCATTTTACTATTGAAGACTTGTGTGTTCTGCCATCATCATTCTGCTCAAGGAGCCAACAGACTAATATCATTGATATGCAAATGTTTACCATCTATGTTGAAAGTTTGGTTTAAAACAACTGCTCAAGTGACTCATTAATTGTCAGTGAGAAAAAAAAATCTAGGAAGGAAGGAATGGAGGGAGGGAGGGAAGTAGAGAGGGAGGGAAAGGGTTAAGTATTGATACATTCCTCAAATCTGCTGATAGCTTAGTTGGTGTATAAGAATGTTGCTCTGATTTCTCAAGGGAGAAAGTCAAATTCCTCATAAATGATCAATAGTTCTGCCATTTTTGCTCTGCTATTCTAACAAATTCCACTCTTTCCACTCCTTCCGGTAGATTACCATCGTGTTGGGCATTAACTTTATGCTGCCTACTTCACTCAATAATTTTCACACTTCTCACTGGATCTTCCCAGCAGATCTGTGGAGATAGGGCTTATAATGTTCCACCTTCCACATGAGGAAACTGAGGCTGGAGAGCATGTGTGGCTTGACCAAGGCCACAGAACTTGTTAGTACCAGTACTGTTCCCTGTTATTCCCAGATCTCCGCTCTTAACCAATTCCCAGTATTTCTCTTTTTAGGAAGATACAGAGTGACAGATGTGACCCTTTAATGTTTTGTCTGCTTCTCTTCTGAGAGAACAACCTGCTGAAATTTTAATTGGCTTGGGCGACAACTTTTCTAAAAGCATCTTTTTCAAACTTTATCTTCAAAACTCTGCAAAATCCTTCTTTTTTCCCCTGAGAAGTGGCAGTTTTCTAGAGAATTCAGACAGAAATTTGCCCAGGTAATTGATAACTCTTTTCGTGGGTACTGAAGCACACCTCTCACTGGGGACATTTCATATTACTTTATGCTTCAATTACTAAAAAGTTCTCATTGTGTGGCTTGTGTGACTTCAACAGCAATGACATCTGAGGCAGATGCCAATCCATTAACGCCAGTGGAACAATTTTCTCTTTCTGAATCTCATGCTGGTACATATCATTGTATGAGCCAGGTTCATTAGGAAGGAAATTATATTCTTCCATTGAAGGTCCCCAGTGAACCAAAAATCACTTTTGATGTTCCTCCAAGATTTTACTAATGAAAAATATGTGGGAATGAACCACATAACCAATTCCGTGATTTTCTTCTCAATAAAATTTATGCTGTACAAAGCCAGCATTGTGGCCCCAATTGGATTTAGACTCACGTAGCTACCTTCATCCTCACGATTTATGATGCAACTGTACACACAAATATTCTAAAAATAGCTCGACTGCTCATCTGAAATTCTAACTCTACTGGTGAGCTGCCCGTCGTCTGTCTCTGGTCTGCTTCTATAACCGAATGGGGTCCAAACCACAGGCAGGAGCATCTTTAACAGTGGGAACAGGCAGGGGATAAATAATGCATTTTCAGGCGAGAGCCTTATTTAGCTGCAGTTTTAGAATGCATTGCCAATATTACAGACTTGCAAATCTCATCTTAATTTCTTCTGTGATTTTCTCTTTAAGGTTCTCCATTGGTCCCCTGAGTCAAGGAAATGTGGAGTTTATCACTGCCTGATCAACAATGGCTGAGTTCACTTAAGTTGCCTCATCTATTTCCTTCCATCAGATCAGGACAACATTTTAATTTTTCATGAACGGCAAAACTATAGCTTTCTACGCGGCCAGACAACTGGGGTAATTTGCGCGCACACACTGATGCAGCTTCAGCTGAAGGCTCCTGAGGCCTCTGAGCTGCCCCCAGTTGTGGAATGGAAAGGATGCTGCCTTGTCAGGTGGGGTGGGTGGCATGGGGGAGAGAACCTGGTGTGTACTGATCCCACAAAGTGTGCAGAGAAGCCACACGCACCCACAAGGCAGTCCATGGGTGTGTCCCCGAGGTATACAGATAGAAATGATTTTCTCTGTTGTAAATCTTTGAATATTTTCCAGGCAAGGCGAAATTATTTGGGAAATTCTTTAAGGAAAATAGAAATTTCAAATGCTGGGGGAAAAAAATCTAGAGAAGTTTAAAATAAAAATGCTAAAAAAATTCTGAACTCCTCATTACATTTTCTCACATTACCTTATGTTATTTCCTTCATAGCACTTACCACTATCTAACACTCAAAATTTTAAGTTTGTTTACTTGCTAATTGTCTCCCTCCACAAGAGTGAGAGTCTCATGGAGGCAGGGACCTTCTGTGTCTTGCTCACTGCAGAGCTCCCAGGGCTGAGTCCCGTGCCAGGAACACAGAAGGAGCTAAATAAGTGTTTGCTTGGATCAGTGAATGAGCCAGGAGGCACCAGCCTGCGTCTCCCTGACTCCACTGATCACGTAGCTGTAACAAGGGCAAAAGCTGAGACTCAAGTTTCTTTTTCTATCAAAGAGGATGATACAGTAGCCAAAAAGTGGAAAAAACCCAGCCCTTCCTTAACTGGTGGATGAATGAACCAAATGTGGAACACAGGACTGTATATAATTCAGTAATTAAGGGAAGGAAGCCCCCTCTGTCCTAAGCAGTGTTTTCTGCTGTTTTCCCCAGAGACGCCTCTCAGCAGTCCCCTTAGAATCCCACATCTAATCCTTAAAGCCTCTGCTTTCGAACGACCTTTCACATGACCCTGAAGAAATGCTTCACTAGATGATGGGTCTCTGTTTCCCTAGGAAGAGAAACTCAATTTTAAAATGGGGTTTCTCTCCCGAAGTCTTTGCCTGCCTTTCAGCAACACGTCCAAGAAAAGGGCAGCTTCTGACTGAGCATATCGCATGTGAGGCCTGGGGGGCAAGGGGTGGCAACGGGCCAGCCCCTGACACAGATGCAGCCCTGGCAATCCCAAACACCTCCGGGGTCCAGGCTAGAGGGACAGGGGCTGTTGATCTCATAAGCAAGGCCGCCAGGGGCTAGGGACCGTGCTGTTGCTGAGGACGTCCTGAGAGTGGGCACAGGGCTGGTGCCTCCACAAACTTGCAGGTATGTGGTCCAGGTCTCTCTGGCCTTGAGATGTTTAACCCCTGCTTGGGGGCTGGGTCATAGATTTTCCTTTTTATCCTAATCACTCGTGAGCTCCCAGGCTTTACTGTGGAAGGAACTCAGCACAGGTGGTCAGCTGCTCAGCTCAAAAGACATTTTATTCGTACACTCATTCAACAAATGTTTACTGAGTGCCCACTGCGGGCTGGACTCTGTGCCACTGTCTGTGTTCACAAGGGTGACAAGTCAGCACAGTCCCTGCCTGCAGGGAGTGATCCAGAATTGACCCACCACCAAGGGGGAAAGTCCTGCCCCCAGAGATGGCAGCCTGATGCAGGAATAACATGGGGGTTGTAAACTTGGCATCTAAGAGAGCACCCCTACAGTGCCAAACCCAGGGGGTCAGGCAGAGAGAAGGGGATCCTGTCTCTTGGGACTGATTTGTCTTGAGAAGGGCAGGTTGAGGGGCGGCGGGGAGGCAGCTGACACCAGGTGGGAAAGAAAACCATCTGAGAATGACGAGCAGGACCACAGTCAGGCCGTGTCTGCCTTGCAGACGCAGAGTGGGCGTGGGGTGAGGAGGAGACGTTGGCGTGCCAGAGAGCGGGGAATCCAAGGCCTCCTTTGGAGGGGAGAGGTTCAGGAATCCTCTGTTAGCCGGTGCAAGGGTCAGCTGCAATTTCACAAGAGGAGGGAGGCTCAGAGCGGGCCCACTGGCGGCTCTGTGTCTCTGGCAGTGATGACCCCTGACCCCATGCAGACAATCCTTAGGGGCCACACGGGAGTGCTGTACAGAGCCTGCAGGCTCGCACGGACCAAAGCCATCCACAGAGAGCATATGCACCCAGGAGAGGGCGTGTGGCCGACTGCGGGCCCCTGCTCAGCGGCTGTGTGTACACACGCCCCCGCGCGTGTGCGCACTGCTGTGAGCCCATGCCCAGCGCCCATCCCAGCAAAAGGGCTAGGATATGCTGACTGGAGCTATGACTGGAATCTCTCCAAAGCCTGACCTTCTAAGGCCATTCAAATACCCTATGGCTGGGTGAGCCATAGACCATAGACCATAGACCACCCCCGACCTGGCATCAGACTGGCCTCACTATTCATCCTGGAGGCCAAGGCAAATTCACCAGGCAACCTTTTCCTTTTGGTGTCACGGTTTCACAGAGCTTCTACCAGTTTTTGTGGCTTGGCGCGGTACACGTGCCTCATGGGAGTGGGAGGAACCAACAGGTCTCGAGGGCAGGTGGGAGCCTCTGGGCAGGGGCGGGGGCGGGCTCAGCAGAAGATGAATCTTTCCCTGCTATAGTCCTGCTGCACGGCCCACCACCTGCCTCCCTGGCCCTCACCCAGGCAAGTCTCCCCAGAGTCTGTACTAGGGGTGCTGGCTGCAAAGTTCCCACCACCTCTGGCTCCTCCTGCAGCCTGCCAGGCCTCCCAGCAAGAATGTCCACTCGCATTTTCTTTCTCTAGACCTTTCTCCCCCTCCCCCTACTCCAAATCTCCAGCATCCATCACTCTCCACGCCCAGGCTCCAGCCACGTGCCTGCCTTTCAGTGCCCCCAACTGGCCCTGTCCACTCTCTCCCACATGTGTCTCTGCCCAGGTGGCGGGTTCACAAACGTTCTCTGTCCCCTGGGTGTGGCACCTTCTCTGCTACACGGCAAACCGGGCAATTTCTTCATCTCCCAGGCACGGCCCCTTGAAGTGAATGGAAGGCAACAGCGGTGCTATCACCACCTTTGAGGCCCCTCTTTGCAGAAAATTGAAATGTAGGAAGAAAAAAGGTTTTTGAGAAGGCTGGTTCACTTAAAGGCCTCTCACACAGAACTCTGATGATGACACTGGAAGAGAGGCCACTTAAACAAATAGGATGTAATATTTTTTTAATAAAAAGAGTAAAAATCCTGCTTTCTTAACTAGCCAAGAAGGAAAAGAAGATGATACTAACTTATATGCAAGAAGAACTATATTCTCCTACTTTGTAAGAACCATCATGTGTCAAAGAAAAACATGTTTGTATAAGGTTTAAAACAGCTCATCTGAGAGTCCTCATCCTGCTTTTGCCCGACTGTAAAGAGAACTTCCGCTTTCTAGGCCCCCGTTGTTTTATGTTCACTTGGCAGCCACACTTTTTACACACAGCTCAGCAATGGTGTCTACTGTCTCTTAAGTGACAAAATAACACAGTGACAAGAGCCTGGTGCTAGCATTCAAGACACTTCAAATCTAGCCCCACTTTTACAACTGATGTCAGCATGAGGGCCTCAAAGTCCCTTCCTGTGAAATGGGGATGCCCTCCTTTAAGGATAAATTGAAATCATGAATGTGACAGCTTAGAGCTCTCTAAATGCAAGCACCTTGTATTTATTCATTAAGCAACAATTCTTACTATTGCTGCAGGAAAGATGCAATTTAGGCTGTCTCAATTCAAGCTTGATTTGACGGGTAACTTCACCCAAAGAACTTTCCTAGCTCTTCTCTTGTTTTTACCTCTTTGTCAAGGATCTCAATACATTTATATTACCCTTGACAGCAGCTGTGAATTTTGGCTTAAAAATGAAATGTGACTGCCCCGGGTAGTGCCATTCCTCAGCCCAGAAAAAAAAAAAAAACAACTTATGAGACATTCTAGAGCAATAGGAGTTTATCCCGATGGCCCTGAGAGGACCCTGCAGCGGCCCACGCTGTAGGCACACGCGTTCTCTTAGCATGAGCTTTAGAACAAGTACAGAGGCAGAGTTCACAGTCCCAGCTGGCTCTTAGGAGCACATGCGAAAGAAATATCTGTCTGGAGATTCGCGGAGTGAAGCAGGAGGGAGCCCTTTACGGGCAGGTAATGGCACTGCTTCCCATGTAGGTAAACCTCGCCACTTCAGGCTAATTGGGAGGATGGCCAGCCCGTGTTAGCAGTGGCTGAGCTTGGGAACATTGAAAGTGAAATCTAATTTCATTTCAGTTTTGCAGCAACACAAAGTAGAAAGAATGGCCAGGACTTGCTGCTCTGCAGAGGTCCTTTAAACCCACTTTATGAGAGGTAAAGAATTTATAATCAGCACATTCCAAGCCAGTTTTCAAATGGGAGTGGCCCAAGCAGCTGCAAACAAGCTGTTGTCTTGAGCGGGTTGGCCGGGCAGGCTGCAGGCTCTGCCCAGCTCCTTAGCAAACACTCTGTCCCTAGAAAACTAAGCCAGTTTCTGCCCATCAGATACTGTGTAGGAGACTGAGTTGTTGAGGTCCAGTGTACATGGGCACAAGTTGGTCCTGAGCTACGGTTATCTGAGGGAGTGTATCCTTATAACCCCAATTAGCTGTGACAATGCACTTACTGCAGAAGACAAACTCTCCTTTAAGTGGCAAATTACTATTTCCTCTAATCCTAGACCAGGCTCACTGTCTTTTTGTTGGTCAATGGACATATGCCCAAGCTGAGGAGGGACTACTCGCCACTGGGAAAAGATCAGTCACGGGAGGATTAGCTCACACTCATGAACATATCACCTTCATGTAGGCATCAGCAAGACACGGGCTCATGCTTGAGACAGAGCACAGTGTGTGTGAGAGAGAGACGGGGGAGAAGGGCTGGCTGAGAGATACAGACAGGGACAGGGAGAGACAGCAAGAGAGGAAGGGAGGGCGGGGCAGAAAGACAGGAGAGAGAGAGAGAGAGAGACGGGGAGAAAGACTGAGGGCAAGAGACTGACAGAGAGAGACACTGATCAAGAAAGCCAGTGAAGGAGAGAGACTATGAGAGTATAAGAGAGAGACCTAAAGAGAAGAGAGGGAAGAAAGGGGGTACAGGGAGGGAAGAAAAGACTAAGACATGCGAGAAGACAGACCTTGAGAAAACCTTGAGACAGAGGTGGAGAGAGACTGAAGGAAAGACTGAAAGAGGCTGAGGGAAAGAGACATTCCTCTAAGGAATAAGAGAGAGGAACAGAAGTCCAGCAAGCATTCCCACCCCTGTTCTGTCCTTCACTTTCTTTAAAACCAGCTCAATCATCAACCAAGTCTGAAAATGCTTTTGAGGAGTTAAGTTGAAGAAAAATGTTTCCCTGTGAAAAATCCATCATCAAATACAAGTTATTCTCACTGGCTTGCAATAAGGAAGCAAAAACAACCCAGGTGACCCTTCACAGCTGATGGACATGTTACTGGAAGAGCCTAGAGACCGCCCCCCCCCCCAGCTCCCTGTCCATAGAGGGAGGCTGAGGCCACATCCAGGAGTCAGGTTTACAGAGGCCAGTGAGCCTGAAAGCTGGAGCTGGGGGCGAGGGGAGGTTTGCACCACACTGTCTTCGGCGCTGCATACATAGTGAAACTCCACAAAATTACGCAAAGCAATATTATCGCCGTTTGACTGATGAGCAAACGGAGGCTCAGGCAGGATAACGTGCTTGAAGTCATGCAGCGGTAGGAGGAGAATCTTGGGCTCCCCCGTGACTCCTGTTGGAGGCCCTGACGCCCGCCTTCTGAGGAAAGAGCTGTGTTTGTCAAAGATTTTGATACATTTACACTGTCCTTGATAGCATCTGTGGGGGGATGGGGGGAACTGGGTCTTACCCTATATATTATACCCAATACTATACCAGCGAAACACAGAGAAGAACTGGCAGAGGCTATGCAAAGCAGGCCGACAGCAAGCATGTCCTTGACGCCTTTTAAAAGCACCCCATAAGCCCGAGAGGATGCTCTACTGTGGACATTCCACCCTGTGATCACTGGGGGGGCCTGCCACTTGGTCTCACCACCCACATCAAGCGCTTACATCTCCCTACACTTGGCACCCAGCAGTGCCGGAGCTCAGGATGAACACACGCAAAGGGCAGGCACCCACGATTTATCTGCTGCCTGTGTGGTATTCTCCTCCTCCCACAGCCTGAGCTGTCACCATCTTTCCTTGCAGATGATGGAGGATGAGCCACTCTGAGGTTAAGCATCACTCACCGGGGCCCCTGGACACATGATGGCAGGGTCCTTGTCTTGGTGAGCTGTATTGCTGCCGGCCTATCTCTGTGACCTTGGATAAGCGATGGCCTCTGAGCCTCAGGTTTTCACTATTAAATGTAAAATTCCTACCTCACCGGGTCGTGGGGAGTGTGTACTGAGCTGTGATGTGAACATATTAGCACAGTGCTTGGTAGACGGCAAGTCCTCACTCAGTGAAGGAGAGTCAGCCGTGGGAGAAGGCTGTTGCCCCCTGCAGGTCTCCAACATGCAGCAGGATCCCCACTCACCTTCCCTCGCCACCATCTCCCACTGTGCTAACCAGCCCCAACACTTGGCTTGTCTGTGCACTCTGCAGAACCACAGCAAAGGACTAGCACCTCAGGCCATCTCTAATCTCCAGAAGATTCTGGGAGACCTGGGTCTCCAACCTCCAACCTTGTTGCTGTGGGCCTGGGGTTCTCCATCCTTAGGACCTAGCATACAGTTGAGGTCCGAAAGCAAGAGTCCTATCCAGCACTATCATCTCACACAGGGGAAATCGTATGCTCCAAGAAGGAAGGGGTCATGCTTCATGCAAAGATAGTTAAGGAACTAGAATTCAGACCGCTTCCTACACAACTGTGTATATATTTTCTATTATTAACCAGTGTTTATTAATTTTGATTTTGTTGATATAATTATCTTATACTATTGAGGATTTTTTAAAAGCCCAGGAGAAATGAAACGATCATTGTGGTGAGAAACCTATACAGATCAAAGACGGAGCATGTCCCACCATCTACTCAGTCTAGGGCACTGTGGAAGCCTGGCTCCTGTTCAGAAATTCTCACTGCACTAGGTGTTGGGAAGGGCCAGTGTGATGTGGAGTGCAGGAGAAACCTAACCAACCTGATCATGTAATAATTGTATACACATGGCTGTCGGTGTCAGGGGCTGTCACTGTGACAACCTCAGGTGGCAGGGCCTCCATTTTCCAAGGGAGGAAACCTCGAGCGCCTTTGAGGTCCCGTCCAGAAGCTCTATCATCTCAGATGTGGTCCATGACCCTCAGGAGAGCCTTAGGCTGAGACTAATGAAACATTCTCAGAAGACGTGCATAAGCTCAGGGACCAGTGTTTGTTCTGGGGAGAAAACTTCCCTTTTAGAGCACATACAGCACACTGTGTCTGGGCAATGAATATATCTATCTCTATATACATCACCCTCTAAATAACCCCCACTTCCTCAGCTCCATTTAGTCCCAGGGGGCTCCTGACTCTGCCTGCATGGCTCTGAGGCCCTCCCTGGGGGATGACAATGGACGAGCAGCCACTCATCACTGACATCTGAATAGATTCGGACGTACATAAGCCAGGTCATAGGCTTACCTCTGCCCTGAAAGCAAGAGTGTAGCCTGAATACTGCAACCACCGACATCATCTCCTACAGCTCATCCTTTTTGCCAGGAAATGCCCATTTCCACACCAACCTTGAATGCCAGGAACCAGCATCTCATTTCACGTTCTTAGTATAAGACATTCTCTTCTTTGCCAAATTTGTTTCTTCCATTTTTACGTTTTATTATACCTGCCCTAGTAATTATGTATATCTTGTCATAAGTTACCTCCCATCCTTTTTGCCTTATTTATGGTTTTGTTTTGTTGCTTTTTTGAAACAAATTTACATTTGTCATAAAGCATGGAGTGTCCTGCAATGGCGGTGCTTCCCTCAGGTCCTACGGAGCACCAGTAGCTGTGTGGTGAAATAACACACTCACTTGCCTCTTAGGTTGTTCTGGCCTTTAAGTGAATTAAATGTAAGGCACATGGAAGTCTCTGGCACATGAGCATGATTGTCACCAGTCTTGCCAGAGCTTAATGTATTTTATTCATTTTTTTCAGGAGGCCAGATCTTGGCTTCATTGGTCATCACAACTGTTTCTTTGTTTTCTATTAATTTCTGCTCTTATCCTTATTATTTTCAAAGTTCTTGAGTTGACTCCTTTGGCTCTTTGATTTGCAACTTTTCTAATTTCCTAACATTGCATTGAAGGCTATAAATTTCCCTTCAAGTATCACTTTAGCAGCATCCTATATATTTCGATATATAATGAATTCATTATTATTTAGTTCTAAACATTCAGTAATTTTTATCATGACCACTTCTCTGACCCTTGAGTTATTTAGAAGTGTGTGTATACACATACACACACACATATATATACACACTGTATTTATAGTTTTAAATTGAGGTAACATTGTTTTACAACATTATGTAAGTTTCATCTGTACAACGTTGTATTTTAGAAGTATATTTTTAAGTTTCTAAATGTATGAGCTTGTAGTGGACTTTTTGTTATTGGGTTATAAATTTATTGCATATGGGTCAAAGACTATGGTCTATCAACTACTTGGTATTAGTTGAAGCTTTTTTCTGGCCTAGAATGTGGTTAATTTTTGTAACTGTATATGCAAAGGATGTATACTAGGTACACGGTTTTACATATAGTAATTGGAGTAAGTTTATTAATCATAATTTTCAAATATCTGTTTTTTATGAATTTTGGTTTGCTTGGCTTATTTTATGAAATATATGCTAAAATATCCCATCATAATTGTGGATTTGTCAATTTTCTCCTTTAAGTTTCTAGGCTTTGCTTTATGTTTATTTAGCACCTATGTTAAGTACTTATATGTTCATAATTGTTGTCTTCTCAGTGAATTCTTTCTTTTGTCAGTGTACAGTAAACCCAACAATGTGTCTGGGTCTTAAAGTACACTTTGATATTAATGCTACTACAAAGCATGTTTTTTCTTTTAGTATGTATTACCTTTATAGAATACCTTTCCCCATAGATTTCATTTCAAATTTTGTGTCATTATATTTAGACATGACTCTTTTAAGTAGCACATCTCTAGATTTAAAAAATTCAATCTGAGAATTGCTATTGACTAACAGATGAGTCTATTTCATTAATAATTATTACTGATATTCAGACTTATTTTTGCCATCTTATTTTGTACATTTATTTACTATTTTTATTATTATATATTATTACTACATTATTATGCTTTTACTTTGCTTCATTTTGTCTACGTTCTTGTCTTCTGTAGAATTGGTTGAGTGTTATTTAACAAAACCCCTTTTCCACTCTTCTGCGTTAGAAGTTATATCCCATTTATATTCTTTTACAGTTTACCCTTAAATTTTTAATATGCATATTGACTTAAAAATCTAAAGTTTTTTAAGGGCTATTATCTTCTCAAATAACACAAAAATCATAAAATGCTTTAGTATTGATCATCATCATCACCTCCCATCTCATATTTAAACACCCCGAATGAGTCATCTTATAATTGCTGTTTTTCTAGTCAATGCTTACTTCTATTTACCTTTATGTTTGCCTATTAGCCTTTCTTGCCAGTGATTTTTGTATTCCATTATTATCTTCTGGGTTCAGTCACCTTCCTCCTAAAGTATATCTTTTAGTAAGTACTTCTTCCAGAGAGAGTTTATGAATGGTAACCTCTCAAATCTTTGTCTTGAAGTATCTTTGCCCTCACTATTGCATATAATTTTAAGTTGACTATTTTCCTCATAATGTGGAAGATATTATTCAATTGCCTTCTGGCCTCCACTGTTGCTGATGAAAAGTTTGCAATCAGTAGTTTTTCCTTAGCAGTTAATCTTTTTTTTTTCCTCTTTCTTTGTTTTTTATTTTTGGTATTCTGCAGTTCACTGTGATATAACCTGTACTCATCCCATTCAGGACTTGGTGTGCTTCTTCAGTCTAGAAATTTATATCTTCCTTCAATTATAGGAAATTCTTAATCATTATCACTTCCAATATTTCCTCTCCCCAGCTCCCTTCATACTCTCCTTATGGACCTCCTTATTCTCTCTCCTCAAGTATTAATATCTTTTAACAATATCTCTTAACAATATCTCAAGGTCTTAACATTCTCTCAATATCTATTTTATGTTTTTTCAACTTTATGTCTCTGAGTTCTCTTCTGGATAATTTTCCAAGATCTATCTTCCAGTTCAATAATTCTCCTTTTAGCTATGTCTAATCTGCTTTATAACCCATCCACTGAGTTATCAATTTTAATAACTTTAATTTCTAGGAATTCTACTTTTCCCAATTTACCTGTGTTTTTCTCTACAATTCTTTCTTTATAATTCTCCTCTCCTCTTTATAATTCTCTTCTCCTTTACGATTCTAATCACTTCAAACACAAATTTTTAAATAGTTACTTTTAAATTGTTTTATTATCTGAACAGTCTGGAGGGGCTAACCCTCTGGTGTGCTGAGTCTGTTAACTCTTCCTCAATGCAAATTACTTCCTTATGATCAGCAATTTTATATTCTCAGGTTTTCTTTCTCCCATGGGAATCCCATATGTTCTGGTGTGGAGGTACTCATTGAAAATGCATTTACATGAGTTTCTTCTAGGATCCCTAGTAGTTTTACTGATCTGGGACCTACCTGCATGTTAATTTCTAGGTTTAGAATTTCAGAACCACATATACTAAACAGTAAATGCAGATCCTTACACTAATGTGTGGAGAAAACCTCAGCAGATCACAAATTACTTTCCACCTTCTTGGCCCAGCAGGTAGAAGTTTCATAGTCCCTGGAAGTTCCCTTGGTTTTGGCCTTTTGTAGGGCCCTTTTTCTATTGTGCAGGCAGACCACACCCGCTGTCCTGGCATGGATGTTACAACCCCTGCTCCCAACCCTCATGGCTTCTGTCTGGATTTGACACTACCCCTTGAAACTGCAGGGTGCCGCCATCACAGTGGCATCCTTACTAATCACTGCCTTTGAGAGTTCTTGTTCATTTCAGCACCTAGGAATTTTCCTTACCTTCACGTTCAACCACGTATTTAGAAAACAAACCAACCAACCATCCTTTTTTCCTAGTAATATTTTACCCAGTATTTATATATGTTTGGAGTGGGGACAGTGGATGGGTCTGGTGTCAAGCCAGATCACTTCTGTCAGAAGGTGAGTGTCTTCCAGCCTCTCGCTTGAGTATTTGTTTTCTTCTGAGGTAAAAACCAGTTCCCAGCCAATTGTTGCTTCAAACTACAGGAAGTTAAATGAAAGAAAACTCCAACAGTGAAGCATGGAGCTCTAGAATGTGTAATAACAATAGCAGACCCACTATGTGCCAGGCACTTTCTGAGCATTTTAGCCATACTGAGACGTGTGATCTCCACGATAGCCCTATGATATTACCATCCATTTTATCGTTAAAGAAACTGAGGAACAGAGAGTCTAAATACACACAGCAGCTATTTGTTTAACAACTTCTGAACAACAGCAGAAAGAAGAAAAGGAAGACATTTCCACTTCTTTAGAATTGGGATGATGGAGGATTTCATATGTGACAATCTCACAACCTCCAGCTGCCACTGAGGGCTTAATGTTGGGTTATCATGCCTAAGATGATACTGGTGGTGCAGTCTTTTTAAAAATTGTGTTGTACAAATGTGTAATTTAATCTCCTTGAAAGCTTCCCAAGCCCAGCATCTCACAGGGGTGAGTTCACTGAATCACTGATGTTGTTACTAATGCACAGAAGACATTAGCACACATGGACTCTCACTCTTGAAATACATTTGCAAACATTTTGGATACACTGCCAGCATAAAATACACCGAGAAGTAGTATTTTTTGGAGGTAAAATGTTCAACAATTGAGTCCTTAGACCTTATGGAATTCTGAGCATAGATTTTAGTCAAATCGGAATTCCATGGTACTAAACTGTATCTGAAAACTGTGAAATCCTGATGTCCCTTTGAAGAGCATGGTCTGGCTTATGCACACATTTATTTCCGTGACAACATTTAAAAGAAGGTGGCCTGCAGCCTGAGAAAACCCACTGGTGGGGCTTTGGCTTGAACACAATGTCGCAGCACAGAGAAACAGCGGACTTGCGTGCCAAGGCATCTGATGCAAATGCTTTGATCAGCCTGGAAAGTGAACTGTGTTTTTCTCCTACTCTCAGTCCTGGAACTGCAGGTTACATTTAGCAAATATTTTGACTGGTGAGGCTGCAAACAACTGTTTGCAGAAAACCAAACATATCCGTGTTGAACAAACAAAGAGGAGGGATGATACCTGCCTTGGCCTGCAACATCTCGACAGCAATCAGTCTGGGGAACAAACACTGCAATCATTTATGAGAAGGATCAACACAAATGCTTACAAACTGGCTGGGACTGAGGGATTGCAGCTGATAGGAGATGTGGAGACACGTGCTGTTAATGAGCAAGGCTGGGACCTGCCCAGGCCCCTGTGGGGAAGGGCAAGGGCGGGGGTAGTTCCCAGCTCTCAGAGAAACTCTGCAGCTAATTTCCAGGTCTTCCACGTGTCTATGGGTGAAAGAGCAAGTGTCTCAGATATGGCAGTCACACCTAGAAGGCAGTTTCCCTATCACTGAGGAGAACAAAACAAAACTGAACATCAATCCCAGCAAGTAAGTGCTACACGTCATCCCCTAAAGCTGGCACAATTGAGGATATCTCTAAGCAGATGAGCAAATACTCCAAACAACTGAGCTTCAGACCTTTGCATGGTAAAACTGGTTTTATTCTAAGCGTGATCATTTTGGATGAGTCCCTTCTTTGGGGCATTTCCCACACCCAGACATTTTACAAAGAGAGAACTGAATAGCCCCCAGGGCTTTATGCAGAAGTCAGATCATCCTAGTGAACGGCAATGATTAGCCCATGCTCTGCTCCCAGGATCACCCCAGGGCCTAATGAGGTGGAGGAGGGAGGTTTGGGCCAAATCTGAGTAAACTGGTGACCCTCTGTCTACTTCTGCAGTTTGCTTTTGGGCTGCCATCTGTCCCCCGCACTGTGGCCAAAACCTGCTGCCTCTGGCATTTCCTTTCCTGCATCTAATGCTCACGGGCTGGGAAACCACACCATCGAGGTGGTTAGAATTACGTGTAAAGCAGGAGTCACCAGGCTCTGAGTGCTGAGAGAGGTTTCTCCTCTCACGTAATCATGAGCATCTGCACAGGCTGTGGCCTCAGGATGAGCAGCTCAGGGGTCTTCTGGGTGCCTCTGGGTTCTAAGATGTCCAGAGGGCAGAGGAGGGGCAGATGTGCTGTGCAGCAGCTCCACTGCTGGGAGCAGAAGGACCAATTCCACCTACAGCACATAACTGGGATTCCACCCTCCCGACCGCTCACGGTGTCTACAGCTATGCCCTGAAATCCAAACCCGTCTATACTTAATTGCTTTAAATAGAAAGTATTTCTGTGACATAAGGCTGGTGGGTATAGCGTACCTTCTGCAAGCGTGCAAACATTTAAACAAACAAAGGCAACTTGTAGATTAAAATACAGACTGTTTTTTAAGATGCTAATGTGGGAAGGGAGAACACAGTGCCCAGTCCCATGGTCTGGCACTCAGTGCTCTCTCATACTAACCCCTCCACAGCCCAGGTCTGCAGAGGTCTAAGGTCTAAGAGGAAAGGCCACTATTTTTTTTTTTTTTCTTTGCGGTACGCGGGCATCTCACTGTTGTGGCCTCTCCTGTTGCGGAGCACAGGCTCTGGACACTCAGGCTCAGCGGCCATGGCTCACGGGCCCAGCCACTCTGCGGCATGTGGGATCTTCCCCGACTGGGGCACAAACCCGTGTCCCCTGCATCGGCAGGCGGACTCTCAACCACTGCGCCACCAGGGAAGCCCGAAAAGCCACTATTGACTTAGCTTCTCCTCCACACCTGGCTATATGGCCCTCCCACCAAAGGAACCTTAGAGCCCTAAGCCCTGTGTCCTACGCAAAGACCTACCTTTGCTGCATGAAATTCTGAATCAACCAGGACCCAGGAGATAGGCCTCCTTACCATCTCTCATGTAGGATGGAAGTGATGGTGAGGCCTCGACAGGAAATGCACAGGCAAGGATGAGGAACAAGGAAATCCTGAATCCTCTCTGCCTCAGCTTGCCTATCATATCAGAGCTGTCCCAGAGGAAGAGAGGGCCCCAGGGAGACTAAACCATTGTGACTGGGCTCCTCCCTGCCAGTCTCTCAGGGACCACCTAGGACCACCGCCTTCCCCAGCACCCCTTCCCAGAGGGAGTTCTTGGTACCGGCAGCCCTAACTCTGCCTCACTGCCTCTCATATACCCTCCTTCTGCCCACCTTCTGGTCTTGGAGGCCCCCAACCTAGTCCCCTCCCCTCAGGACCCAGCTGCCCCCTCTTCCTCCAGGGGCTGGCCCTGCTCATCTCAGCCCCAGGGTCTCCTGCCCGCCATGGTACATCTCCCTTCCGGGCTGCATTCGCTGAGCTGTGTTGACTCCCCAGAGCCTCCGTGAGGTCAGGGGCTGTATCTGCTACTACTCCTGGCTCTGGTCCTGCCAGAGCAGCTCAGACCAGACAACCCAGCAGGCGCTCAGTAAAAAGCAGGTGAATGGGTGTGGATCGAGCAGGCAGCGGGGGGAGAATGACGGTCATTTTTTATGAAATCTGAAAAAGGCTCCAGAAAGTTGGAAAGGGCCTTAAAGATATATCATTTATAAAAGGACAACTTTGATGTACAGAGACTATAATGATAAAATCCCAGTTCTTATCAATCTCTATGTTGCAATTCTTATTAAGCAAGGCCACGAACAGTGAGCTCTGGGGAGAGAAAACTTTCTCAAACGTTACTTTACTGAAGGAGATGGGAGGATGTAGGATAAACACCAATGGCACATCTGGAAGCTGTTAGGAGGACAGCTTGGGGTGTCAGTCATCCTGGGGCGGGGGGCACCTGAGGATTTACCCTGAAGTCTCATTTGCCCAGCACACTCACTGCTCTGATCAAAGTGTGCCTCTTTGAGGGAGGTGCTAAAAAATATTATGGGAGAGCTGCAGCTTCCCTCGCCAGACCCCCTTGGTACCACCAGCGTGTAGGCTGGGGCCATGCCTGCAGACAGACCCCACAAGTCACAGACAAGCCCAGTGCACAGACCCTTAGTGTGGGTTCAGCAGAAGTACCTTCTGGGTAAATTCCTTCCTGCAAATCTCCTTCCTCTAAACCTTTCCCTAAATCCTGGCTTTCCTGGGAGCATCCCCTACTTCAAAAATAAAATAAAATTGTACAACCACATTTTATGCTTCCTTCCATTAAAGAGCAAGGAAAAAAAATTAGTGCGCAGAACAGGCAGACCCAGGGACTCATGAGAGCAGCAAGTTCACGTGTCGGGGTCTGAATCATGTTCCAGGCTCATCAGAGATGCCGGATGTCAGTGCATTGTGGGCTCCAGCCCCGGTGCCAGGTCAGAGGCCTTCAGCTCCAGCACCCTTCCTGCTGCCTTCTTGCGTGTGTGGCACTACAGATTCTGGATCTGATAGAGACGCAGCCTGCCCTTTCCATGGATCAAGGGCACTATGTCCCCCACAACCGGATGTCAGGGGACGAGACCTGATGAATGGGGATAAGGAACCAGCCTCCGGGGCTGCCTGGGCTCAGCCTGAGCAGGAAGCTGAGGCTTCTCCCCTGCCCCTCAGACAAACAACAACAATAATCATATCAGTAGCCCTCACTACCATTTACTGAGCAGGTCCTATGAGTTAAGCAGTGTTCCAAGGGCTTTACGTTACTCATTCTGATTTCCGTACTTCCTCTACGAAGTAGGCTTTAGTATATCCATCCTATCAGAGAGACTCAAGGAAAGTGACCAACTCAAGATCACACAGCTATGTGAGTGGCAGAACCAGGACTGGAACTTACATGGGGCTGAGTCCAGAATGCTAAGCCCTGCTCCATTCTGGGAAAGCTCCTCGTCAGTGGGGAAGGGAAGGTCTTAGATAATTCTGTGGAGAACCAGTTACCTCAGAGCTGGGCTCAGTGGCACTGCCTGTGAGGGGTGAGTCCAGGGGAGGAGATTTCCATTTTTTTTGTCAACATGCATCTTCCTCGTTTAGAGGCAATGCATATACAATCAACGCGTGGATGTCTGACAGGGAATACAGTAATTCCTCAGATCCCCTAAACTGAGCATGTTCTCACCATCAACAAATATCACACACACACACACACACACACACACACACACACACACACACACAGTGTGCTTGAACACACTACTTTTACCCACTGGTTATTTTCCAAATGTTAAACAACTGGTGTGGCATGAACAGTGACCATTCAGAATGGACCACAGCCATAAATGCTTAGTTTAGACAAACGGTTGCAGTCTGGCTAAACTTCAGCCCTTTTCACAGCCATGTTCGAAAATCCACACACAGGACAGCTGCTAAGTAGCTCTGATTCTACCCCTGTCTAACCTGGTCCTGAGATGGCTGGTTTAAAGCTAGAAAAATAGCTCCAAGATTAACCAAGATACCAAGTCTTTGCTGAACTCTCTGGAGGGATCTAACCATTTCATCAGAGGCTTCTCTTGGTTACACATGCCACTGGGTCTTGAGGGGGCCAGGGAGGCGTGGTAGGATTCCCCTAGTTACACAGGTGGGAGGTTCACTTTGTTGTGGGTGGAAGCAAAAGTCAGACTCCCTTGATCAGGGCTATAGCGCTAGGGTTTCCAGGAGAGACTTGCACAAATTGTGACTGCCAACTGCTTCTCTAGGCTCAAACCCAGGAATAAAACAGCCTCTCAGGGTTTCAGTTCAGCTTAAAATTTGCTGTTCATAACAGTGACAATGTAGTTTTGCTTCAGTGAAGCACATTCTTACATAATTTTCAGTTCCTTCTGTGACTGAGCGCGGGTTCAACGGATCCATCCCGTGCTGGGACCATGCCACCCCACACCTCTCTCCCATCCCTTTGAAGTCCTCAGGGCAGCAGTGATCTCTACCCAGCCCCACCTCCCGTGGCACACACTTTAGCTTGATAATGGGATCCTGGAAAGGCAGGACCCCAATTCTGCTTTGTCATATTTTGCTTGACATTCATATATTCAATCAACCAATATGTATTTAGAGCCCACTCTGCACAAGTCTTATCTTTACAGCGAGACCAGAGGGGCTGCAAAGCATGCTGCATGCTTCCTTCTTATACCCTCTCGTGGGCCACCAGAAGGCTGGGGATGTAGAGGGTCCTTCATAAACACTTGGAGCACTGAATAAATATTTGTATTGTGCTGCAGGAGTAGAGAGTGAGTTCTAAAGAGCCCGCCTTGGGCCCCATTTTAAGTTGAAGTGTCTTTTATCTCATGAGTCTGGCTCTCCATCCTCCTCTTCCCTGTCAACATCACACGTTCACATCTGTGAACTCATGTGACCCTCCCAACGTCCCTGCAAGAGAAGCTGAGCCCTCACTCTGCAGAGAAAGACACAACGTTCGTGGTGGGTTCGACAACTTGTCCCGGTTTCATACACCAACGAGGCTCAAAGCGGACACTGTGGTTACACTGACTGAGCCCTGGTCTTCGGCTCATCACACTGCATGATGCTGCCAGTGAGCAAGGTTAAGGAGACCAAGGTTGTGGGTTCAACTCCCTCCTCAGAAGAAGCCCTTCCTCATGCTGTCTTCACAGAATGACCTGCAGTGCAAAGCTCTGAGCCCAAAGGGTCCAGGTCGGAGCACACGTGCCTGGAACTTTGCCTCAGCAGCAAGAAAGCCCAGGCTCCTGACTCTGGTGGTGTCGTGTCATCTTGGGGTGCAAGCGTCAGTGTCCAGAAACACAAAATAACAACGGTGTTAATTTTCCAAGCTCACACCCTGAGGCTATTTTACAAATTAGCCATGTTAAAAAAAAAAAAAACTGATTAACATGTTAACCTTTGAAGATATAAAAGCTGATAAAATAACCAAGCCCATTTCCAAAAAGCATTTCCTAAATGACTAATTCTCCTCTCTAACCTTTCTGGATGGAGTAGACGATCATACGATAACGTAGCATAATTAAATTCTCCAAAGGAAACTGCCCAGAAGAGAACGAACTGGATACACAGTGGGAAGCCATTCAGCTCCCAACGTTCCTGTGAAACACCGACACCGGCAAGATTCCTGCTTGCTTCACAAAACGTGTGCTTTCACTTTTGAATCTGCTCGACATCTAGAGCAGGGGGAGATAAAGGAAGACTCTAAGTGCCATGTAGTTTCAGCCATCACTCACAGTGGGAGATGTGCTTCTGGGGAAGATGAAAAGAGAGGGCAGGCCGAAAACAGGTGGGCATGGAGATGACTCCAGCCCACACAGATGCACTTCCAGTGGGCGGCAGAGTGCGGTGCAGAGGGTGCCAGGGAAAGGAAGACGTCCTCCGACCACAACCATACGGGGGGAAATGGGGAGCAATTTGTTACACGCTCCGCAATCTTAAGAAAAAAATAAAAAGCAAGAGCAAACTTCCCCTCGCTGATGAGTAGAGCACAAAATTGGTCATGTTTGAAGGCTGAAGTTCTTTCTCATCACTGTGTCTTGTACCAACCACCTTAATCAGCACGGGTGGTCAATTTCTACTGAGCCTGCCCCAAGAAAGAGAGCAGTATGGTCCATGAGACGGTCCTGTTTGGAAGGCAGACAATACACTCAAAACTGAGGGAGGGAAGAAAAGGTGTGAATTGAGGTCATCCAAGGAGGAACCCTGGGGGCATGGAATCTATTTTTAGGTAAGGCGGTGAATGGGACAATTCCTCAAAGGGCATCTTTGGAGACTGAGGTGGGTAGATTTCTAAGAGTGTACCCACCCCCAGAGTCTAGGCCCTAACTCCTAGAAGCTGCCACTATGATGAGATCCCATTTCCGTGATTATCTTATATGTTCCGTAGCACTGTTATAGGTAGAGTTGTGCCCCTCGAAAAGATTTGCTAAGGTGTGGTACATATATACAATGGAATATTACTCAGCCATTAAAAAGAATGAAATAATGCCATTTGCAGCAACATGGATGGACCCGGAGATTATCATACTAAGCGAAGTAAGTCAGACAGAGAAAGACAAATATCATATGATACCCCTTATATGTGGAAGCTAAAAAGATGATACAAATGAACTTATTTACAAAACAGAAACAGACTCAGAGACTTTGAAAACAAACTTATGGCTACCAAAGGGGAAAGGTGGGGGGGAGGGATAAATTAGGAGTTTGGGATTAACAGATACACACTACTATATATAAAATTAATAATCAGTAAGGACCTACTGTATAGCACAGGGAACTCTAATCAATATTCTGTAATAAACTATATGGAAGAAGAATCTGAAAAAGAATGGATATATGTATTCGTATAGCGGAACCACTTTGTTGTACACCTGAAGCTAACTGTAAATCAACTATACCCCAATATAAAATAATAATTTTAAAAAAAGATTTTTCAAAGTCCTAACCCCTGGTACCTGTGACTGTGACTATTTGGAAACAGGGTCTTTGCAGGTGTAATCAAGTTAAGATGATGTCATTAGGGTGGACTCTAATCCAACCTGACTGGTGTCTTTATGAGAAGTGGGTAATGTGAACATGGACACACATGCAGGGGAGAACACAGACACAGAAGGAGGATGGTCACGAGAAGTTGGAGTCAGATACCGGAGTTGTGCTGCCACAAGCCAAGGAATGCCTGTGGCTACCAGAAGCTGGAAGACGCAAGGGAAGATCTTCTCCTAGAGGCTTTGGAGGGAGAACGGCCCTGCGGACACCTTGATTTTGGACTTCTAGCCTCCAGAACTATGAGAATAACTTGCCAATGTCTTAAGCTACCCAGTTGCTGGTACTCTGTTATGGCAGCCCTAGGAAACCAAGACAGGAGTAGTTAACCTTAAGATGCGTGGGTTATCTGGGTGGGACCGATCTAATGGTACAAGCCCTTAAAGATCGAGAGCTGTCTATGGCTGGTGGCAGAAGGTCAGAGGTTCCAAGTATGAGAAGGACTTGATGTTCTGCTGCTGACCTGAGGATGGAGGGGTCACAGGGGAAGGAATGCAAGTGACCTCTAGGAGCAGAGTGGCCCCGAGCTGACAGCCAGCAAGAAGTCAGGGGTCTCAGTCCCATGTTCAGAAGGAACTGAATTCTGCCAACAACGTGAAGGAGCTTGGAAGTGGGATTTTTCTCCAGAGCCTCCAGACAAGAGCCCAGCCTGGCAAACCCCTTGACTTGGGCCTTGTGAGACCCTATGTAGAGAAGCCAGCTGGACCAATGTGGACTCTGACCTAGAGAAACCTTGAGATAATAGGTTCATGTTGTTTCAGGTTGCTAAGTGTGTGATTTGTTGTGGCTGCAACAGAGAACTGATACAGAGACTGAGGAAGTTCACTATTTCAACATGTCACTTGCTTACTCCCTCTTTAGCAGAAGGGGCTGGTAATTTACAACAGAATCAGAGACTTTCAGAGACATAGCAAACCCATCACAGATACTCTCCTTCTCAGATCCCAATGGAAATAACCCACAAAATACCGTTAGAAACAAAGTTGGTTATAAACAGTGGTGTGCTGGTAAATGTTTAACAACCAGCTCTCCAGGAAGGGGAAGGGAAAAAAAAAAAGCCCTAATTTGTAGCATTTGCCAATTTCCATGGTGAGAGTGTTCCTATGACGGCTAATTTTACATAACTGGCTCAAAATATTCCTGAAAATTTAATAAAAGCTCTCCTGAAGCAAAAGAGCTGGCTTCAGTACTCCACTTGGAGTACTGATTCACAAAGCAGAATGGACAGAAGTTATCTTGAAGGAACGCGGACAGTCTTGGCCTAAAGGAGCTGAAGAGGCCCAGCCCAGTGCATCCACCGTCTTACAGAGGAGCTCAAAGGCTCTGGCCCTCCAGGCCCTGTCCTAGGCCTTCTTCTCTGCAGACTCTACCCTCAGGCCCCAGACGTTTTCAGCCACCCACATGCTGATGACCCCTAAATTGTTATGTTCAGCCCAGGGCCCTCTGTTGCATTCCAGCCCTACCTGGCCAATAGCCTGTGTGCTGTCTCCTCTCCCACAGGTACATCCAGCTTGGCATGTCTAAACCAGAGTCCATTATCTACCCCCCAAATCCTAGTCTTCCCCCAGGGTTTCCTGTGTCGGCATCCCGTGCCTCTACCCAGTTGCAAAAGGCAGTAATCCACGAAGCATCCTTGTTGCTTCTCTCTTTCTTGCTTTCCATATCTAAGTAGTCACCATATCTGATTCATGTACTCCTCAAAGGAAAAAACAGGTAGGCTCACCCAATTCTCCCATCTCTGCTATCACTCTACTCCAAAGCACTGGCATTGCTCTTCTATATTACTGTAGTAGCCTCCTAACTCAACTTCTCGCAGCTACCCCAGAGTCCCCACTCTTTGCTACAGAATAATCCTTAAAACTGTAAATCTTATCAAGTCCCATACCTGATTAAATGTCATGATGTTTCACCACTGCTCTTAGGATAAACCCAACATCCTTAACTGGGGCTCTGAGTGATCTGGTCCATGCCTGCCTCTCCTGTGACATTCTGGGCCACCTACTCCCTCACTCTCTCAGCCGCTCCGGCTGCTCTCAGCTCCCCCAGAGCTCTTGTCTCCCTCCCACTCTCCCTCCGGGCTCTTTGCTTTGACAACAATGCTTGCTCAGCTGTCAGCTCTGAGCCTTCATGCCACTTCCTCGGGGAAGCCTTCCTGAGACCCAGACTAGGTCAGGTGCCCACAGTCCCCTGTTCTTCTCCTTCATTGCTCTTATCACAGTTGTAATCAAATGATTATTGGGGCAATTCTTTGTTTAATGTCCTCTCCTCTCAGATGAGCACTCAATAAGGGCTGGTCCAGTGGGCCCAGTCACTGCTGTATGCTCACAACACCACAATGACTTCTTCGTGGATAGATGCAGAATATGTATTTTTTAATAGCAACAAATGAAAACTGTAGTGTTAAATGAAAAGAATCAGGTTACAGAATAGAATGTACAGGAAGATCCCAGTTTTGTGGAAACAACATAAATGCTTTAAGAGAGAACAGGCTGGATATACATCAGAATAACAAAGATGATGTCTGGGTGGTGGGATTACAAGAAAGTTTTGCTTCCCTGTCTACATATACATTCATTTTTAAAAATAAAGGACATGTTCTATTATTATAATCAGGAAAGAAAACTATGAAGGGTATTGCTTTTAAATATAAGAACACAGCAGAAGGGGCATTGTGTCTGAAGTTAAAGAACGATGGAAGGTCCGGCCCTCCTCCTCTGTCTCCGGTGCCCAGCAGGTCTCTGAACCAGTGAGCATCCCCACAGCATACGCTGGGCAGCAGCCAGTTCTCACAGGCCAACCTCTGTGTACTAGAAGGTCCCAGCCCCACTGAGAACCCAAGACAAGATTTTCTTCCTGAAGTATGACTAGCCCAGAAGACAAACAGTCAGAGAAGAAATGCCCACCTTTGCAGTTCCTTCTTAATTAAAGCCCAGGGGAGATTCCTGGCCATTAAGCAGGATTTTTATTTCCATTGGGATGAAGATATTTTAGAATAAATTCTCTCTTATTCCTTAGAATGAATTTTGAAAAGAGGGGATGCATTCTCTATAGCTGCCGGGTTTTTTTTTTTTTTTTTTTCTTAATGAGTGGATGAGAAACTTTGACTCTAACATCTATGTGATAAATTAAGGTTCCTACTAGCAGATGAAGCAATGGAAGGTTGTTTATAACTTTAATACTCCCGAGGCCTGAAATCATGGCATCAGGGCTGCATATCAATGTCTGGCAGAAACAAATCAGTTGCAAGATAAAATCCAATAAACTACATCTCTTCTCAACCCCCATCAAAAATACCCATCGCACTTGCTTGGGAATATATTCTTCAAGGAGGTTTATTTCAGGCAAGACAACTGCAAAATCCCAGAGAGTGGGCAAGGGGCTACCTGCCAATCCCAGCAAGGTGGGGTCTCTTTGGAGCTGGGGAAGGAGTCCTCAGGGAGTCCTCATTGCATGCAGTATCATTAAAGCTGTCACCCAAACCCAGCTCTTAGAGAAAAGGCTGACAATTAGCTCATAAAAAATAAAGGTTGTGTCAGTTCATTGGGTTTCCCAGGGATTTGTGACATGGCAGAAGTATGCTCTTACCTAGTTATAAAGTTTTAGTCCAGGTGTACCCCCGACGCTAGCTAACAGAGAGTCTGCCGAGCCAAAGGTGAGAGGTGTGTGTGACAAGTTGCCAACCTTGTGGCAGGTAGAGCCAGTGCACAGAGGGTAACAGTGAGTCACTATTCCTACCCATTAGCACAGAGGAGCTGACTCCATCAACTCGTCACTGCGAAAAGTCAATAGCTCAACCCTGAAGGAATGAGGGAAGGAACAGGTAAAAGCTGATGAGCAGGGAGGGAAAGAAGAAAGATCGGAAACTCGACTGGGCGGAATGAAAATTCTGGCTTTTGATTCACCGCTGACTTTGGTAGTTCATACAACCACTAATCACGCTCAGTCTGTTTTCTCACCTGCGTGACAGGGGTATCATCCATCCAGCGTTGTTGTGAGAGCAGATGTGACAGAAATATTCCACGGATTTGAGGGCCAAGGCAGGACACAAACAAAGGTGAGAATCAGGTTGAAAGCAGAGCGGTCTAAATGTCTGTCTCTGTTCTAGGGCCCAGAACAGTGCCTGGCACAAATGGGGTCACTCAATAAATATTTGTTGGAGGAACGGCTAGCTGAATAAACAAAACATAGCAAGTATTTTTGCAAGATGCATCTGAAATAAGTTAGATCGGGACTTTAAAAAAGTAGGTAAAAAAAAAAAAAAACTCTTAATACAAATGCAGTGTGCTGTACTAGTTCTTTATAGTTTCCCCAATCAGGCTGCAAAGAACTTGGGCCCAGTGTGTCATTTCTGCAGGTTGATCAGAAGGCTGCTTTGGAACTAGCTCAGAAACTGCCTCCACCATCCCAATGATCTAATGCTCTCTTTTGAAAACACCTACAACATATGAAAACAAATCTGGCAGTGATTTTCAAATTGTAGGCATTTCCCTGCCACCCGATTACATGGCCATCCCCATGTGGAAGCCTCGTTCAGACCATGGGAGAGCTGTCCCCTGCAATGGTGGGGGACCCTTCCTCCCGTGGCTATGCCATGGCCGCAGGGATGCTGCAGCGCCCCTCCACCCCCCGCCCCGCAAGCCTCCCCTCCCCTGGGCTTCCAGGCTCTTCTGGGACAGAGCCCTCCCCTCCTTTTCACACACAGCAAAGACCTGGCCAACCTATTCTGTGCCTCATTTCCACGTTCTGTTTAGATTTTTCTTTTCCTGATTTCCTCTCCTCTGATTCTTTATCATAGGGGAGCCGCCACTGTCCCTGTGCCTGCCCCCTCCTCACTCATTACTGCACCCTGGATACCCTCACAGAGACACACAGCACTTGGCAAGCACCAATTCATCCCAAGAAAGCCTTTTAAGGGGCTGGACCACTGAGTTCTCTCTCTCGCTGTTCAAACGGTTATGATCTCAGCCTAGGAATATGGCTGTGGGAGATTTCCCTTGTTTTCTTCTGGCAATGATTCATTTCATAACAACAGAGTCCTTCAATGCAGGACTGCAAAACGCTGAGTGTTTCATTATGGATAATGGACCTAATACGATAACGTGTGTAAGCAACAGGAAAAGAGAAAAGACACCAAGCCGGCTGTGAAACTGTGCAGTGTGCCAGCCCTGCCTCTCCTGCTGCCCTGGGCAGCGCCCACTGGCCGAGGGCCTTGACCTTGCAGCACCTGCACTGAAGTGGGCAAGGACCTCCGAGGTCGTGTACAAGTCAAATGCCTACGAGGCTCTGGGGACAAACGTCTGGCACAAGTCCCAGATGCTAGAGTTCATACACAGAGAGGTGGCAAAAGATCTGGCCCACTCACTCATACTTAATAATTGTAGCTAAGGTTTGAGGGCCCACTGCATGCCAGGCCCTGTGCCAAGGCATTGACGCATGTTCCCTCCTTTAATCCTGATAACAGCCCTAGGAGACATGCATGAGTATTATCCCCATTTTACAGTTGGGGGAACTGAGTTCACTGTGGTTAACCAACTGGTCGGAGGCCACAAAGTCAAATGGCACAGCTGGGCTATGCAGCCTTGTTCGCCAGACCCCCAATGCTGAACTCCTACCAACAGGCTGCGGCTGTTAATTATTATATGGGACAAAAGTTAAATTGTGTCCTTCGTCCAGAGAGAACAAAGCCTGCCACTAGAACAAGCAGTGATTACACTGAATTCATTTTGACAAAGTGCATGAGAGCAGAGATCCTAGCAGCAGTACACTCTATGAATATAGTTTGTCCTGCACCTATCCACATGTCCAGCATGTCAGAGGAGCAGTCAGGGGGACTAAAAGATACACTTGGTTAAACATTCATCATGAGCTGACTTCCTCCTATGACCTGCAGATGGGACTGGATTCTAGTGAACCTGTGTTCAGCAGCCCACCTAGATAGACAAGGACAAGAGCATTTAACACCCTGTCCATTGGCAAACAAGGAATGGGAATGGATCGTCATTTTGCTGAGTAAAGCATTTAAGTTCTTTACTTAAATCCTTACGGCAAAGGAACGGGGATGAGTGTCGGGGCGGAATCTTCACATCAAGAGCATATCTCCCTGAAGAGTCATATCAGAAAATGGTCAATTTTAGGATTCAGAAGAAAATTTAAGAAAACTCTGCACCTCAGGAGAAGTCAAGAAGTCATGGTTTCTGAGAGAGAAGCAGAGATTTATAGAGAAGAGGAACACATTAAAAGACAAGAGAATGAATCAACTCAATAGAAAAGGGTGGAGGGACAACATGAGGAAATCTCATGTGAGGTAGCTTAGAAAAAGGGAGACTTTAAGAGGCATAAAATGAATTTGCATAATTAACATCCATATAGGAGTCAGTAAAAAGCAGAACTGAAATGGTACAAAACTAAATCAGTGATGCAGAAGATGACTTCAGGTTTCCCAAAGCAAAGAGAGAGGACAGAGGGGTAGGGCAGGCAAGAGAGATGCATGTACTCAGCTCAGAAGACAAACCAGAATGAATAATTAAGACATAGTTGAGGAAAATTTTCCTAAAGATCAAAGACCAGATTAAAAATGCTCACCATGTTCTAGAAGAAAAAAAATGATTATAACTATACTTACCTAAACAAAACATGTGAGTAACAAAAATAAAATACAAGTGGTTCTAGCACTGTAATAAGAAAGTAAAAGAACAATGACGACCAGATTTTCTGCAAGAAAACAAAATCAGGCCTCCCTTGGATTTTTATTTTGGAACACAAAATACTGGAAGATGATGGAGCAATGTCTATGTAGTTGTAAGGGAAAATTATTTTATTTTATTTAAGAAGTATAGCCAGGGAAGTTGTCTTTCATGCATAATAGTATTACATTCTTGGATATGCAACATTTCAGACAACAGAATACTCATGCACTCTTCCTTCAAAAGCATTGCTTGAAAATATAGTATTAATACAACTAACCCAGGAGAAGAAAGTTAATATCTCCTGAAACTATAAAAGAACACTCAATAAGCCATGCAACTAAATAAACAATAGATATATCGAAATAAATGCTATTATGCTAGTTGATAAGCTGAAAAAAACTGTCAACATGTTTTTTACTGAAGTATAGTTAATTTACACTATTATATTAGTTTCAGGTGTACAACATAGTGATTCAATATTTTTATAGATTATACTCCATTTAAAGTTATTATAAAACATTGGCTATATTCCCTTTGTTGAACATTACATCCTTGTATCTTAATTATTTTATACCTAGTAGTTTGTACCGCTTAATCCCCTCCCCTATCATGCCCCTCCCCCTCCCCCTCTCCACACCATTAACCACTAATTTGTTTCTCCTTATCTGTGAGTCTGTTTCAGTTTTGTTACATTCATTCATTTTATTTTTTAGATTTTACATATAAGTGAAAACATACCGTATTTGTGTTTTTCTAACTTATTTTACTAAGCATAATACCATCCCCAGGTCCATACGTGTTGTTGCAAATGGCAAAATTTCATTCTTTTTTGATGGCTGAGTAATATTTCATTGTATGTACGTATGCATGTATACACACACAAACACACACACCACATCTTCTTTATCCATTAATCTATTGGTGGACATTTAGGTTGCTTCTATATCTTGATTTTGTAAACAATACTGCTATGAACATTGGGATGCATATATCTTTTCAAATTAGTGTTTTCATCTTCTTTGGATATATACCCAGGAGTGGAATTGCTGGATCATATGGTAGATCTATTTTTAATTTGGGGGGAAACTTCATATTGTTTTCCATAGTGACTATACCAATTTATATTCTCACCAAGAGTATACTAGGGTTTCCTGTTCTCCACATCTGTGCCAACATTTATTATTTATTGTCTTTTGGATGATAGCCATTTTGACAGCTGTGAGGTGGTATCACATTGTGGTTTGGATTTGCATTTCCCTGATGATGAATGACGTTGAGCATCTTTTCATGTGTCTGTTGGCCACCTTTATGTCTTCTTTGGAGAAATGCCTATTCAGGTGTTCTACCTATTTTTTAATCAGGTTGTTTGTTTTTTCATATTGGGTTGTATGAGTTCTTTCCATATTTTGAATATTAACCCCTTATCTGACATATCATTTGCAAGTATCTTCTCCCATTCAGTAGGTTGTCTTTTTGTTTATTGACAGTTTCCTTCCCTGTGCAAAAGCCTTTAATTTTGATTAGGTCCCATTTATTTATTTTTGCCTTTGTTTCCCTTACATGAGGAGACAGATCCAAAAACATATTGCTAAGACCTATGCCAAAGAGTGCACTGCCTATGCTGTAGAAGTTTTATGATTTCTGGTCTTACATTTAGATTTAGATCTTTAATCCACTTTGAGTTTATTTTTGTATATGGTATGAGAAAATGTTCTAATTTCATTCTTTTACATGCAGCTGTCCAGTTTTCCCAACACCATTTGTTGAAGAAACTGCCTTTTTCCTATTTATATTCTTGTCTCCTTGTCATAGATTAACCATATGTGTGTGGGTTTATTTCTGGGCTCTGTATTATTTCACTGATCTCTGTGACTGTTTTTGTGCCAGTACTATACTGTTTTGATTACTGTAGCTTTGTAGTATAGCCTGAAGTCAGGGAGCATGGTACTTCTGGCTTTGTTCTTTTTCCTCAAGACTGTTTTGGCTATTCAGGGTCTTTTGGGGTTCCATATAAATTTTAGGATTATGTGTTCTAGTTCTGTGAAAAATGTCATGGGTATTTTGATAGAGATTACATTAAATCTATAGACTGCTTTGGATAGTATAGACTTTTTTTTTTAAGTATAGACATTTTAACAATATTAATTCTTCCAATTCACAAACACAGGATATCTTTCCATTTATTTGTGTCATCTTCAATTTCCTACATCAATGTCAACATTATTTTTTTTTTAAAGAAAAGACTCCAAACATTTTAAAAATTGATTTGGCTCCAAATCTCTAATAATAATATAAACTAAAAAGTGGTAGACAGGTAAGGAAAGAAATTGGAAACAGAAAAGAAGGTAAAAATTTAATAAAATGAGTTAATATTGAAATTCAAAAGACATTGTTTCAATGGACTCAAGAGTTAGAGAAAGATCTATTTAGAGTGCTTCAAAAAATTTAAATGTGGGAGATTTAAGAACAGGGAACAAACTGGTGACAGTGTGGAGAAAAGGGAATCTTTGTGCACTGTTGGTGGCAATGTAAACTGATGCAGCCACTATGGAAAACAGTATGTAGGTGCCTCAAAAAAATTAAAGATAGAAGTACCATATGATCTAGCAATCCCGCTTCTGAGTATATATCCAAAGGAATAAAAATCAGGATCTCATAGAGATATCTATGCTCCCAAGTTCACTGCAGCATTATTCACAATAGCTAAATTATGGAAATAATCTATGTGTCTGTCAATGGATGAATGGAAAAAGAAGATGTGGTGTAGGCAATGATTTACACAATGGAATATTATTCAGCCATGAGAAAGAAGGAAATCCTGCTGTTTTCAACAACTTGGATGAATCCTGAGGACATTATGCTAAGTGAAAGAAGTCAGACAAAGAAAGACAAATGCTGTATAATATCACTTGTATGTGGAATCTAAAAAAGCTGAACTCAGAAAAACAACGAGCATAGTGGTGGTTACCAGGGATGGGGAGTGGCAGTAGGGGAAATGGGTAGATATTGGTCAAAGGGCACAAACTTTCAGTTGTACGATCAACAAGTTTTGGGGATCTAATGTACAGCATGGTGATTATAGCTAATAATACTGTAATATACTTGAAAGCTGCTTAAAGAGTAGATCTTAAATGTTCTCACCACAAAACAGAAATGCTACTTATGTGATGTGATGGAGTTGTTAGTTAATATTATGCTGGTAACCATTTTGCAATATATAAATGTACCAAATCAACATGTTGTACACTTTAAACTTACTAATGTTATATGTCAATTATATCATAATAAAGCTGGAGAAAAAAGTTACATTGTGGAAGAGCACAGAAAAATGTCCAACCCTTACTGGTAATTGGGAATAAAAACTTACCCCCCAAAATGCAAAATAAAACATGATAATGAAATAATGATAGTTCATTGGATAAAATATAGAAAACAAAGACAAAAGAAGCATAAATTCAGAAAACAAAACAAGCTGAAAGAAGTAATTCCAGTCATAACACATATAATAAAATAAGTAGATTAAATACTCTTGTTTTAAAATAAAAGACTTGATTGGCTTAACAAAATAACACCTGGTATCTTTTTTAAATAAGAAAAGCATAGAAAACACAAATTAAAGGATGGACAAATAAAAATCTATGCTTAGCACAAAGTATGTGCTCAATAAATATTTGCTGGAAAATGAATATCAGAAAAATCAATTTACAAAAAAGCAGAGTTGGTAATAGTAACATCAGACATAGAGTAGATATAGTAGCAAATAGTAATTAACAGTCCAGTATATTGGGAAAAAAAAGGAATTTCCCAGTTCTTTACAAAGTGAGTGACCACTAACACAAACATGAAAAATGAAACATAAAAACTGAAAACTACAGCTCCATATCATGAAAATTTATGCAAAGGAAAAATCCTAAGTAACACATCATGACCAAGGAGCACTAATTCTAAAAATTTGGTGATTATTTGGGGGGAATGAATTTCATACATGGCAATAATAGCAGTAACAGCTATTAGCCAATATTTACTGAGGAATTATTATTATCCTGATTTAAAGGTGAGGAAACCAAGACACAGAAAAATTAAGTATTTTGTCCAAAACCCCACAACTAGTAAATGGGGATGCCAGAACCTGTACCCAGGAGCTTAGATCTAGAACCCACACTCTTAACCTCTTTGCCAACATATTGACAATCCAAAGGTGAGAAACCACTTCACAGATGTAGAAAAGACAGCTGACGAAATTTCAAAGTCATTCCTCATGTAAAGCTCCTACTGAAAAGTACGAATATGATGCTTGCTCTATACGATAAATACTATTGACCTCAAAATAACAACCATCATTTTCAACCATGATTTACTTAGGGGCATTCACTTTACTTTTGGAATTAAGACAAAGACACTTGCATACAATATATATGACTGTTTCCAGCAAGGTCTAGTCATTGCAGTTAGAGAAGAAAATAACAGTCGAAAAACTTAGAAACGAGACAAAATAATCCTCTTTTCTTAAAAAAATCTGCAATTTGCAAAATTATTATTAGAATTTATTAAGAAGTAATAAAGTAAAAGTAATAAAATAAAAATATTAAGAAGGCAACTGTTTACAATGTAAATTGACAGAAAAGCAAATATAATGGCCAAAAAAATCCAGCTTACAACAGCAATCAGAAATAGAAGATGACTATAGAATGTGCGAAACACATATGAAGAAAATCACAAGAGTTTGAGAAAAATGAGAGACAACTAAATGGAATTTTGTAAAAATTTTAATTTTCTCTACATTAACCTATATTAATACAATTCCAATAAATCTCCAACAGGGTTTCTTTTTGGAACAAAGATTATTCAAATGCATGTGGAAAATATTTCCAAAATAGTATTTGGACAAGGCAGTAGAGAGTGTATGTATCCAACAATAAACCACACTGTAAAACTAAGGAAACTGAAACAGTGGCATATGGGATTAGGAGCAGACACATCACAATAACAGAGTTAGAAATCCAGGAAGAAAAAATTATAAATGATAAGGGTGCCATTTCAAAGTAAAGAAGAAGGGATATGCCATTCAATTTATGGTGTTGGGACTACTAGTTAACCACGTGGGAGATAATTAATTCTCTGCCTCACAGCAAACATTAAATTCCCGACAGACTAAAAAAAATGTAAAAACAGACATCATAATACTATGAGAAGAAAGTATAACTTAATATTTATATCATCCTTGGTTTGGAAAAGTCTTTCTACCATATAAGCAAATGCAGATGCTATGAAGAATAAATATAAAATTTTGACTAAATAAACATTTTTAAAAACGTTTTGTATGTCAAACCTATCATAAACAAAATTAAAAGGCAAATAACAAATTGGGGAAATATTTGCAAAATATATGCTGAAAAGTTAATGTCTTTTATATATTAAAATCTTATTTTACAAATCAATAAGGAAAAGATAAAATATGTGAGAGAAAAAAAGGCAAAGGAACAGTCAAGCTGCAGAGAAATCCACACAAGTGCCTGATAAACAGACAAAGACAGGTTCATCATCACCAATAATAAAAAACAGGCACATTAAAAACAAAACAAAACAAAAACAGGCACAGTAAACCAGGACATACCACTTTATACTATCAAATGAGTAAAGATTTTTAAAAATATCAACACTCAGCAAAGGACAGGTTAGGGGAAAACAAAGAGCATCCTGTTTAATTTCGGGTGATGTGAATTAAAATACTCTTTCAAAATGGCAAATTGACACTATGTTTCTAAAGATCTCAAACTCAGCATATACGCTGCTCCCAATTCCAGCAATTTCACTACTAAAACTCCATGTTAAGGGAAAAATTAGGAATACATAGATGAGGATGTAAGTACAAAGATACAAAATGCTTGTTACTCTTAACCCATGCATGGGAAAACAAGCCTGATGGGACACACATACAAACAGTAATGGTGTTTAATGTCCAGATGGTAATTTAAAATTTTTTGTGTGTGCTTTGTTGTGTTTTCCAAATTGACCACAATACAGATATATCACTTTGGAAACAGAAAACAAACAAAAAGCTCTCTTAAAGCTCAATTACAAAGGATATTACTCCCTGACCACCAGAGCATGCAACAAAATTAGCAATAATCTTTGTATATGGTTAGTCCTTTTTTGAGTCTTTCTTCAAACCAGAGAGAGAAGAAAGACTATTATGAGCACCACTTTACACATAAAAGTACTGAGACCTAAAGAGAAGAAAACATTTTTATAAACCCAGACTCTGGGTTCCAAAGCTCACTTGTCAGGTGGGGACAAAGGTCCCCTAAGCAAGGATGAGGTCCCCCTCACACCTCTGCCCCTAAAGCTCCATTGTTTGTCCTTACTGTTTAATGTCACGTATGGCGCTTTCCAAAGGCTACCATTTGTTCGGATTGTCATAGAAACCAACAACACATGTACACTCCAGAGCATGCCTTCTATGAGCCAGAATGTGCCCACTGCTCCCTGGACACACAGTGACTAAGCGGGCAGTAACAACTACCCTACAACTGGCTCCCTCCCAGACCAGCACCCCTGGAGGCTGTCCCTTTCTGCTCCTACCCCAGCACCTGGCACCAGTGAGGAGATGAGCTGGCCTTGGGAAGCCTGTGCTGGTAGTGCCTTGGGGCTGTTATGTCACCAGTCACAAGGGGCATGCCTCTTGTAGTCTGCTCCCTCCAAAGTTGCAGGGCAAAGGAGAGCCCCAATGGCCACAGGCATTTTGAGGCAGCTGGGTGGCCACACGCCTTTCAGAGAGGGGCCATGGCAGTAACAACGGTGCCTGAGCCACTCTGGCGTTTTTCATGCAATAACTAGCTGTACTTTTCCAACCAGATATTATCCCTCCTTCCCCAGCAAGTTGCCTGTTACAGAGAATTTTGTTGTTTAGCAAGAATCACTTCTGCTCTAAGAGGTGCAGTCAGGAACGGGAATTCAAAATAAGTCATCTCTAAGATCTTCTAATCAGAGGGAGAGGGATCAGGGCCCACGACCCCACAAGTCACATGCGTTCATTCTCGGTCTAATTACGATACGTAGGCAGTAGATGTAGGTGTTAGCCCTGGCAAGGGAAGCTCCAGAAGATTGAGAGTAAATTTTCAACAGAAAAAAAATTACATAAAATTACTTGGGATAAACCAGCAGCTAAATTAGACAGTGGGTACCACTGTGTTAAAAAAGTAGCAACATAAACCAGATGTACACGAAAAAACCCTGGAAGGAAAATGCCAAAGAGGCGAAAGGAACCGGCTTTCCATATTTCTTCTCTAAATTTTCCTTCTCCTTTCTTTTAGTCTTTTCCCTTTCTCTTCCTTTCCTCCCTCCCTCCTTTCCTCATTTTCTGTTTGCAATCTGGTTGTATTACTCACGTACTTAAAAATACATACAGGTTTGAGGGGAAGACAGTGCAAAGGCAGATGGGCGGGGAGCTTCTCGGACAATGTCCCTAGACCTCAAAGCAAAGAGTCCTGGGCAGTGGAGCAGGTCCGGGACCTGCATCCTTCCCCTCAGCCCTGCAGACCTCTGTGCAGCCTCAAGGAAGCATTCCAGTCAACCAGCCCACACTGAACACAGACTCCACACTGCAGAGTGCTGGGCATGGCACCAGGAAGAGAAGTGCAGGGCTGCCCCTTGGCATGCCCAGTGTCAGGGGGCAGGGGTGGTGGCGGGCAGACGCCAAGGCAGCAAGTGACAGGCAGAGCTGTCAGGACACAAACAAGGTGTGAGGCGAGCACAGTACTCTAGGGGGAGAAAACGTCCCCCCAACCCCGGCATTCAGCACGCGTCCACGGGCATCTACTCTGTGTCCAGTGTGGTGCTAAGTGTCAAGACCAGGGAGCTGCTTGGTCCCAGCTGTTAGACAGTGGAATGCTGAGCTCAGGCACTGGTCAGAAGGACGGGAGGGGGGAAAGTGTTCAATAAAGGGATTTTTAAAAACAGTGTTGCTTTTATGAAAAGTCATCCATATGTGTATGTGTAATAATATATGTATATTTTTATTATATGTAATAATTTAGAATTATGCATCGTTTTGGAAAACAAAGAGCTAGGCGCTGGAGAACGAGACACAGGACCAGTTCTGCTGGGTGAAAGGGCAAGAGTGTGTGAAGCATCTAGAGGTGTTGATATGGAGGAAGACTGTTCTTGCAGAGAGGACCAGGGAAATACTGCAAGCCCTTCCTAAAGGAGCACAGTGCAGGGAAAGCTCTGGGTTCGACATCCAGCTCGGCTCGGTCCTGCAACCCTGAGTGGATCATCTAAACTTTCTGCAGTTTGGTTCCTCCTCTGGTGTAGTGAGAAGTAACTGCTTCCCCCCGTGCCACACACACGCACACACACCATCAAGCACCCACTATTCCTTCCTAGGATGAGAGTACCTGCAACCTGCTTTCGAGTAACCACCCCAGCCCCACTCTTTGGGTGACGCTGTCCTCATCCCCAGGGGGAAAACCTGGTCTCCACCTGACCATAGGTGCCACCTTTCCTTCCCTTTCCTTGTCTCTATAATGGGTGTTGGAGGATGGGCCCAAGATGCAAGGTGGTCCAGCGAGAGGAGACCTCGGGCTTTGGCTTAAGCAGCTGCGGAGGGGCTGTCTCTTGCTTCCCTACGGAGCTCTGAATGCAGCCATGCCTGGAGCCAGTTACCACTGGCCTCTCCAGTTACACATCCCTTTCCTCTTGCTAAAGACAGTTTTGGTAGGATTTCTGTCGCTTGCAGTTGTAAATCCTAATTGATGAGGAATTGCAAGCTCCCTGAAGACAGGAACTCTGCATGTCTGTCACCCTCTCTTCAGCACCTGTGAGTGCCTGGTATCTAGTTGGCTCTTAAAAGCCTTTGTGGAATCATCGAAAGGATGACACAAGTGGGACAATAGCATCTCCTTTGTAAACCTGCTATATTTTAAAAGAAAAATGATTTTCAATAAACATTATTTCCTTTTCCATTTTGTTTCCCATTATCTTATCAACGCTTTCTAAATTAACTCCCAGAGAGGGACCGTATTAACTCTTTGTGGCCATTAATGTCTTAGTGGGAATTTTTATTAAATTCCTTTTCATGGAGAGGCAGAGTGGGCAAACATGATATCACACCGATTGTTAAGTTATAAGAAAGAACATCTCTGGATGTTCTGGCCACAAAGAGGCTTCACAGCCATCTGGTTTAATCTCCCGTCTTCAGGTAGCTGGATACCTAAACTGCAGGGTTGTCCCAAGAGCACAGTGATGCAATTGAGTAGGGCTGCCAAGAGGCACAACTAGATGATGTAAAGCTCCCTTTATGACAGAAATGCAGACATTTCAGAAGGCGCTGAGCAAAACAAGACAGAGGTACGGGTCCCAGGCCCCCAGAGGCCCCGTAGGGACATAGGGCTGTGGGGGAAATTGTGAGTGAGTATTGAGATTCCCACCAGGCAAGAGAGGCTTGAGTTTACTTGCACAGTAACCAATGAAGACAAAGGGCCATCAGGACAGGACCGCCGGTAGCGCAATTCTCTTGCTGGTCTAATGCAGCATTTAATCACAGTAAAAATCAAAATGATCACTTCTTTGCCTCTTCCACCTTTCTTTTGCTGGACTTGAGCCCATAACTCCTATTAAATTTTCCAAGAAAATGTTAAACAGCTGGCCAGCATTCTTCCTTAAACCACCCTAGAGGACAGTATATTACCCGTTTGCCATAATCTCTTGGGCACAGGGATTTAAAAAATAAAAAACCGAAATATTTTCAACTTTTGGACTTCATGTACAAAATGTCCTTCAAGCCTCTGTATGCCCTTGGAGTGTTTATTCTCTGATATTTAACCTTTCAATTCTACATGAATTTATTTCACTGGAAAATACACTAGAGTTCATATTCCAGTTGTCCCCTTTAGTTCTGTTTTACCATTTTTAAGAATACCCTTGGCTAAAACGAGAGACATAACAGATTGTTTTCTTTTTATTTCTACAATTAAATTTGGAAAGCGTTGGGAGAACGTATATAATGGGGTTAGGTGAGAAGGCAATCTTATTTGGCTGACTGCCGTTTACAAACAATTCTAAATAGAGTGACTTTCCCACAAAAAGAAAAAAACACAACTCTTTTCGCTTTCTCTCACAGCATCATTTTCTGTCCCTTAATTCACCCCGGTTGTTCATTTTTGGACCCCTTCCAGCTTTTTCACATTCTGCCTAAATTTTGGAGGTCAAAGCTGATGGCATAATGCTGATGCAGACATCTCTCTGATGTGACCTGCAGCCTAAACAATTTTCAGTTGCATTTTTCACATTTAATATTTCAGTGGCTGCCACTGAAACCATACGCCATGAAACTCAAAAGTATCGCACAGCAAAGGAAACCGTAAACAAGACGAAAAGACAACCCTCAAAATGGGAGAAAATATTCTCCCATTTGAAGCAATTGACAGAGGATAAATCTCCAAAATAAATAAGCAGCTCATGCAGCTCAATATCAAAAAAACAAACAACCCAACCCCAAAATGGGCAGAAAACCTAAATAGACATTTCTCCAAAGAAGATATACAGACTGCCAACAAACACATGAAAAGATGCTCAACATCACTAATCATTAGAGAAATGCAAATCAAAACTACAATGAGGTATCACCTCACACCAGTCAGAACGGCCATCATCAAAAAATCTACAAACAATAAATGCTGGAGAGGGTGTGGAGAAAAGGGAACCCTCTTGCTCTGTTGGTGGGAATGTGAATTGATACAGCCACTATGGAGAACAGTATGGAGGTTCCTTAAAAACTACAAATAGAACGACCATACGACCCAGAAATCCCACTACTGAGCATATACCCTGAGAAAACCATAATTCAAAAAGAGTCATGTACCACAGTGTTCACTGCCACACTATTTACAATAGCCAGGACATGGAAGCAACCTAAGTGTCCATCGACAGATAAATGGATAAAGAAGATGTGGCACATATATACAATACAATATTACTCAGCCATAAAAAGAAAGGAAACTGAGTTATCTGTAGTGAGGTGGACGGACCTAGAGTCTGTCATACAGAGTGAAGTAAGTCAGAAAGAGAAAAACAAATACCGTATGCTAATACATATATGTGGAATCTTAAAACAAAAGGTTCTGATGAACCTAGGGGCAGGACAGGAATAAAGACACAGACGTAGAGAATGAACTTGAGGACACGGGGAGGGGGAAGGGTAAGCTGGGACGAAGTGAGAGTGTGGCATGGACATATATACACTACCAAATGTATAATAGATAGCTAGTGGGAAGCAGCCGCATGGCACAGGGAGATCAGCTCAGTACTTTGTGACCACCTAGAGGGGTGGGATAGGGAGGGTGGGAGGCAGACACAAGAGGGAGGGGATATGGGGATATATATATATGTATAGCTGATTCACTGTGTTATACAACAGAAACTAACACAACATTGGAAAGCAATTATACTCCAATAAAGATGTTAAAAAAAAAACTGAGCCTGACAATTTTCATAAAAAAATAAATAAATAAAAGTAATGGACAGTGGAGGGAAGAGGGGTCTCCCTGAGATGAGAAAGTCAGCAATGGCCTTTCTGGAGAGTTACCGTCTGAGGGGACACCACACGGTGAGAGGGTGGCAGTGTGAAGGATCTGAGGAAGACAAGGCAGAGGGAACAGCAGGTGCAAAGGCCAGGGTGGAATCAAGGCTGTTCTACTTGAGGGGCAGAAAGAAAGCAAATCATTGTGTCTGGAGTATGGGGAACAGGAGAGAGAGGGGGAGGAGATGAGTGGCGAGAGGCAGGCAGAGGTGAGATCATACAGGGCCTTGCAGGCTCTGGGAAGAAACTAGATTTTATCCTAAGCATAATGGAAGGCCACTGGAGGGTTTAAGAAGATAAATCATTATCATTACTCTGGGTTTTCCAAAGTCTGACAGTACATAGGGAAAAGGCTTTATGATGACTGAAGGGTAGAAAACCAGAGTCACAGCCTCTGGCAGTGTAAGAGGGAAGGGTCAGCGTGGTGTCCGCCCCAAGGAGTTTATGAGGAACACATACCATATGTCACCTCGCCTTGCCACAGATTGCTGTAACTTGGGAAATAGAGGTCAAGAGCCGCCTGTTATAGATAAGCCTGCTGCAGACAGAGCACCAGAGACACGTGCTTTCTCCACACGTCATTGCTTTGGACCAGCACTGCCACAGAACCTGGCATACAGAGGACCCTCCAGAAACACTCGCTAAGGTGGCTCACATGACACTGCAGCGATTCAAATGTGCACAGTGGATCTCAGGAAGGTCACAACCAAGACACAGCATCCCACCATCGCTGCCCATCTCCTGAAGGATGCCACCTACCTGGACACCAACTGGGACTTGCAGGTGAACATTGGATGTCAGGACTGAATTTGACCTCACTGTACCCAGTCCCCTTTAAAGCCCTTTAGAACCACCTGATCTTGCTAATTTGCATGTATAAGCTTTAGATGAGGAATCCTTGAACAGACCCAGTAGCACTAACATCTTGGATCAAACAGGCCTCTGAAATTTCACCTTCTAAACCCTGTTATGCGGAGTCTTCCCAGAAGACTGGTGCTCCAACTTTTCTCCTGTTCTGGCACAACAGCCCGAGGGATGGCTAAGTTCAAGCCCACTTGACATCCGGAGGATTTCTATTAATTAATGAATCCCTTTGGTTAAAAATGCAAATGATCCTTGTCAGCCGCTTAGACCTCCGTGCGAATTAGCTTATCACACACATTCTAACCCCAAGCCAAGCCAGACAAGTGTGATTTTTTTTTTTTTTTTTTTTTTTGCGGTACGTGGGCCTCTCACTGCTGTGGCCTCTCCCGCCGCAGAGCACAGGCTCTGGACGCGCAGGCTCAGCGGCCATGGCTCACGGGCCCAGCCGCTCCACGGCACGTGGGATCTTCCCGGACCGGGGCATGAACCCGCGTCCCCTGAATTGGCAGGCGGACTCTCAACCACTGTGCCACCAGAGAAGCCCCCCAAGTGTGATATTTGATGAGGGCCGGATCCGGGGAGCTGGACCCCTTCTCCCTGCACTGCCCATGTCCATATCAGGTTAGCTGGTCCTAGCTTCCTCATGAGGAAATGCCAAGGTCCCACTCAAAGGCAGCTTCTTTATTTCACAATGTGAATGAAGAGATGCTTCGGGAAGGATGAGAGCTAGCTAAATTAGGAGCATTAAAACATCCTGCCCACTAATGTGCCCCAGGTCTGAATCCATAGCTTTCTCATTTGATGCTGGAGTGGGGAGAATTTTTATTCATCTTAAGCAATCTCCTCATGGTCTCTGCTCTCCTGAGACTGGCACACAGTCATCAGTAACCATACCGGCCTTGGCAATGATGCCATCCTCACTAACAAGCTATGTCTCTGCTGTGTAATTGCCAGTTAAAGAGCACCGCATCCTAATTAACCTCTTTAGGGAATGAAAGTAAAAGCATTAAGAATTTCAGAGTTCGCAGGACCTGAGCACAAACCCTTGTCATACACATAAGGAAATCACGTATGAGGACGATTAGGGCCCAAGGTCCCACGGCCAACTAGCAGAGCACCAACACCAGAATCTGGATCTCTAGACTGACAACCAAAGCACCGGGTCACTCCACCAGCCAGTATGAACTGTCCGTATTCCCTTCCTCTTTATCCCTTCAAACATGTCGATCAAAGATGTATTCGTTGAGCATGTATTATGTGCTCTGTACCACGCTGGGCTCTAGGGTCATGGGGAAGACATAACGGCTTGTTCATTCTTTTAATAACTATCTACTGAGCACCTATTATATGCTACACACAGTAAGGGTGCTGGTTAAAAGCACTGCTTTTACA
The DNA here is from genome assembly GCF_039906515.1 of Pseudorca crassidens. Lineage (NCBI taxonomy): Eukaryota > Metazoa > Chordata > Mammalia > Artiodactyla > Delphinidae > Pseudorca > Pseudorca crassidens. The sequence continues at coordinate 111,031,927 of NC_090298.1, forward strand.
GGTAAACACCTTTGATTCTTGGCAGTGGGATTTACTAACTAAAATGAGACACTGATACTAACTACACAGAGTTATGAGCATATTAAGTGCAGTGATATTTAAGAGGGGCTCGGCGTAATCTTTGGCCCATTGTAAGTGATCAGTGTGTCCGTAGCTGTCTTTATTCTCCTCACCACATAGCTGGGGAGGTGAGGTAATCCATGAGACCAAGCGGGTAACCTCATTATCAAGCACTGGACAATAAGGGGTGGGTTTTGGGTGGTGAGGAAAAAGCAGATGAACAGAGAGAAAGTGAGACAAGACCTTAGCTGGATCTTGCAGGAAACAGAAAATCTGTTCACAAGTTGAAGAAGCCCAAATATACAGCCAGAAGAAAGGAAGCATGCTAGAGCAGGGTGGGTGGCACTTGTCACTGGAGAGGAAGATGAGGAGTGATAAAGGATGGCCTCAGAATTTGGTCAGAAGAGCAGGGATGATGCCCAGCGATCTCCAACTCAGCCATTTAGACCTCCATGTGAATGAGCTTACGGCACACACTCCACCCCCAAACCAAGCTGGCCAAGAGTGAGGAGATACCATGGACCGTTAGTGGAGTGGTGCTGGGCAGACTGGGGCCAGAGACGCCTTTGCAGGGAGCCAGGGATGAAGACAAAAGGGTCAAGGAGGGTTGGATCTGAAAGAGGAGGAGGAGAACAACTTGTTGCCAACCTGGATGTGGCTGACGCGGGACCAAGGGGGACTTGTGACTGGGTTGAGGTTGTGCATTTGGGAGGATGGAGTTGCCAGTTGACTCCCTCCATCTTTTTTTTTTTTTTTTTGCGGTACGCGGGCCTCTCACTGTGGTGGCCTCTCCCGTTGCAGAGCACAGGCTCCGGATGCGCAGGCTCAGCGGCCATGGCTCACGGGCCCAGCCGCTCCGCGGCATAGGGGATCTTCCCGGACCGGGGCACAAACCCGTGTCCCCCGCATCGGCAGGCGGACTCTCAACCACTGCGCCACCAGGGAAGCCCGACACCCTCCATCTTTAAAGGGACCTGAGGAGGAGGTTTCCCAGTCCTCCTCCTTCCCACCAGCAGAGGGTCGGGCAGCACGTCTCCCTGTGAATGTCCGCAGAAGCATGAGTGATGCGGGCAGCGAGGACTCCTGAGCACACCCTCTGTCCAGAGAGCCTCACCGCACCCGGCACTCTCCCCAGAGGACGGCTGATGGGCAGCTTCTCAGGCACCGCGTGCTCCCTCTGCCTCTCATTTTGTTTCTGTGCTGCTGGAAAAGGAGAGGTTTCGGTGGAAGATGAAGAATGATCCTTTATTTTTATTCTGTGTCTGAATACCTTCCACTTCTCTGTAAATTGAAGGGTAGAGTTTGATACTTCGGCTAATGCTTGGCTAACAGAACCAGAGAATCAAGAATCAAAGTTCCAGGAAGACTGACGCAGCTTGACACCTCACGGAGACACATCACTCTCACCAAAAACTGCTCTGACTCCTCATGAAAACCGGGGTTCACTGCCTAACTGGGGGGGAGTTGCTGTGCCCACTCCCCCCTCCTCTCAGTTGTGATCTCCCCATGTCCCCCTCGCACTCACACGTGTGTGCACGAGTGTGCTCACTGCAATACTGATGGCTGTTACAAGCATTCCAGACACATAATGCTGTTAAACAACTAAGAGTCATCTCTGAAAATACAGGCCAGAACTGGTCCTGTCAAAGCTGTGAACTGAAGAGCTGAGGGAACTCAGAGTACTAAGAGTTACTCACACTTCATCGATTTCCCCCTTATTTTTTCTCCTTATTTCCAAACATCAAGGTGCAAGAGAGACACAAGCATGCACAGACTGAGGGGACTGTGGAGTGATGACCAGCAGGGTTTGTGGCCCAGCCAGGTATGTGCAGCTCTGGGCCCAGGCAGGAGGGTCCTAGGGAGCCCCCGAGGGCCTGAGGCCAGCCACACCGAAGTGCAGCCTTGGCCTCGCTTGGCCTCCATCTCCCAGCCCCAAGGAGTACTGTGCGCTCCCCTGCAAGTCTGCAAAGGCACAAATCTCATTAACTTAGCTCCCCGCACTCAGACAGCCCATGCTGGGAATGAGGATGACCCCTGGTCATCAGGCTCCATGCAGGTACCACGACATAACCTTCGTGGGTGTCTGCCACTTCATCTCAGGGGTGGTTAGATGTGTCCACCATGGACGGGTGGACGGTGGTCCTAGAGCCATGGTTGCAGGTAAAATACAATATGCTTTCATGCTGCTTCAGTATGATTCCTAGGACACACCATTGTGGCTCCAGAAAATAAGTCACCTTTGATAAAGGGGCGCTTCCCATAGGAAGATGAGCTACCCGGCAGCCTTGACTATAGCCCGTGGAGCTCTGCACCGCCCGCCAGCCCCTTGGTTTCTTGGCTTCCCTTCCCCCACCCAAGGTCTTGCTGCGTTGCGTTTCAGTTCCTTCCCCAGACTGTGCTCCCACTTCCTCAGGACCTTGCTCCCGGGATCCCTCTGCTCCAGACACCCTCCCTCCACCTGGCCCTGCCTGCCCTGCCCCTGCCGAGCCAGCGGCTCTGTTCTCTGGTAGACATCCCATTCTGGGGAAGGACACCTTGACCTCGTCCAGATCAGATGCCACACGTATGCTTTCACAGTGCGCGTCGCACTGTATTGCGACTCTGATTCACATCTGTCCTCGTCATGTGACCACTGTGTCCCCAGCACCCAGGGCAGGGCCTGGCACACACAACTCTGTGAACATTTCTTGACTGATTTGGTCAGGGGACAACACAGGAGTGATGCCGAAATGCCGGTTAAACTGCTCCCTTGCTCTCCTGCAAGCTTAGGTCACCGTGCCCTGGTTCACATGGCTATTTTCAGCTCAAGTGACTTGACACCCAACAACACATGTGAGTCAGCATGGCAGGGGGCATCACCCCCCCACTTTAGAAAGGAGCAAACTGAGATGTCTCGTAAAATCTGTTCTTCTATGGACACAGAGTGGAGTGATCTCTCCCAGCCGCTCTTGCTATTAGTTGTGACCATGTGATAAGTCCTCCTTCTCAGAGTGCGCAGGGTAGTGAGAGTGGCCCTCCAGGTCTGGCCGAGAGACCCTCTCACAGGCATGCCTTCACCTCTTTCCAGGGCTGGCTCTGGTGCTAACTTGGAAGCTGCCGTCAGCCTGGGTCCCCGGATGCCCATGTGCAGGACGGCTGCCTTGACAAACTGAACACCTGCTCAGAACTGTTCCTAGGGCAAGAAATAAACTTCTATCATGTTGAGGGCACTGAAACTGTGGGGCCTACTTGTTACTGTAACCTAGCATACCCCAACACATACCCTGAGGCTCGGAAAAGATAAACAACTCCCCCAAAATACTAACCACCAATGCCAGCTTCAGAATCCACGTTTTAATTGAGGATCTTCCCACAATTCCGTGCTGAGCTACATTCACCACAGCATATTTCATTCAGCTGTCTCCTTCTCTGTCTTCTCTGATGCCACGAAACATCAGCTACCCGGAGCCCACCTAGCACCAAACCCAGTACACAGGAGGCTCTCAATATTTTATTTTGCACACACTTACATAATGTTTCCCGTGTGCCTGGCTCGGTTCAAAGGTTTTCATAAACCTTCATTTAATTCTCTTAACTTCATGAGGGACACATTATCGTCATCTCCACTAGGAATGAGGAAACTGATGAAGAAACTGAGGTACCACTATATCCCTAGTGACTAATCCAGCAGCTGGAAACCTCCCAACCCAGTCAGAGCATTTCTAGTCCCGAACCCACTCCCGAGCCCACGGGGCTCAGCAAACAGTGACGTTCTGCTTCACTAAAGACTCGCTGCTTCAGAGTGGCTGGTTCAGATCTCTGTTGAATGATTTTTTGTACAACATTATTCATCTATAATAACATTTATTTTCTACAGAGAATGAAATGCAAGCAGGAAAATGGCTTTAAAAAAAAAATCCTCTATGGCTGCATTTGTGCAGCAGGCCCAAAACACTGATCCAAACCACTACGAAAAGGCAACGCTTTTGTGTAACCATTTCTCTCTTCTAAGGCAGCGATTCCAGCCTTTTGGAGTGTGACACTCAATTTGCTTGTTTGGATTTTGTGGCACGCTTCTTCCTCCCCTCCTCCAAACTCAGCTGAAACTGCTGTATTCTGCATATTCTGCAAAAGCAAATGGTTTTGAGAATCCTGTGCCAGCCCTTGAGACAGCTGGAGACACCCTGGGGTGCTGTAACACTGAGGGTGGGAACCACTGATCTGACAGAGGAACAAGGGTGCCGGGAAAACTAGCGTATCAGCATCTTTCAAAGCTGCAACACGATCCGGAGAGTGCGGCAGCCCAAGCACAGCCACCGCTCACACTCACTTTCAAGGTTAGAGCAGGTGAAAACCACCTTGCAGGACTCCCAGCTGCCTCTCTGCTCCACACCCTTCTCTGGCTGTTCCAAGACAGCTCATACAGCAGTTTTCAAGGGCCCCTGTAATCCTGAGTCAAGTGACCTGTAGTTTTGTACTCAGCACTAGCCTAAGCACCTTCGAAGCACAAGTTAAGCGAAAGCATCATCCCTGCCTTCAAGGACATGTGAGTTTAGGCAGGAAGACGAGACACACACATGATATGCTCTCTTGTGTCATGGATAAGATCTAAGTGTTCACAGAAACAGAACCTCATTTTCTCCTCTTAGAAATCGCTGTGTATCTGGGCTGCTGTTAGGTGGACCTACAGTTAGGGACCTGCCCCGATCCCACAAAGTCTCCAAATACAGAAGACATTTTGGCAAAAGAGAGCCAAGTATCCTCTTGCTAACAGCTAGACCCAGGCCCCACACCCCAGTGCAGAGATCTGGCACACAGAGCTGGGCTCGAGATTCAGACTGAAGCAGGTCCTAAGTGGGGTCTGTGTGTTCCAAATACCTGCATCCAGAAACTCAGGTCTGGATCTTGCCAGATCTTACTTACTTACTTGATCTGCAACAGCAAAGACACAAGAGAAGGATTTGCCCCAATGCCCAATATATGGACCACAGCAAGCAGTGCCCAGACCTGACATGGGGCCAGATTCCAACACCCTGGGGATGAGCCTGGAGACGAGGCTGGGCCCAGGTGGAGGCAACAGTCTTCTTTGCCAGGAGAACTAATGCAAAAAAAGGATGGACCCCAGCCATCTTGACTGACCCTTTCCTAGTGTCTCTCTGGGACCACCGATGTGACTGTGTCTTCAAACTGTTTTTTTTCAACATCTCTCCATCGAAATCTTAACCTTCTGGGTGACATATTCCCCTACATAATTGTTACAAGGTACCACTTTTGGAGAAAGTGCTTGCCTCCACTGATAAGAGTGAGAGGTATGAAAGGGGAATGGAGTGAGGTGGCTGGAGCCCAGACCATAATGGTCGCCTTGCCAGGGAGAGACCCACATGGTGAGTTTCAGAATTATTCTTACCAGGGAGTCAGGAGGCCTTGAGCATCCTGCTTCTGCTGTTAAAGACCAGCTGAGAAGAACTAGGTCTTGAGCTGCATAGGGTGTGGCTCTCCCTACACAACAGAAATCGAGCCCCTCCAGGCTGAACTAGTTACCTAAAGGAATATTGTTCCAAGGAGCTCTCTCATCTCAGGGGAGTGAACAGTGACAGAATAAGCAACCAATCCTCTTATTTGCTAAGACTATGAGCTACAACCTGAAATAAATCAGTGTGAAATGAGAAAATAGAAAGGGAAAGATGACCCTTTTCAAATTGCCAGTCGAGTTTCAGTTTACAAAATCACAGGTTAGTGATAGGAATGGCAATCATCAGGCGTCTTGGTCACAGTCCGAGTCTCAACAGAATGATATTAAAAAGTATTCTAGTGAGCTCATTCCTGGCATCCATCACTGCAACATGTAACACTTCAATAAACTGTGTCCTTTGATCATGGGAAGAGAAACCAAGAACAATGCTCCAGGGCAGGGAGCTAAGCAGGGAGTAGTCCCTAAACCAGCTCTGCGGTAGACAGAATACTGCTCTCAAAGGTGCCCATGCTTAATACCTAGAACCTGTGAACACGTTGCCCTACATGGCAAAAGGAACTTTGCAGATGTGATTAAGTTAAAGGTGTTGGGGGGTGATTATCCTGCACCATCCCTGTGAGGCCAATATAATCACAGGGTACTTCTCAAAGGGAGGCAGAAGGAACAGAGAAGGAGATGCGACAAGTGAGTCATGAGTGAAGAAGGCAGGTAACCTCAAGAAGCTAAAAAATATATGGAAACAGATTCTCCCCAAGAGTCTCTAGAAGGAAGCACTGCCTGTGCTTGTCTGAGGCCACACGGACCAAGCAATCTTTATAACTTGCAGAAATCTACAGTCACTACAAACGGCCCTCACCTTATCACCTCCGTGCTGTGTGCTTTATAAATTCATAGTGTAGGGAATTATATTCAGTATAATCTCCAGGTCTGAGCTTGAGCAGATGAGCAGTCATGTAACAAAGCCTCCATTATAACACAGCCGGGGAGGCAGGTGTTCTGGTTAGTAAAGCACTCCCAGGAAAGACTTATTAGAAAGTACTGAGACCCCTCCCGTGAGCCACTCATAAAGAGGACTCCAGCTTCAGAGTCGGGCCTTGTCTACCCCACGGGAACTTCTGGTTCTCCAAATGCAGGAGGGCAAAAATACACACTGCACAGTAAACACAGCTGGGCTTGCTCTGATGACCCAGGTCAGAGCTGCCACTAAAGTCGGCAGCAGCAGCACTGCTACGGGCAGTCGTCCTGGCTCAGAGAGGCTGGTCTCAGCCTCCTAGAGCACCAGGCCTGATTCGGCCCTTTGCTCAAAGGCCCTGGAGCTCCTGGAGAAAACCAGCCATCAGGCAGCAAGCACCTTGTGGACCAAAGAGCTAACACAGGAAATGAAGGAGGGCCTAGAGGGCTTTATCACGGGCTTGGAGCCACCAGAAATAACCGTGCAGTCATGATGTAGCTTGACACTTTGATTTTAATCCAATGAAACTGACTTTGGATTTCTGACTTGCAGAGAATAAACTTGTGTTCTTCTAAGCCACCCAGTGGGTGGCGACTTGTCACGGCAGGGATAGGAAACACATGAGTTTTCCAGGAGTACAATCACCTCCACCCCACTTTGGGTAGGACAGACTCCCAGCAAGGCCAGCTGAGGAGAACGGACCCTTGTGATCAGCTACACCTCACGTTAGAGACGAGTCACCCTGCGCGCACATCTCAGAGCAGCCTGATTTAGCTCCCCACCGAGGAAGGGGGACGGCCATTCAGCCCGAGGCATCTCCTTCCAGCCTCACTGCCCTTTTCTGCCTCCTGACCTCTCTGTCCAGCAGCCCACAGCTGGAGCTCTCCCCAGTCCTCTCCTCCCACTGCAGAGAGATGAAAGAGGGCCTCTGAGGTAATAGAGCTACGGCCTCTCAGCCACACCTCCACAGCCAAACCTCAGGCCGGAGCAAGTCACCTTAGAAGATAAACTGGTTGTATTTTAAAAAGCAAAAAATAAGGAAAAAATATTTAAAATTAAAACCTCCTATGAAGGGCTTCCCTGGTGGCGCAGTGGTCAAGAATCCGCCTGCCAATGCAGGGGACACGGGTTCAATCCCTGGTCTGGGAAGATCCCACATGCCGCGGAGCAACTAAGCCCGTGTGCCACAGCTACTGAAGCCCGCATGCCTAGAGCCTGTGCTCCACAACAAGGGAAGCCACCGCAATGAGAAGCCCATGCACCGCAATGAAGAGCAGCCCCCGCTCACCACAACTAGAGAAAGCCCGCGAGCAGCAATGAAGACCCAACGCAGCCATAAATAAATAAACAAATAAATAAAAACCCAAAAACCTCCTATGAAATAAGAGTCTGCACGTTCAAGTTCACAAATCATCCTAAACTACTGGATGCAAATTATTTTTATATCACTTGAGTTTCAGAAAAGGTCAGTCAGTCAGTAAGGCCTCTGCCATTTCCCAGCCAGCCAAGGTCTGCTCTGCCTTCCGCAATCTGGTCCAAACGTGGACAAGCCCAGGCACGGGGAAGAAACAAGCCCCAGGGTAAGCTGCAAGGAAAATTTATTGTTGATATTGTCTAACACACTTAGCTACAGTAATGAGTTCCTTATATGCTAATATATTTCTTCTCATTACCCATTTTACTTTTATTCCTGGTGATAAAAGTCTTGGGTAACTCCACCCTTTGTGTATTCATTACTATACTATTCTTGTGTGACCATTAAACCCAGATCCATAACGTCCAGTCCTGAAAGAATAATGTGGTTGAAGGAACAGAGCCCCAAGGTCAAAAATCATTTTAACAAATAACACAATTCCTTTACTTGCTTTTTTTTCTAAAACAGCTAGTGGGACATACATACATAAATTATGGTAACATCTTTTTTTCTCCTTGCCTCTTTTCCCTCGCACCCCCAGCTGTCCCAGGCATCTCTCCCCACTATTGCTATAACCTCTTCATTCCCAGCAGCCCTGGCTTTTCCTCCATGCAACCACTTCTTCATCCTTTTAATACATGGATCAAACTGCCTCTTAATGAGCAAGGAAGGAGAGCTGAGGGGGTAGAAACTGGGTTGGAAATCATGGGACTTTCTTTGGTTGATGGAAAGAAGTGAAGAAGTAGCATTCACTTTAGTATTAATGAGAGTGTCATATACTGTCATCATACTACATATGACACTGTATTATTTATACAGAGACTGAACTCCTCCAGGGCAGGGACCATGCCTTGCTTATCTTTCTTTTCCTAGTGCCAAGCAGAGGGCCTCACACACACAAAAGATACTAAGTGGCTGATGGAGGAACAAGCAAGTGAATGAATGAGCTGAGTACATGGTGGAATATGTTCTCACCCACTCGCCTCTGTTTAGCAGCTGATTTTACCCCCTTACACACGTTTATTCTGGGAAAATATTATAAAATACAGAGAGTCATGAAGAAAAAAAATTATTCAAGTTGACTGTTTAGAAATAAGTCTCTTGATTTTTTGTTCTATATACTTCTACATTTATCTCATTTATCATTATTTTTTTTTACAAAATAGAATCCAATAGTGCATATCTTTTTATAACTTACTTTTTTCCTCCTTAACAGCATATTGTGAACAACTTTCCATTTCAACAAATGTCACTGGACAGCACTGTTTTAAACAGCTGCTTAGTAGGCTATGGCATGGCTCTACCGTAATTATTTTACTCAGTTGCTTTTTCTTAGTTTAAAATAATTTATTATTATAATTGATGCTGTGAAAAACACTTTAGACTTATTTAAAATTTAAAATTAACTTTTGAACAGAAACAAAGTATTTATAAAACATATGTACAAGATCGTGTAAAATAACAATGATTGAGTAAATTAGTTGTAAAACTAATATTCGTTATTAGATGTATATTAGATGTCTTTAATGTAAAGATATCCTTTTGTAATTTGTTTCTTTTGTTCAATATTTTGTTCTTAGAATATTATATCAATGTTATTACATGTAGATGTAATGCATTGATTTTCACTGGTTATAGTATTCTACTTCTTTCTATTTATCTTCTATATATCACTAGATAATAGATCACTATGTTATCACTGTAGACTATATCACAGTTTACTTACACATTCTTCTGTTGCTACACCTTTAAGTTGCAGTTTTAAACTATTATAAATGAAGCTGCTAGAACTTTCTTGTTCATGTCTCCCAGCATAAAATATGCAAGAAATTCTGTGAGTATATACCAGGAGTGGAATGTCTGGTTCCTATGGTATAAGTACTATCAGCTACACTAAATAAGAACAAACTTTTCCAAAGGAGTCATACAGTTTATGTGCTCACCAGTGGTGTATATATTAGAGTCCCCTGATGTGTGCTTTTTCTTCAGTATGACCATCACTATTTCTGGTCCTTTGGTTTCCATATAAATTTTAGAACCAGATTGTCAAATTACATACACACATTCGTATATACCTGATAGAAAGTTAATATACTGATCATTTTAGGGGAGAATAAACTTCTTTGCAATATTGAGCTTTCGTATCCATTAATTTACATGTTTCAATAAGTTGTCATAACCCTTTTTCCATGAATATCTTACATATTTCAATTATATTAATTCTTAGAAACTTTATATTTTTGATGTCAGTGATTTGGGTATCATTTTAAATTATATTTTCTCTTTCTCGCTGTGGTATAGAAATGCAATTAGATTTTGTATATTAATTTTATATTTAACAACCTTATTAAAATATATTGGTTAATCCTAATAATTTATTCACAGTCATTTGGATTTTCTATAGAACCATATCAGTGTGAATAATCAGTTTCATCTCTTCCTTTCCAATTTTTATGCTGTTAATTTCCTTTTCTTGCCTTATTGAACTAGCTGTGCCATCCAGTGCAACGTTCAATAAAAGAGACATAGCAGGAACACTTAGCTTGCTCATGATCTTAAAGGGAATGCTTTCAATGTCTATTAAAAACAGCGTTTGCTGTAGGTTTGTCACTTTTTATTTTGATACAATTTCAAACTTACAGAAAATAGAAAGAATAGTGTAAGAAATTTTTTTTTATCAGATTCACCTTTTTGCCCTATCTACTTGTCATTTATCTCTCTCTCACTAGTTAGAGATAGATATACACACACATATATATATACATGTGTATATATACACACACATGCACACTCTTGTGTGTATACACACACACACACACACACACAGTTTTGGGGGAAACATTTGTGAACAAGTTAAAGGCATAATGTGCCTTGAAGCCTAAGCATATATTTCCTAAGATCAAAACATCCTTCTACACTACAATTGTAAAATTCAGCATTGCTACAATACTATTATCTAATCCACAGTCCATATTCAAATTTTGTCAAATGTTCCAGTAGTGTTCTTTATAGCTGTTTTTCTTTCCTACTACATGATTCAACCAAGGATCATAGATTTAGTTATGTTTCTTTAGTGTCCTTTTATCTGGAACAGTTCCTCAGCTTTTCTATGTGTTTCTTGATCTTGATATTTTTGAAGAGTACAGGCAAGTTATTTTCTATGATATCCCTCAACCTGGATTTTTCTGATGTTTTCTCATGACAAGATTCCAAGTTATAAAAATTTCACAAGAATACTACAAAACTGACATTTTGTCCTCAGTACATCATATCAAGAGGCACTCATTTTAGCTTGTCCTGGTACCAGTGATGTTAGCTTCAAGCAGTTGGTTAAGGTGGTATCCACCAGTGTCTCCAAAGTAGAGGTAGTAATTTCCCTTTGTAATTAAAAAGTTATTGGTGAAGTACTTCCAGAATATGTAATATTCTCTGTTCCTCATCAAAGTTTGGCTATTGGTTGTCAGTATCCACTGATGATTTTTTAAACTCCATCATTCTTTTTATATTTCTTATCTGGCATTCTACCAGAAGGAAGAGATTTCCTTTATCCCCATTCATTTATTCATCCATTTATATAAGAATGGACTCACGGATTCCTATTTTAGTCAATGTGTTATAATCCTGTTCCAGTTATCTTTTGTTGTATAACCAATCATTCAAAAATCTTGTGGCTTGAAGCAACACCACCTATTTCACTATCTCTCACAGTTTCTGTGGGTTAGGAATCTGGGCAGGACTGATTCTGGCTCAGGTCCCTCATGTGGTTGAGGTCAGACAACATCTGGAACGGGAGCAGTGGGGGACCAGCCAGCTGTTGGGGGCTTGTCGAGCATCTCTCTCTCTCCATGTAGTCTCAGAGTCTCCTCATGAGGTCTTCCCACATTGGCTCATTTGGGTCCCCTCAGAGGATGGTGAGTTCAGAGTAATCAGACCGTTTACATGACAGCTCAGGGATGTAGCGTGAGTGATCCAACCACCAAGGCAGAATATTTGTTACCTTTTATGACCAAGCCTTAGAAGTCACGTAGCATAATTTCTATCACAGTCACAAGCCCCACCTGAATTCAAGGGGTGGGAAATAGATGCCATTTCTTAATAGGAGAAAGGGCAAAGAACACTGTGAGAAGATTTGTGATGGAGATACTGCTGCAGACATCTTTGGAAAATACTGTCTGCCATGTTCCACCCTCTGACCACAACAATTCACATACCTCCCACATGTATGCACACCATCCTCTCCTTAATATCACCAAGTCTATTAGTGCAATAACACAAAGTCCAGGATATTGTTATCTAAATCAGGTTCAGGTTCAGATAAAAGATCTTGCTATGATTTATATCAAAGAGTGTTCTGCCTATGTTTTCCTCTAAGAGTTTTATAGTGTCCAGCCTTACTTTTAGGACTTTAATCCATTTTGAGTTTATTTTTGTGTATGGTGTTCAGGAGTGTTCTAATTTCATTCTTTTACATGTAGCTGTCCAGTTTTCCCAGCACCACTTATTGAAGAGACGGTCTTTTCTCCATTGTATATTCTTGCCTCCTTTGTCATGGTTTAGGTGACCATAGGTGCATGGGTTTACCTCTGGACTTTCTATCCTGTTCCATTGAGCTATATTTCTGTTTTTGTGTCAGTACCATACTGTTTTGATGACTGTAGCTTTGTAGTATAGTCTGAAGTCAGGGAGCCTGATTCCTCCAGCTCTATTTTTCTTCCTCAAGATTGCTTTGGCTACTAGTGGTCTTTTGTGTTTCCATACAAATTATAAAATTTTTTGTTCTAATTCTGTGAAGAATGCCATTCGTACTTTGATAGGGATTGTGTTGAATCTGTAGATTGCTTCAAGTAGTATAGTCATTTTCACAATACTGATTCTTCCAATGCAAGAACATGGTACATCTCTCCATCTGTTTGTGTCATCTTTTATTTCTTTCATCAGTATCTTATAGTTTTCTGCATACAGATCTAAATAGACATTTCTCCAAAGAAGACATACAGATGGCCAAAAAGCACATGAAAAGATCTTCAACATCACTAATTATTAGAGAAAAGCAAATCAAAAGTACAATGAGGTATCACCTCACACCAGTCAGAATGGCCATCATCAAAAAAATCTATGGGGGTTTCCCTGGTGGCGCAGTGGTTGAGAGTCCGCCTGCCAATGCAGGGGACACGGGTTCATGCCCCAGTCCGGGAAGATCCCACATGCCACAGAGCGGCTGGGCCCGTGAGCCATGGCTGCTGAGCCTGCGCGTCCGGAGCCTGTGTTCCGCAATGGGAGAGGCCACAACAGTGAGAGGCCCGCGTACCACACACACAAAAAAATCTATGAACAATAAATGCTGGAGAGGGTGTGGAGAAAAGGGAACCCTCCTACACTGTTGGTGGGAATGTAAATTGGTACAGAAGTAGAGTCACAGATGTAGAAAACAAACTTATTATTACCAGGGGCTAAGGTGGGGAGAGATAAACTGGGAGACTGGGACTGACATATACACATTACTATGTATAAAACAGATAACTAATAAGTACCTACTATATAGCACAGGGAACTCTACTCAATACTCTGTAATGGCCTATATGGGAAAAATTTAAAAGAAAAGAGTGGATATATGTATATGTATAACTGATTCACTTTGCCATACACCTGAAACTAACAACACTGTAAATCAACTATACTCCAATAAAAAAATTTTTTTTAAAAGGCATACCCTTAAGATCTTTAGAAGACCTTTTCTTTTTTCTTTCTTCCTTTTCTTTTCCTTTCTTCCTTTCTTTTCTTCCTTTCTTTCCTTTCTTTTTCTTTCTTTCTCTTTCTTTCTTTCTTTCTCTTTCTTTCTTTCTTTCTTCCTTTCTTCCTTTCTTCCTTTCTTGTTGGAAGAGTCTAAGATACCTTAAAATTTTTGCAAGTTTTAAAAAAGAATTTTACAAGCCTTCCATGGATTTGATTTTTGCCTTGAAATCTTTTCTTAATTTGACCGGTTTTTTGCTGCCATCTTTGAGAGGTTGAGAATGAGAAACAGTTTTATTTTCAAATTCAGTGAGTCCTGGCCCCTTATATCCTTAGATCACCTTTCTCCTCTTATGTTTTATCACAGACAAGCAGTAGCCAGGGGGTTCTTTTGATATTCTGCCTGATTATCTGTTTAGCTGGATCATTGAGTTCATTTGGTAAATTTCCTATTATTGTATTACCACAGGTGACAATATTACCAAATCATCCTCTTTCATCCAACTTTTAATAACGTTTTCCTTTCTTGCCTTTAAGCTCTCACTGAGGGCCTCCTCAAGGCTCTTCTAACATTCTCACAAAGCCTTTTAAGCTCTCACCAGCAATCTCTTTAAGGCACTTCCTGCTTCTTCCTCTCGCATCCAGTCCCAAAACCAATGTTATATGCCTTGATTTTTTGCTGTGGCACCATTTCACATCCCCGTCCCAAATCTATTACAATTACCTATCTCTATGCAGCGAATCACCACAAAACTTAGCGACTTATAACAACAACAAGCTTTTTATTACTTCTCAGTATTTCTGTAGGTCAGAAATTTGGGATGGGTGCAGCTGAGTGGTTTTGACTCAAGATCTGACGTAGCTGTAGTCAGATGGTGGCTGAAGCTACAACAGTGGGGAGCTGAAGCTGCTGGGGGCTGAGGCAGCATTATTCTTTCTTCATGAAGTCCCAGGGTCCCTCCATGTAGTTCCTCCTCATGGACTAGTTTGGGCTTCCTTAGAGCATAGTGACCTCATGATAGTTAGACAATTTATATGGTAGCTCAGGGCTCCAGCATGAGTACTCTAGCCAGCAAGGTAGAAGCTTTCTTGTCTCTTATGATCTAGCCTTGAAAGTCACATATTATCACTTCCACCGTATCGCAAGCCCACACAGAGTCAAGGAGAAGGAGCATAGACTACACCCCTCAGTGTAAGGGGTTTCAAAGGCACATCATAAAAAAAAAGTACAAAATGGGAAATACTGCTGTGGCTGTCTTTGAAAAATCTGTCACAAATATATTACTATCCTCTCTTTTCTTGTTTAAGTCTAAATTGCCCAGATGTGTCCAGTGTGAGCCCTTTCAAGTTGGCAACTGTATCCTTTTGACAAGTTCCCATGAGTTTTTGAGCACTGCCATACTTTCTGGAACAAAATAGTGTTTCAGATTCACTGTGTACTTTTTCTGCTCCACTGGTGCAATGAGCCATTTCTCCAAGAAGTCTTGGCTCCCTAGAGGAGAATCTGGGCACTAAAGGCTTTCATTGCTCCTGGAGTATCATGCATCTGGCCCATCTGAGCAAACAAAGCTAGGAAATGTTACAGACGTACACACATACACAGACACACTTTGAGTTCTTACTGATACTTGCAACTCTAATTCAACAACAACGGGTACATTCTAGACGTGCCTCTTTCCATATTGGTAACCCCCTTTCCTAACAGTGAGAAATCTGGTTCTCATTATACTCAATATATTTACTCATTTGTCTTCTGTTGAGTTCTTTAAATTATGCTTTATTAAGTTAGATAAGTTCCCTTCTATTCTAGTCCTCCTTTTCTAATGCTTTTTTTTCTGAAATAATATTACATATTTCAAATGCTTTTCCTACATCTAGTGAGATCATCATATGACTTTTCTACTTAAATTTGTTGCTGTGGAGAAATACATCAGGACATTTCTAGTGGCAACCTAAACATAAATTTAGGGGATAAACCCAAAGTATTATGTTTCATTATTTTTTATTAATACACTACTAAATTTAGTTTGCTAATTTTTGTTTAGGAATTTCACAGCTATGTTGAAAACCCACCTTTCTTTTTAAAATACCATTCTTGCCAGATATGAGTATCAAGTTCATTCTAGCCTCATAAGTATACACACTTTTTCTGCATTCTAGAATGGTTTGTGTGAATTGAAATTTTTATCCCTTGAATGTTTATTAATTTATTAGTACTTGTATCTGGATCTGATAATCAACTTTGTGGGAAGATTTCTAATTAAAAGTCTGATTCTATTTCTTTAATGATCATAAAACTGATTGGGTTTTTTATTTCTACTTAAGTTTTGTAAAGTTTTATTTTAGTTTTTTCTTTTTCAGGAATTTGACCATTAGAGCTTTCAAATTTATTGGCAAAATAAGATTCTGTTACTGTTTTAATTTCTGCAGCTTTAATAATTACATCTCCTTTTATTCCTCCTATTACATATTTATTCTCTCTCCCTCGTCTCCTCCTTCCCTCTGTCTCTCCTTTATCCCCTCGCAAAGTTCTGTCCGTTTTATAAGTTCTTTCAAAGAATCTGCATTTGGCTTTGTTTATCCTTTCTGTTGATTTGTTGTTTCAATTTACATCATTTCTTTGTAATGTTCTTTGTTATTCACTTCCTTCTCCTTTATTTGGGTTTCCTCTGCTAGTTTTTACCCACCTTTGTGAGTTGGATGTTTAATTCATTGACTTTGGGCCTTCTTCTACTTTAATGGAATTACTTAAGATGATGGGTTTCCCTCCAATTTCTACCTTAACTGCATACCACAAATTTCAGTATGTAATGTTTGTTATTGTTTAGTTAGATATTCTCATTTCTTCTTTGGCTCTTGTATTATTTAGAAAAGTATTTCATCTTCAAACATTTTTTGTTTGGGGAGTATTTCTAGTCATCTTTTTAAATTTCTTACTTTACTGCATAGAAATTTTATGAGAACTGCTCTTTGGTTTAGCTTGTGGAAAGATTCTTAAACTTTCTGTGCACACATGAGGAACACATGCCTTCACCACTTGTGTGTACTCTGGGTTACGATTCTGAACCTTCCTTTTAGTTCTCTTTAGTTACGTCTAGTTTGCTCTTAAATATATCTATTGATTTTTAAGATTTCAATTACATTTTTTCATTTCTAGACATTATACTTGGTTGTTTTTCAAATAATCAAGATCATGTATTATAGCCTTACTCTCTTTATATTTTCAGCTTTTTTTAAATCTTTGTAAGATATTCTACTTTTTTCCTTTTTTTTTTTTTTTATGCTGTACCTGTTAATTCCAATATCTGAACTTTTGTTTTTACTGGTTTTCACTTTGGTGTCTTTTTTATTGTTTTTATGTTTTTGGTTTTTGACTGTGAGCTCACATTCCTTGGATGGTAACCTGTCAAAATCATCTGAGACCTCTGTTGAAGAAGGATTCTTCTAGACAGGATTTGCATTTCCTTTACCATGTCCCTGGGAGCACTACCGACAGGACAGCTTTGAACTAAATTCTTGGTCTGAGGTCTTCTCAGACCAGTCTGCTGTATGAATTCCACTGAAAACCTGGCTCGTGGCTCTAGTTCTCAGAGGAGATATTTTAACCCTTCACTTGGCACCAAGGCTGGGGGCAGGCAATTTTCTTCACTCATCCCTGAGGGGAGACAGGTGTGTTTGTCTTCCACCCTCACACGACACATGTAGCCTCTTGGGTCCTCAGCTTTAGGTGGACCAGGTTTCCTGACAGACTGATATGTCCTGGGCTGGGCTCCTGTCCCCCATATATCTATTTTTTTTTAATTAATTAATTTTTATTTTTGGCTGCGTTGGGTCTTCCTTGCTGCACGCAGGCTTTTCTCTAGTTGTGGTGAGTGGGGGCTTCTCTTGTTGCGGAGCACAGGCTCTAGGCACGCAGGTTTCAGTAGTTGTGGCACACAGGCTCTAGAATGCAAGCTCAGTAGTTGTGGTGCATGGGCTTAGTTGCTCCGTGCCATGTGGGATCTTCCCGGACCAGGGCTCGAACCACTGTCCCCTGCATTGGCAGGTGGATTCTTAACCACTGCACCACCAGGGAAGTCCCTGTCCCCCATATATGTTGACATCATAAGAATTCAAAGCTCAAGGTCACCTGCATTGGGCAAACACCCTCAAAGCAAAAGGCAGCTTCAGAGCCCTGATTTTCAACTTTCACTGAGCTTGTGGCATCTTAGGAAATCTCCACTTTCCTGCCTTCTCACTGATGTCACTAACAGATTATTTAAATGTTTTATCCATCATTTTAAATTATCTCAAGTGGGAGAGTCAGTTAAGGAATCTAGCCACACAGCTAGAAACAAAAGCCTGCACAAATAGCTCTAAACTTTTCACCTTATTATTGCCCACTCTTCCTGAAATAGTGGGTAAATGTGATTACTTACGTTTAATGGAAGTAAATAACGTGGACCACTAAACCCAAGGCTTTCTAACCCAATTCATTTCAGCAAGTGCTCACTGCAGATGTCCTAGTTTCCTATAGGTCCACTTAGAATTACAGGACACAACCCAGCCAAGCCCAGCCCTGGCGTGAGTGAGTAACTAATCATGCTGGCGAACAAGGGGCCTGCTCAGAAGGTGGGCCAGGGCTGTGCTAAGCTTTTTTAAATATGCATTTAATCCATACAAGTGTCATATGAGATAGAATTAATAGTACCATTTTAGAGATGAGTAAACCAAGGCACAGAAGATTAAGCAGCTTGCCCAAAGTAATATAGCTAGTAAATTGGATCATCCTCAGAAAGTCTGGCTACGTTAAGTTTGAAAAACCACACAGAAAAATTAGAGAATACAATGGTAGATGATGTGTGATTATATGAAGAATAAGACTAGGGGAAAGTCCCCGGGTAATGGTGGTTGGAAATGTTGCAGAAGAGCCAGCCGATAAGCAGACAGACTTTGGGTCACTTTGCACTGTGCAGGAATGGCTTTCTTGCCCTTTGCTATAGTGTACCACGTGATGTGGTCACTGCACACTTATGCCTGTCCCTAACTAGATGGGCACATCTTGCTCCTCTCCTCCCACATTCTGCCCTCTGTTACTTATGGTGCTTTTCTAGTAAATCTCCTTGGCTTCATATAAGTCCTTTCACAGCACAGCAGCCAACAAATTGGGAATCATTGTTCCTAACGACAAGGCGTGAGCCACGAGAAGCTGCTTGTTGCTCCAACTCTGTTAGAGATGAGCGATGTTTGTCCGCTTCTTGCCTCTGCTAATGACATCTGGGGGAGAAACAAGTGTGGGAGGGAGGACAAATCACAAGACAGTTTTTATGAAATGACTATTATAGAAATAATGAGAATCCAATAACTACCAACTACAGAGGCAAGAAAAATAATAAAGCAGAAAATGTACCAAGCAAACAATTAAGCCTATTTTATTAAAACAGTACTTGCTACTCAAAAAGCATTAATTCTCACCACACGAGTGCAGTAACTGTTTATCATCGGAATTTTGCACATTAAGAAAATCACACAGAGGAAGTTAATATGCTCCTCCAAGCTCTAGGATACTTCGCAGCCCAGATTAAAAGTTAGCCATGCTCACTATTAGGCTGAGATGTCATCTCTCATTAAACTCTAAATCAGCTCAGAGGACACACCACGTTTATTACTTTTCTAACACCATGTGACTGATTCTGGGGGAGCCAAGAGAATCTTTGGGATAAATGCATTGATTAAAAGATACTTTATGGGCTTCCCTGGTGGCGCAGTGGTTGAGAGTCCACCTGCTGATGCAGGGGACACAGGTTTGTGCCCTGGTCCGGGAAGATCCCACATGCCACGGAGTGGAAAGGCCCGTGAGCCATGGCTGCTGAGCCTGCGCGTCCGGAGCCTGTGCTCCGCAACGGGAGAGACCACGGCAGTGGGAGGCCCGCGTACCGCAAAAAAAAAAAAAAAAAAAAGGTACTTTAAATTTGTCTTTTTTTTTTTAGCCCAATGAACCAAAATACATAAATCAGAACTATTCCAGTCTACTGAGTACTGTAAATGTATATTTAGATGTAACAAAATATCAGTGGGAAATATCTTTGGAGAGTAATTACAGTATATGTGGAATGTTTTGTAAACGCTTAAAACAACTGATCCATTTTAAAGGCCTAACTTACATAGAGAGGACACAAATACTAGTTACCAAGCTGGAAACTCACGTGCAAACTTATAGCCTGGAGTTAATGTTTACAGATCAAGGCATAACTATCAGAAAATAAAATAGTTTAATGGAAGGCTTAGCTGCCTAAACTGAGGACCCACTTGTAGACACCAGCTTCAGCAGAGATGCTCAAGGAGGGCTGAGTAGATAAGAGTTACTCCAGCCTTTACACTAAATTTCTCCCTGCTTCCCGCTCTCTTTCCCACTCCCACCCTTGCTGACATCTGGTTCTCCTGTGCTGTTATTAACAATTTCTGTATCTGAGTACAAACAGGGACTGAAAACTCAAATACCGACACAGGCCACTCGGGTAACTTAAGGATTATGGTTATGCTGGCATTTCAACTTGTTCCTAGTTATTTTTCAAAACTGCACCTGACACTCTGTGTCAGTATCAAGGAGGCACTAGGGACCAGGGCAGACTGTGACAAAATAGGAAAGGGTGCATACTCTCTGAGGACATGAGTGAGGGCTACTCACTCCAGCCTGTTGCTGCCTTGAAGCCACACGGCCAGAGTTAACCAAGCGTTTCACTTTGCAAGATAATCAGCCTATTTGAATCTGTAAGTAGAATTTTCATGTTTTTAAATGTTGACAACTTACTCAAATTAAAATACAAACACAAATAACCCCCTGTAGGCCAACACTGTGTTAAGTCAAACATGATCACCGGCCGATTCTGGTCCACAGAACACCAGTTTGAGACCTCTCACACAGGACAAATATGGAACAGACTTTGGGCCCAGGGATCTTAGGAAAAGCTTGTGTTTGGTTTCCTTACAAAGAGGCAGACAGGCTTAGTGAGTTGCCCAGGTAGGGTATGACATGGCTCGTTAGACGTTCTGGGACTCGTTCAGGACCCAAAATGACTTTGGGGTGTTCACGAGGAAAGAAGGGGTTGAAGCAGAATGGTGGGTTTAGGTATTAGTCAGCAGTCGGGGAGGCATGTGTGTGCAAAAGTCCTTCCTGGCCCCTTGAATATAGGAGCAGAGCCACAGAATTCCCAGCATCCACTGGGTGCAGGGTGAGGCAGCCTCCAGGCAAAGTCCCTGCTCCCAACGTGCCCTGCGCTCCCACCCCAGTAGCCTTTCGGTATCTGCCATCTGATATCCTGGCCCGCAAAACGAAGCTCTCCCTCTAGCCTCCTGGGGGCATGGCGGAGGAAGAGCCTGGTGGCAGCTCACTGTCTATATCAAGAGGGCAGAAGCCCAGGCTCATCCAAGATCAACAGACCGGGCCAGCATCCTACTCCGCACCTCACAGTGTCTGGCCTCCGACATTCCCTTTCTCTGTTTCCATCAGTCCTCCACACTGCTCCCTCTTCCATCAAGGGCAGCCATGGAGGTGCCTGCTCTTCTTAAGCTTTTCAAGGACTGACCATTTAGAAATGGCTTTGGGGAGGTACCTGAGAGCTGAGAGTCCTTGGGACAAGGGTCCTAGGGAGGCTACAAGAGCAAAACACAGGGACACGGTATCACAGAGGACTCTGAATGTTCTGTTGCAATGAGCGTTAATATAAGGGCTGTCTACTAACTGAAGCACCCAGCCAGCCAGATCACTAACCCTTCCAAAGCCCGTGTTCCCTCATCCGTAAAACAGCAGGTCACACTAGTGGGCCACACTGGACTGCTGAGTGTGGAAACAAGTTAACTTGGCAAAGCTTACAGTGGGGGCTTTAATCATGACAGTTGTCACTATGTGTTCCATCCCCCATGGTCCCCTTCCCGCAAGAGAAAAACAAAATATTTAGAAACATCTTAAACAAAAGTCGAAGCAGAAAATTTAACTAGAAATCTCAACCAAGCTGCCCATCCATAGGACATGGTGGCTGAGTATCTAGGTTATGTTGGACACTGTGCCACTGAGGGGGCTATGTTCTGGTTTGGTGAGAATAGGACTGAGTTGACGCCCTGCATTCAATTTGTGCTTTTCCTGGAATTTCTTTTCTGTTCTTTCCGGAGGGGAAGGGCCGAAAAAGGACCATTCCAGGGCGCGGCGCTGGGCTTGCCACATTTGGGAGCGCCGCCTGAAGTTGGGCGCACAGCCTCCCGACGCCCTGCCGTTGGGCTGGTGGAGGCCGCAGCACTGCTAGGGTTGTATCAGTCCTCCTGTTTGCACTATTTCTTTTTGCGACCATGGCCCCGCCTTAAGTATTTCTAATTAAGAAACAAAACCTCAGGAAACCGAAACTTAACCAGCCGCTCTCGCTTCTGTAATTACGCCTGCTGACCCCCCCCCCCCCCCGCAACCGTCCAACCAATCAGACGGCGACTAGTGTCTCTGTTTAAAAGTCAACCAATCGGCGACTAGTGTCTTTGTTTAAAAGTCAACCAATCGGCGACTAGTGTCTCTGTTTAAAAGTCAACCAATCGGCGACTATGTTTGTACTGGTCTATAAAAGAGCTGTACTAAACTCCGCCAGGACCTCTTAGCGTCACCGGCAACGAGTGCGCGGAGGTCCAGGTTCGAACCTGCAATAAATGACCCTTGCCGTTTGGCTTTGACTCTCGACTCTGGTGGTCTTGTGGAGGGGCCTCGCGACCTTGGGCATTTCATTTGGGGGCTCGTCCGGGATGCCCCCAAGCCCACCAGACATCAGGTCAACGGGTCATCGCTGACAACCGATCGGTAAGTAAGCCGGCTCAGGGTACCTTCTGTTTTGGGGACTAGGACAGTCCTGGCGGACGCGCTATAGGACACCTAGTCGGGTGTGGTTGGAGACGTCCACCACGACCCATCTGGGGCTGACAGCCCATCTGAAGCGCGCACGCGATAACCTCCCCTTCCTCCTTTTACAGACTCCGCTATTGGGACTGCTCTTAATCACTTTTGTTTTCAGAGTAACCTTTTCTAATCAATCTCTTCCAGGACCTAGACATGGGCCAAGCACAGAGTACCCCCCTCTCCCTCCTTCTCGCTAATTTCGGGGATGTAAAGTCCCGAGGACACAACTACAGTCTGGATATCCGGAGAAGAAAACTAATTACCTTCTGCTGCTCTGAATGGCCAACTTTCGGGGTTGGCTGGCCCACCGAGGGTACCTTTTGTCTTCCTATAATCCTAAAAGTTAAATCTAGAGTTTTCTTGCCAGGAAAAGAAGGCCATCCGGACCAGATCCCCTACATCCTGGTATGGCAGGACCTGGTAGAAAACCCTCCTCCCTGGATGACCCCCTTTTTGTCATCAGGGTTATATAAGATCCTTGCGGCCCGACCAACTAAACCTCCCAAGCCTCAGACCCGAACTGCACCCATACTCTCTGACAGCCAAGACCTCCTTCTCCTAGACCCCCCCCCCCCATATCAATCTCCTCCTGTGGCCCCACAACCAGTCCCCCTTCCTGCTCCTGGCTCTGCTCCTCTCCCCTTGGTAGAACCTCCTGCGGCCCCTCCCGGAGGGCCACCCAGGCCAGAACCGGAGGACCGAGAGGCAGAGGCACTACCGGTCCCCCTGCCCAATGAAAATAATTCCCAGGGGCCGGCTGGGCGCACTCGTGGACGCACTCAGCGCGACCCAGGGTTCCGCCATCCTGATTCCACCATAGCCCTACCCCTGCGAGAAATAGGCCCTCCCGATGAGACAGGGAACCCCCGACTCCAGTATTGGCCATTCTCTACCAGTGACCTATATAATTGGAAAACCCAGAATGCCCGTTTTTCTGATAATCCTAAAGACTTGATAGCTCTTCTAGATAGCGTTATGTTCACTCATCAGCCCACCTGGGATGACTGCCAACAGCTCCTCCGGATCCTATTCACTACCGAAGAACGGGAGCGAATCCAGCTGGAGGCGAGAAAACTGGTTCCTGGAGATAATGGTCAACCCACCGCTAACCCTGACCTCATCAATGCAGCTTTTCCCTTAACTCGCCCCCCGCAGGATGAATGGGACTATAACACCGGAGAAGGCAGCCCCTGATATTAAAAAGAAACTCCAGAAGTTAGAAGATCTGGAGGGCAAACAGATACAGGACTTACTCCGTATCGCCCAGCGCGTCTTTAATAACCGGGACGCCCCAGAGGATAAACAACTTAAAGCCACTGAGAAAATGACTAAAGTCTTGGCGGCCATTGTTCAGAAAGATCAAGAGGGCCCCCCAGCCACTCGACCTCCCAGGCGACCATTGGACAGAGATCAATGTGCCTATTGCAAGGAAAAGGGCCACTGGGCTCGGGAATGCCCCAAGAAAAGGCAGCCACGCCCCAACCAGGGGCAATGGCAACCGAACGCCACCCCAGTCCTGTTTACGCATGATACAAAGTAGGGGGGACGGGGTTCGGACTCCCTCCCCGAACCCAGGGTAACCCTACGAGTGGAGGGGAAACCAGTCCAATTCCTGGTGGATACAGGGGCACAGCATTCGGTCTTGGTTAAGCCCCACGGGAAAATTTCTAACAAATCCTCCTGGGTCCAGGGAGCTACGGGAGTCAAACGTTACCTTTGGACCACTCAGAGAACTGTGGACTTGGGCACGGGAAGGGTAACCCATACCTTTCTGGTCATTCCCGATAGCCCTTGCCCCTTACTGGGGAGAGACTTACTCACTAAAATGGGAGCACAAATTCATTTTCGGCCAGAGGGGCCAATCGTAACAGACCCTCACGACCAACCCATATCTGTGCTCACCCTGAACTTGGAAGATGAGTACCGACTTCACCAGGAACCACCCTCCCAAAATCAAGATATAGAGTCATGGCTTCAGCAGTTCCCCGAAGCATGGGCAGAAACAGGGGGGGTGGGACTAGCCAAACACCGCCCAGCCCTATTCATAGAGATCAAACCGGGGGCAGAGCCTGCACGTGTCCGACAGTATCCCATGCCCCTAGAGGCCAAGACTGGTATCACTCCTCATATTCGCCGGCTTCTTGACCTGGGGATACTGCGTCCCTGCCAGTCGGCCTGGAATACACCCCTGCTGCCAGTCCGCAAACCTAACAGTAAAGACTACCGCCCAGTGCAGGACCTGAGGGAAGTCAACAGACGGGTCATAGACATCCATCCTACTGTGCCCAATCCATATACTCTTTTGAGCGCCCTTAGTCCAGAAAAACAATGGTATACTGTGCTGGACCTCAAAGATGCCTTTTTTAGTTTACCCTTGGCGCCCAAAAGTCAAGAACTCTTTGCCTTCGAATGGTCAGATCCCGAGAGAGGTATAAACGGACAACTCACCTGGACCAGACTTCCCCAAGGATTCAAAAACTCGCCTACCTTGTTTGATGAGGCCCTACACGAGGATCTCAGTGAGTACCGGAGACAAAACCCCAATGTAACCCTCCTGCAGTATGTTGATGATCTCTTAATAGCTGCTGAGACCGCTGAAGCCTGCCTGCAGGGAACCAGAAACCTCCTACGGACTCTCGGCACCCTGGGATACCGAGCCTCTGCCAAGAAAGCACAGATCTGCAGGCCTGAGGTAACTTACCTGGGATACCTATTGAAAGGGGGGCAACGATGGCTCACAGATGCACGGAAGGAAACCGTCCTCCGCATCCCCAGACCCACCACGCCTCGACAGGTGAGGGAATTTTTGGGGTCGGCTGGGTTCTGCCGTTTATGGATACCCAAATTTGCTGAAATGGCCAAACCGCTATACCTAGCCACCAAAGAGCAGACGCCCTTTGAATGGACAGAAGAGGCTGAGCAGTCATTTCAGATCAAAACTGCCTTGCTATCCGCACCCGCCCTGGGTCTCCCTGATGTCTCCAAGCCCTTCCACCTCTTTGTAGATGAAAGCAAAGGCATAGCTAAGGCCGTATTGACCCAGCCCCTCGGTCCTTGGCCCAGGCCTGTTGCTTACCTATCAAAAAAATTGGACCCAGTGGCTGCCGGCTGGCCTCCTTGCCTCCGGATGATCGCCTTGGAAACAAAGAGTGAGGTGGGGGAACAGGGGGCACCTGGACCAGACAGCTAGGCACATCCAGCATGTTCTCAGGTCATCTAAATGGGGCTCGGCCAGCACTGGCACGTCTCTCTCACTATGTTCCGAGTATCTCTGATCTGTGAACACTGGCAGCGTAATGGATCCTGCTGTCAGCGATGGATAAGCACTGAGCTAATAGATGTCAAACAGTATTTGCATTTCTGAGATGGCTTCATCCGCTCCCTCTCCCAGGACTCTCCAAAGTGAAATTTGAAATTTGGACAGACAGGTCCACTCCGAACGGCTCCTCTCCCAGAAATCCCATGGGAAAGAGACAATTATTTAATTATTTCCTACACAGACAAACAGCTGAGCTTCTTAAACAGCGACCACAGCTACAACCACTACAGGAGGCTGCTTCTCAACCTCCTCATCTTGGGAAGGCATGCAATTCCCCAAGAGACACGTGGAAATGTTTATCACCCTTTGTAGTTTAAATAGCTTTCATTCATTCATTCAAAGCACACATCACAGTGCATTGTCTCATTCATTAGAAATTCTGCAGAAAGCCAGTGAGAGGGTTTGGGTTGGGAGAGCGTCAGGGAGGTGAGCATCTGGAATATGATCCAAGAAACAAACCATGAGGCTAGGTTCACCCATGCGCCCTCTGGATGATGACGGCAGGGTCAGAATGGAGTTCTCAATTTGGGTGTCAGTTCCAGGGACATCTGTAGCAATGTGAACAGGCTGCAGAATCATCTGTGTGGGGAGCATCTGTATTGGGAGGTTACTCTAAAGCAGTGCCCGACACACAGTAATGAATAGATTTTCTGGCTCTCCCTGGCTCTATTTTAAACTGTCATCATTTTAAACCATGAAATATGTCAAGTGGTAATTAAACCTCACCACAGACAGATACTGTGAAAATGATTAACTTTTACCATTTCCCCCACACACATTTTGAATATTCTGAATCCCCAAGGTATGGGATCATTACATTGACAGATGAGAAAAGTTGTCTTCACGGTAATTTATTTTTAAAAGAACCAAAACAGGCCTGAAAATTCTGTGCTTTCGCATTGGGTTTTAATTTGAAAACTTCTGCTGTAAACTCACACTCCTAGAGGAAGCCTGGTGGGAGGAGTACAGAGCTGACATCACAGCTCCAGCCCCACCTCCATTAGCTGCAGGACCCGGGACAAGACCCTTGCCACCTCTGAGCATCAAGTTTCCCCACCCATCAGTTAACAATGCTAATATCCTTACTCCACCCAACGCGCAAGTTTTCTCAAATGTAGTAAATGAGATGACAAATGAGAAAGCTCTCTGAGAGCAAAAAGCAGCCTGGTAACGCTATCCAAGTATAAGATGTACATTCTGTATAAAGGGGGTAAGTGATATGCTAGCACAGCTTTACAGACCTGCTGTCTTTAGGGAAAAAAAGAAAGAAAAAAAACAACCTCAACTCATTTTATTTTCAGTTGAAGTTTCTAAGCATGAGATTAGATCTGACCCTGTCAGATAAACGTCTCCTCTTAGCCATAGGACTCCCATTTGGGGCCCAAATATGCAGTGATTTACATAAATGATAAAAATTCAAATGAAGCAGCCAAGCAGCGGGATGGGAATGCTGCTTCCAGCAAAAAGCGAGCACAAATAACTGGTAAAATTAGTAAAACAAACAGATTTGAAATGTATTTTCCCTCCCATGACTCTTTGTCTGGACCTGTGATTTTCTCCTTTAAGCCCCATTTCTTCTGAACGTGGAGGTCTCTGGTTCTCTCTGGCAGCGGCAGCCCTGCAGGGTCCCCTCACCCTAACCCTGTGGGCACGTCAACTGCAGAATGATGAGTTCACGTCTGCGAATGTGAACATTTCAATCAGAATTGTACAAACATTGCTGAATTTCCATCAAGAATGTGCTTTCCTGGATGACCTCAGTTTAGCCCATTAAAATTATTTTATCAATTTCCTATAGCATTCAAAGGGTCCCACGTTTTTCTTTAATTATAAAACAAAATTGCAATGTCTGTGTCAGAGGGTGTTTATGAGGATTAAATAAGAGACTGAGTGTGAAAATGTTTCCATTAAGAACGCTTCCAATCTAGGGAATTTATATTAAAGCAGTGAAGTAAGCCTTCACTCCTAAATTAATGTATAGACGAACGAGAAAGCACTTCACTTTAAAAGCAGCTCGTGATCAAGAGCGCTGGTTTTCTGTAAGGCCCAGGTCACCCCACCACATCTGTGCCCCTGCCTGCCACATAATGCCCATTTGGAAGCAGCAGTGCAGAGGGGCCCCGCCGTCCCCTTTCCAAGAAAGAAGGGGGATCTCTTATGAAGAATGGAAAATAAAGCTTCTGGAAGCCCCATGGAGGTGACTACTGAAGTCACCAAGGGGTGGGACTAGGGGGGTTTGCACATTAGCTTTTCATCTTTATGCCCTTCGGCTGAAGGGCTAAAGAAAGGAGAATGTGTTGGGGGTCCAAACAAAGAGTAACACCCCCATAGTCGGGCCAGGGGATGCTCGCTGCACCTTACCACGTCACTGTGTCTATCACAGGGGAAGAGGCTGAAGGAGCAGGAGATCCCGTCCCTGGAGGCAGCCGTGATTTTAAAAAACCAAACGTGCTGTATTTGTCATCAGGGATCTGGGTTCCAAGTCACATTCTCTTATAAGCTCCTGTGATCTTGGGTCATCAGTGTTGTCTCTTAGCCTTTGTTTCCTTCTCGGAAGATGGAAGAGATGCCCTCCTCTGAAACATTAGGTAAATGCTTGCTGAATCTTCGCCTGCCTTTGAGGCACTGAACACTCCTTGCGGGTGGAGGATGTGATAGACACCAGATGTGAAATAATTAAGTAACTGATACTATGCACCTTCCTGCGCTGTGTTCCCTACCTGGGCAGAGCCCTAGTTGTCATCCGGGGATCTACCTCCTTCTCACTCTCAGGGGTACAGCTTGTGACTCTGCTAAACCCAGCAGCATGTAGCATTCCCCTGGCTTCAGTCACTGATTCAGGAGGGGACATGTGACCCAAGCCCATCCAATCTGAGTAGATTTTAGCACTTTGGGGGGAAATAGCAGACCAGAAGCTCTCCCTCTTCATGGGACTTGGAGGTGGAAGGAGGGGCGGCTGGTACTCTCCATGAAGGGGAATCAGCTGTGAGAGGGAATATGAGTGAAACCAGGTCCTGGTACCCTACGTTAGGTTTGCCTGAAGCCGGCATCCCTCACGCCTCCATCCCCTACCCAGCTGTCCGGTTACCTAAGCCAACAAGATCCTCTGTTTGGGCTAGCTGGACTGCGTTTTGCTATTTCCAACAACAAAAATGTCCCCACTAATTGAGTGTGCCCAAAAGGAGACCCTCTGCCAACAGAACCGTCCTTTGGGGACTTTGCTGGTGGTCCAGTGGGTAAGACTCCACGCTCCCAATGTGGGGGTCCCGGGTTCGATCCCTGGTTGGGGAACTAGATCCCGCATGCATGCCGCAACTAAGAGCCTGCATGCCGCAACTAAGAGCCCACATGCCGCAACGAAGACCCGGCGCAGCCTGCATAAACAAACAACCAAACAAATAAATAAATAACCATCCTTTGGAGAGAAGATCCTGAGAAGTCACGTCCACCAGGCCATTCAGAGAGCTGTTCCCCTAGGCCCCCATGTTGGTCTACACTGAGCAAATACTCTCCCACTTTGGGGTCGGCCCCCCTGCAAGGTGCCTAGCCATGGTGCAGGGCAGCCAGGTGCCTTTCTATCTACAGGACACTCGCGCATCTCCCGGCTGACACATTAGTGGATGCAAGTGCTCTGTAAAGGCAGGGACCACTCCCTGTCATCACCGCACACCCAGCAGACTCCAATCCACCTGTGGAAACTTTCATTAGCACCTAATAAACCTTCACGAAACCCTAAGAATGGTATTTACCTTTCCACCAGAGTGATTTCTCTTTTAGAAGTAATCATGATCAAAATACGTTCCCAGACATTGCTTTAAAAGCACTGCAGGGGTGAGGGGGCAACTGAGGGCCTGAGAACTCCCCACAGAGGCCTCCGGAGAGCGGGTCGGTGGGCAACGACCAGCCTAGGTACCCAGGTGAACTAGCGCCACGCACCATCCAGCAACACTGACTGTACCCACGCTCCGGCCCAGACTGCCCCCTGTTGACTTCACCACATCCCAGAGGCTGCATGCAGGTCACGGTCCACATCCCACAGAGCCAGGGGCTAGTCAGTGCCTGCTCGTTTCTGGGGCCCACGTTTCCTGACTTCCTGAGAACAGAAGGCAAGCTAATCTTACCTCATGTAAAATTCAACATTTTGAAAAAAGTTTTCTACATGCAGACCCTGAAGCATCTTTTTGGAACCCAATGACAGCCCCAGCCAGAAAGCATAACCAAAAACTGAGCGTGCAGAGAACCACTGGGTGGGCTGTAATGCCCAGGATCTCCGGCCCTCCTCGCCTGGCCTGCAAGGGCCCTCCAGGGGCACGTGGCTTGTTCACCACATGCTTGTGCGCCAGAGGGCACACCGTGAAGACCTCACCACAGCCACAGGGAGAAACAGGCCAATGGCTCAGAAGCAGTGAGCACCCAGAAGTGAGTGGGGCTGATCAGGATAGAAAGCAGTGCATGCCTCACTCCTTCAGATGAGACATATCACCTTGCAGATTACTCCCCATTTGGGCTCTGTGACTGCTGGAGCTGAGAGATTAAAGATTTGTTGTAAAGAGACAACACAATCTGAAAGTAAGGCGATGGGAGGGTTTTGTGGGTTTTTTTTTTTAAGAATTTTTAACAGATGAAGTAATTCTGAGGACAAGAAAGGAATTACATCATAACGGTCAGTTGGATTCTGTATCTCGTTCCCAAGAAAGAAAGGCTATTGAGCCGCAAAAAAATAAGAGAGACAGAAACAAATGATTTTTAAGTCACAGATAATTAACCCCAGAGGCTCGCTGATGGCATATTAATATTGCTGGGGCAAATGGCTTAACAAGTTTGAAAAGGACCCCAGTGTTTATATGCAGCAGATCATTTCAAGGGTTCCTGAAAAGCAGAGAAACTCCTTCTGGCTTGGGGGCCAGGCAAGGGGCAAAGATGACAAATGTCAGCCTTCACTGCTGGGATCTCAGAGAAGAGAGGCGAGCCCCCTGGGCAGGATGGGACCTCAGCAGGTCCAGCGGGCCTTGACAGGCCAGCTTGGTACGATTCAGAGTGATGCTGTCTTATGAAGGGCTTGCCATACTGTCCTTACGGATCTGCAGTGGTTCGTATCTTTTAGGGGTTATGACTTCTTAGATAACATGACTCTTTCCCCACCAATTCCAGACAGGGAGCTATGCGCACATTTTGCAATGGCAACCCCAGGGAGACTCCTCGCTGACACAGCCCACTGTACAGGGCTTCCTGACCCCGCTCAGACCTACTGAGGCCCTTCATAACCACAAAGATTTAGCTGATTCGCATGAGCTCCTTTTAAGGACTTTCTATCAGAGGGACCCACAAGTTGTCAGAAAGAGCAGAGTAGCTCCCTGAGGATGGTCATGAAGGAGAGGGAGCCCTTCCAAGAGCAGTAGTAGTAAAAGTAAGCACGGCACATGGGACAGGGGTGCCAACAACCTGGCAGCCCCTATACCTGTGATTTTACTTGATGAGAAGTGGAGGTGTGACAAAGAGCGGGTCAGCCCTAGGACGCGCCAGGATCTAGCATGTTTTCAGTGCTCGCTGTGTGCACAGGGTGGGAGACCCCGGCAGGAAGAGCCTCGATCCTTGCTCTCCCAGGGCTCATCCTACACAGCAGCATGAGAGCTGCCATTGGAGCACAGGCCACAGCCACCAGTGCTGTGTGCCATGGTGCTGAGGCACCAGGTGAGGCATCACACACATTCAAACAGCAGCACGAGTGACTCCCTGAGGTGTATGCAGCAAGGTCCTGCTTCTTCCAAATCGCTGGAGAAAATGACATCAGCCAGATGATAGGAGGAAAAAGCCACTCACCAAGAGCCTGGAAGACCTTTGATTAAGGGAGAACATGTAAGGGGCAGTAGAGAGAACTCAGGCTCACTTGGGCTTAGTCCATGGCTGGTCTTTCCAGGTCCAGGCGCTTAGAATTGTTTTCAGGAAGCTTGGGGTTACTCACAACCCGAGAATCCTCTGGCTAAGGCTGTGCTTGGTCCTTGGGAAGGCCATTGTCTGCACTTCCTGAGCTTTATTATGATGAAGTAATTGAAAGGAAATATAAAGGGTCTAGTAACTGTGATGCTCGAGACAGTTTCTGACCCCAGTGCCCAGGAAACCCTTAATCTGGGGAGACAAATTTTATGTGTGTTTGTCCGTAAGTTCTTAAAGACATCATCAAGAAGAGAGCTGTTTGGTCCTTCTGATTGCAGAATACGAGAATCTGAGCAGAAAGTTAAAGCCTCTGACAGAGGGGACAGATGGGAATGGCTAAATTTCAGAAAATCCTTCTCAGGAAAAGTCAACAGCCTACAATATGCAAAGTCACCTTAAGTCTGCTTGGAGACAGAGGAATGGGCTTGGTGACTGAGACATTCCTCATTGCATGTCTGAGGCCAAATCTACAGATACAGTATGAGAATAGCCATAATGAAGATTACCAACCTCACTGGGCACTGACGCCACTGCCCACACTGCGCCAAGGGCCCTCCATGCCAAATCCCTCCCCATATTATGTCCAGGAGGCTGTGAGGGGCATTGATTGCATGCTGCCCAGCATCCTTCCTCTGTGGACCGAACCTGCACCCACTCCCTGGCATTTGAGTAAGGGTGATTCTGCAAACCCCAAGGGGAGAACATGTGATCTCGCCTGGCCAATCACAGTATTCCAGTCCCTCCATGCCACAGTGATTGGTTTAGGGCTCGAGTCGTGATATTATACAAGGCCAGCAAATCAGAATCCTCACTGAGACTTTTCTGTCACTCTGGAGGAAAGAAGTTTCACCCTCTGAGATGGTGAGCAGTCAGGACCCTGTGAGCTGCAGCTGCTAGAAGCCATCCTGCAAAGCTGTGTAGAAGAGGCCAACACACCAAGAGAAGGAAGGAGAAGGGGTGTCAGAACCCCTGTATAAGCTGTTCTTGAAGCCAGATCCACCCTCCCTTAGATTCTGCAGTTTCACAGGCTTTTAGGCTTTAGCCAGTGCAAGTTGGGTTTCAACAACCCAGAGTTGGGACTAATGGTCTATACTATTACTATCCTCATTTTTTTTCAGAGAAGATTGAGTAACTTCCCCGAAGGCACACTGTAATTGGAGAGGTGGGATTCTACTGTCTGCCAATTGGTCATGACTAAACTGGGTGCCAAAATGTTGTATGCAACCAGAACACATCAGCCAGCTGTGTCATCCACTCCCCACTTAACCTGGGGCAACTAGGTACAATACAGTTTTGCAGCAGCTAAAGAGTGACAGCTCTATCCAGAAAGAGTCAACTGCTGTGGGGCTAGAAATTGAAGGAGTTAGATGCCACCTCCACCTTTTTGGAGCCCAATGACTGCAGGAGAGAACCAACAAGCTCCGCTGTATAGAGTGGGGGTAGGATGGGGAAGGAAGCCCCATTTCTTTCCCCATATGGCAGTCTTGATTGGAAAAGGACCCACTATCCCAGGCACTGTCAAATCTGGATGGCTCCCTTTTAAATTCGCTACATCTGCAACCATTCAAGAAGTTATCTCAAAAGAAGCTACGAGTTTATTAATCTGTTTCATCGAAGACAGTCGCCCACTGTACATTACACCAAGATAGATTATGCAGGCAGCTGAGAGATCCAGAAAACATCTGTTAAACAAAATCAAAATTAATGGCAAACAGAATGCAATTCTTGATAGCTGAAGTTCACCCAGATGCAAAGAACTATAAAGGGGCTATTAGAGGCAGCTGCCAATTAAGGGGATAATTCCAAGGGTTTTCACAAAGTGAGGCTCTAGTTACACACTCAGGACTGGCAGGTCATGTTTATGTAGGAGATTTGCATTGCTAAGGAGCCAGAGCCAGCCTGGCTGTGTGACTGTCACCCCCCTCTGTTTTTCTGTGAAGACAGCAGCGTCCCTCCTTTCAGGTTTCCCTCACAGCCCTGCTGGAAGCCACACCAAGCTGGTCTAGACTGGAATGTGTGAGTGAACCGTCGTTGGGAGGGTGGGTAATGCAACGTGACATCGGTGCCCACCCCCAAACCCACAGCCTCTAATGGCAGCACAAGCACAGACATCTGGAAGAGCTTACAGATCACCCCATGCTCTAAGAGATGGCTGACAAGGGCTGAATTATCCCAGTTGCTTGCTCAGCTTACTCAAGTGTTCTCTCATGGCTGGAATTCAATGTGATGGGATCAGTTAGAGAAAAGCACTGGTTTGAGTAGATGAATTCTGGCAGTCATAATCAGCATCAGCCCTCAGAGTGAACATGGGAGTGCCTTGGAGAGGTGAGGTTGGCAACTTTTGCTGAAGCTTCAGAAAAAGTTAAAATTAAATTGTAGGTGTCTAGAGGGAGGTGTAAAAACACCTGCCTTAGAAAGCAGATAAAGAAGCAGCCATCTCTCCTTCCCCGCGAAGCTGGCACAGGTGGGTCCCAGGGCAGGAGGATAATATAGGACTGCCCTGAAGGTGGAAGTAGGTCCAGCTGGGGTAGGCATGTACCCTTCCTAAGAGACGTCCTCCCAGTGTTGCTGTCCTGCCACAACCTCTGATACTCTATCTCCCAAGAGCCCTGACCACATATCTAAATTGGAAACAAAGCTCCCTTAGGAAGTTTTCTTCCAAGAGTCCCGCTCAGCTTTCTGGGCTTGGCAGTGATCATGTATGTTTAGAAATCCTTGGATGGTGAAGCGAGATCAAGTCACTTAAGCATCCCCACCCCGCCAATTAGAGAGGTTCACTGCATCAGAGGGACATTGGTCCAGAGGGACACTGACCCAGAGGACTCTTTGTTCCTACCAAAATTAGCATGGAAAGGAAGGAGTCTCATGCAAGGTGCGACCTGCTCTGCTCATACTATGGGTTACTGAGAGTCAAGGGAGGTAAAGAACATGAAAGCTCTCTGAAAACTTCAGAACCACTGAGACATAGTTATCATTATAACTAGCTCACCATTCTCTCCATGCACCACCCTTGGAAGACAGTCACTGGTGCTGGGGCATGTCCTGAGCTCTGATGAAGCACTCCCTCTCCATGGACTCTCTAGAGCAGGGCTTGCAAAGGGCACTGCATGGAATGTCAGCCCAGAGATGATTAAAAGCAACAAATCAAGATGCCATGGGAAACTAAGTTTGGGAAATGCTGCATATTACACCTCCTTTTGAAAGTCCTATTTAGCATCTTAAAGAGCTGAGAGGTTCTGCAGTAAAAATAACAACTACTAGCTCAATAGTGAGTCCAGCCTTTACCAAGTGTATTATCTCCCTATGGCTGCTGTAACAAAGTTCCATAACCTGAGTGGAACAAGAGAAATCTGTTTTCTCCCAGTTCTGGAGACTGGAAGTCAGAAATCAAGGTGTTGACATGGCCACACTCCCTCTGAAGGCTCTAGGGAAGGATTCTTTGTCACTTCTTCCTAGCTTCTGGTGATTGTCAGCAATCGTTGGTGTTCCTTGGCTTACAGACTCATCACCCCAATCTGTGCCTTCATTGAAGCATGCTGCTCTCCCTGTGTGTCTGTGTCCACATTTCTCTCTTCTCAAAAGGATCTCACTCATTGGATTAGGGCCCACCCTATTCCAGTATGATCTCATCTTAACTTAATTACACATCTGCCAAGACCATATCTCCAAGTAAGGTCACATTCACATGTTCTGGGTTAGGACTTCAACATATCTTTTTGGGAGACACAATTCAACCCATAGTACCAAGCTTATGTGAACATAGAGCACTTTCATCAATGTACCAGCTGGTAATATCTAGATATCCACAGAACACTCCCTAAAAGTGCCTTTTTAGAACCAATGACTCAGTGCCTCTCTTGCTTAGCACTAGGACAGAATCAGAGTGAAAAGTACATATAAAAAGCAATTTTTTAAATTTGCACTTTATTCAAGAAATGATTGTTGAGCAACTATAGGCCCTGGGCTAAGGCCTTGAGGACTCTGGGAGTGAATGAGGGGAGGGTCTCAGCTCTCAGGAACTGAATGACCTAACAGGAGCCCTTAACTCTCAAGTAAAGTAGGGTAAGCAAAACTCTTCAGAAAGAGAGTTGGAAGGGGTGAGGGAGAGGTGGAATTTCACAAAAGATGAGGGACAAAGAGCATGCAGGCTGCAGGAACAGTGAAGGCCAGAGGCAAGAAAGCTGGGCTACAATCTGGGAACTGTGACATCACTGGATGGGAGGACCACAGGGGGAAATAAAGCAGAGAGTGGGTCTGAGGCACACAGTGCATTCATGTCACCCTAATGATCTCCAACCCAACTGTGACTTAGCTCAGACTCCATTTCCACTGCTAATATTAGCCCCCTCATTTCTCACTCCACAGACCTATTCAAGAGTTTGCAAAAGTCACATAGCGTAAAGTTGCAATTGGTCATCCATTTGTTGCAATGAACTCTGGTTGGACCTGATATCTTGAGTCAGATGTAGTATTAAAACAAAACAACACAAAAAAGGAAAACATCTTGGGTTTTGTGGTCCAGAGGCTACCTCTGTAGACCTTTCCAGAATCTCCTGGGCTTGGTAAACTGGGTAGAAAAATTCAGAGTATTAATTATTTGCTCCTCTTTCAGTGCCAGATCAAGATAAGTGTATTTTGCTAGACAACAATGTCTTACTTGTGTTTGTAGGAATAATAGTTTATTGAAATATTCACAGTGCTTCAACTATTTTTATACCCATACACTGTTCTGGAGAAGATTAATTACCCTACTCTCATGCTCCTGTATAAGTCCAGCAACGAAGGTTCTTGAGTTCCTCTTGCCTTGTCATAGGGACTCAGGAGTTGACCAAGGAAAACTATTTGGCCCCGTGAGGAATGGCACTGTCAGTGTCTGTCCTGGATGGAGCCCAGTCAGGAAGCAGTCTGAAAGTATACAGTTGTGGTCACCTCATGAAGATGCCTGGCAGGTGGCTCTCAGGAAAAATACTAAGTCTGGATCATCCATGTGGCAGCTTTGCATGGGGAGATGGTGGCTCCGAACTGGAACTGAACTGCCTTCCACGCACTGGACCAAAGCAGTGAGAGTGGTCAGTACGTGTGGTGTGAATGGCAGGTTTAAAGAGGAGGAAATGTTTTCTGCTTTCCTTTGTCCTTGGACTGCTCAAGCTGAACAGTAGGTGACCACTGTTTTAAAGGAACCAGCCCCACTTGGCTGGTTTGCATCAGAGCTCCATTTCATCCCTAGCCTTGAGTTCCTTTTGGTCTGAAAGGGTGGTTTGTCTCATGATATCCACAGCTAGAACATTCTCTGTAATTATGAATTGTTTTACATTAACTAAAAGAGAATGTCTTTGATCACTAGAGTTTGTCAGTCTTGGATTGTTTCCATTGTGACATTCTTAAATTTTTTGTTTCAAAATATTAAAGTAACTCATGTTAGAGACCCTTTCAACATGAAAGGCTTGTAGTTGAGACATTACATATATTTTACTGTTTATAAAAAAAGTCATCTATACCAAAAAAAAAAAAAAAAAAGATTAACAACCCTATTACCCAAGCCTGTGAATCTCAGACTTGAAAATACTCGGAACCCACTCTTCCTTCCTTCCTGCTGGGTTATA
Organism: Pseudorca crassidens; assembly: GCF_039906515.1. Taxonomy (NCBI): domain Eukaryota; kingdom Metazoa; phylum Chordata; class Mammalia; order Artiodactyla; family Delphinidae; genus Pseudorca; species Pseudorca crassidens. The sequence goes on from NC_090298.1 coordinate 111,069,302, forward strand.
AGCACTGACATTAAGGCACTGGGCTATTTCAGGAATTTTCAAACACTCAGCCTTGCCAGAAACAAGCAAGAAACACATCAGTTCACAATAGGAAGAAAAAGGTTTATGTTATGTCAAGACAAATTTACCAGTACAAACCCAAGGCATATGCCAGTTGTGAAACATGCTGCTTCTACAGAGAAGGGGATTATGGATGATTAGAGCACAGCCTGACCATGCTTTGGCTCATCCTCAGACACTCAGTCTTCTAGGAATTGGGAGTCTCGGGTACAGCAAGGCCTTTTATGCCTTTGAACAAAAGTACATGTGGTTCTTTCATACCCTAGCCTTACTATTCAAAGACATTTCTAACACAAGGACAGTAATATTCCAAAACAGTTAAGTTTATATGTGATTCCATAACTCAAATTAATTCTAAACAATCACACTCAGGGGTAGTGAATGAATAGTATTCTAAACCAAAGTTCATGCCAACCTCTCTCCTAATGGCTATTTCTCTCCAGTTTACATGTCATCGCACTCACTGTGAACACACCTTTGAATAAGAAATATGCCTTCCCTGCCCCACCCACCTTCATCCAATTTCATTTGATTTTGATATCCAAACAATGCAGTTTACGCTATGGATGCAGTTCAGAGGACACTGAGTCCAAAACCAGATGATGGCAAATGAGAATGAAAGCCAGAAAATTCATCCTATAGCTAGATAATCCAGATCCTTTGTATCCAGGATTCCAGCACCATGGACAGCAGCAAACAACCAGTTCTATTAACCCATCAGTACAGATAGTATGGAAAGTTTAGGTCTAGGAACACACTTTGGTAACATGGCCATTCTGTGTCTTCCACTGTGCTGCATAAAATAAGAACTAAATCGGGGGGAGGTTTTTAGATTTGAAAGTCAATATGGTATTTGCTCACTTTTAAAGATTGGCGCTCTTTTTGGAGACAATACCACAGAGAAGGAGACGTAATTAGGGCTAAAGCCAAAGGCCAGACTCTAGACCAAGAATTCACTTTGGTTTCTGACTTCATCCTCCCATCCCTGCAATAAAGGGCTGACTGGTGGTGATTTCCATAAATCATACAAAAGACACCCTCTCATGAGAGACCAGGTATTACTGAAAGCAAGTAAACTTCAATTTCCACTAAAAGATTTCAGAACTTACCACCCATATATATATTTACCTCAGTGATCAGAAAATGAATGTGCTAGAGGAACTCTGGCAGGGAAAATAAAACACCATTGCATTGTTTTCAGAAGGGAAATTAATTGCTTATATCTATTTCAGCTTAACTAAAGTTGTAAAAATCTAATCAGAAATATTTTTCACAGTGGCACATGTTCCCAGATATTGAAATACCTCAAACCATAAACCATTTTTTATTGCTGAAGTGGTTTTCACTGGGTGGAACTAAATTATTACTTCAAACTTCACTCAAAAGATGAGGCCTCTCTGGAGAGACTGTAAACATTATCATGAATAAGCCAGTTCGCCAGATCCCATCTCTGATACTAGAAGGTAGAAGACGTAGTTCTCACAAGCAAACCTGGACTTTAGTTCCTGCAGTCCCTAGAGGCAAGTGCCACATAGCCAGCACCCAGAAAAGGCCACACGAAATGTCAAAGAACAGGCTGAGGTTCGTCTTAACTTCAACAAACTACATCCAAATGTCAACAATGAAAATGAAATGAGTATGAATGCATCTTCCCTACCTTCTCTTCTTGTGACTTCAAGGCGTCTGGATTCCTGCAAGAAAAGAAAGAGTTGGTGTTTTCAAAGAATAATTCGTATGTAGAGATACTTGAAAATATCTCACCTGTTGTTAGACATTTATTCACAGAACGGTAAACAATCTCATAAGGACAAGACACTCAGCAATGTGGGGTTTATTAAACTCTCATACATACACACAACTGTACATGTAAACTACTTGTTGCTTTGTTGGCTTAAGCAAAAAATACTGTTAATCATGCAGTGTTTAATGAGCGGAGCCAACTCTCATGGTCTTCCTTATGTGGAAACTGGGCTGGTATCAATTGTTAGGGAAGACCTCGTTCCAAGTTGAATTCCCACCCTCCACCTAGACCGCAGGTGCTTGTAGGGCCTGGGGAAAACATAAGAAGACAGGGGCCAGAATCATATGAGCAGCAGTAGGTTGTGATTGCTGGTGCCATGGTGAAGACTACCGTTGCTCCTGTGCAGGTTACTGGCGTGACCTGGTGACTGATTATGCTCATCAATAGTTTCCAAAGGGTGGGATATTATGGACAATTTGGATAGCCAGTCCATGCCACTGGACTGAATTAACCCCTTGGCTTTTCTAAATTCAATCTCATCTTCATGCGCTGTGCAAAGCAATAAGCAAAGTGTTTCAGAAATTACATAGGTAAAACAGAGTCCCTGCATTGAAGATATGCACAGTTGAATAGAAGGGTACAGAACATAAATTACTGAGAAATAAAGGGGTGATTTTGCCTTGATAAATACCAATACACTCACATTCAACTGAAAACATAAGAAAAAGTTTGTTTTTTTTTTAAAGCACTTTGTAAATAGCACTGAAGAATGGGAAGGCTTTCAGACAGCAATAAGGGAAGGAGGGTGCACCAGGAAGAGAGAATGGCTTGAGAAAAGACAGGGTGGCAAAAAAGTACAGGGCATGGTCAGGAAGCAGGAAAAGACCCAGTGGGAAGTAATGGGGGGAAAGGCTGAAACATATGGCGGTTTCATAACTAATAAAAAGTATCTACAATCCACTATAAATGACCAGTTTAGGAATAAAAAGCCTAATCTTGAGAATAAGCTGAAAATCCATTCTAGCAATTGAAGAAAAGAAGATCAAACACCGAACTTGGGACAACTCAAAATCACAACCAAAAAGACCATTCAGCACCACCACTTTTTTTTGTGTGTGTGTGGTACGCGGGCCTCTCGCTGCTGTGGCCTCTCCCATTGCAGAGCAGAGGCTCCGGACGCACAGGCCCAGTGGCCACGGCTCACGGGCCCAGCCGCTCTGCGGCACGTGGGATCTTCCCGGACCGGGGCACGAACCCGTGTCCCCTGCATCGGCAGACAGACTCTCAACCCCTGCGCCACCAGGGAAGCCCCACCATCACTTTTTAAACAAATGATATTGTCTTTCATACCTTAACATTCTTGTCTAGCATTCTTATGGAGCCAGGTAGGGGAGGCAATATTAGAAAGGAAACTGAGGAGGCACTGAAAAGATTGTCCTGCCCAAATTACACTTTCTGACTGCCATCTCTGTAATGCGTCAAAAGCCCAAGTGGAGCTGATCTCCCTGTGCTATGCGGCTGCTTCCCACTAGCTATCTATTTTAAGTTTGGTAGTGTATATATGTCCATGCCACTCTCTCACTTTGTCACAAGGTTCACTTTGTTATAAAGCAGAAACTAACACACCACTGTAAAGCAATTATACTCCAATAAAGATGTAAAAAAAAAAAAAAAAAAAAGCCCAAGTGGAGACCAATTGAAGATACATGTTATAGGGCAGCAGCACATCAGCACAGTACAATTAACCAAACAAGCTTCCAACGTGCTGGTTCCTCAGCAGCTCAGGGTTCAAAAGAGGGAGCTTGGGCAGTAGTAACTATAATGAGAGATACGAAAGCCAGGAAGCCCATCATGCACTGAGTAAACCCAGCTCCTCCCACACTGCTCCTCAGCTCTCTGCTCCAGGGGCTGGCACCTCCAGCCTTGGAAATAACTAGTATTTGTTATATGTGATGGCAACTGATTCATATATATTGATGTAACCGACCACATGACTAAATTTCTTATTGCTTGTAATACGTTTCCCAATGATTCTTTTGGGCTCTCCATTTGTATATTTATACAGTCTACATATAGCAGTGATTTTCTTTCTTTCTCCCAGTTTCTAGGTCTACAGTTGCTTTCTCTAGCCTTATTCTTTTTCTTTTAACATCTTTATTGAAGTATAATTGCTTTACAATGGTGTGTTAGTTTCTGCTTTATAACAAAATGAATCAGTTATACATATACATATACATAGGTTGTTTCCATCTCCGGGCTATTGTAAATAGAGCTGCAATGAACATTTTGGTACATGACTCTTTTTGAATTATGGTTTTCTCAGGGTATATGCCCAGCAGTGGGATTGCTGTGTCATATTGTAGTTCTATTTGTAGTTTTTTTTTTTTGTTTGTTTGTTTTTTTTTGGTTCACGGGCCTCTCACTGTTGTGGCCTCTCCCGTCGCGGAGCACACGCGCTGGACGCGCAGGCTCAGCGGCCACGGATCACGGGCCTAGCCGCTCCGCGGCATGTGGGATCTTCCCGGACCGGGGCACGAACCCGCGTCCCCTGCATCGGCAGGCGGACTCTCAACCACTGCGCCACCAGGGAAGCCCTATTTGTAGTTTTTAAGGAACCTCCATACTGTTCTCCGTAGTGGCTATACCAATTCACATTCCACCAGCAGTGCAAGAGGGTTCCTTTTTCTCCACACCCTCTCCAGCATTTATTGTTTCTAGATTTTTTGATGATGGCCATTCTGAAGGGTGTGAGATGATATCTCATTGTAATTTTGATTTGCATTTCTCTAATGATTAGTGATGTTGAGCATCCTTGCATGTGTTTGTTAGCAGTCTGTATATCTTCTTTGGAGAAATGTCTGTTTAGGTCTTCTGCCCATTTTTGGATTGTTTGTTTTTTTGATATTGAGCTGCATGAGCTGCTCTTATATTCTGGAGATTAATCCTTTGTCAGTTGCTTCATTTGCAAATATTTTCTCCCATTCTGAGGGTTGTCTTTTCAACTTGTTTATAGTTTCCTTTGATGTGCAAAAGATTTTAAGTTTCATTAGGTCACATTTGTTTATTTTTGTTTTTATTTCCACTTCTCTAGGAGGTGGGTCAAAAACGATGTTGCTGTGATATATGTCATAGACTGTTCTGCCTATGTTTTCCTCTAAGAGTTTGATAGTGTCCGGCCTTACATTCAGGTCTTTAATCCATTCTGAGTTTATTTTTATGTATGGTGTTAGGGAGTGTTCGAATTTCATTCTTTAAAATGTAGCTGTCCAGTTCACCCAGCACCACTTACTGAAGAGGCTGTCTTTTCTCCATTGTATATTCTTGCCTCCTTTATCAAAAATAAGGTGACCACATGTACGTGGGTTTATCTCTGGGCTTTCTATCCTGTCCCATTGATCCATATTTCTGTTTTCATGCCAGTACCATACTGTCTTGATAACTGTAGCTTTGTAATATAGCCTGAAGTCAGGGAGCCTGATTCCTCCAGCTCTGTTTTTCGTTCTCAAGATTGCTTTGGCTATTCGGGGTCTTCTGTGTTTCCATACAAATTGTGAAATTTTTTGTTCTAGTTCTGAAGAAAAAGCCATTGGTAGTTTGATAGGGATTGCATGGAAACTGTAGATTGCTTTGGGTAGTATAGTCATTTTCACAATGTTGATTCTTCCAACCCAAGGACATGGCATATCTCTCCATCTGCTTTTATCATCTTTAATTTCTTCCATCAGTGTCTTATAGTTTTCTGCATACAGGTCTTTTGTCGCCTTAGGTAGGTTTATTCCTTGGTATTTTATTCTTTTTGCTGAAATGGTAAATGGGTGTGTTTCCTTCTCTTTCAGATTTTTCATCATTAGTGTATAGGAATGCAAGAGATTTCTGTGCATTAATTTTGTATCCTGCTACTTTACCAAATTCATTGGTTCGCTCTAGTAGTTTTCTGGTAGCATCTTTAGGATTCTCTATGTATAGTATCATGTCATCTGCAAAGAGTGACAGTTTACTTCTTCTTTTCTGATTTGGACTCCTTTTATTTCTTTTTCTTCTCTGATTGCTGTGGCTAAAACTTCCAAAACTGTGTTGAATAATAGTGGTGAGAGTGGATAACCTTGTCTTGTCCCTGATCTTAGAGGAAATACTTTCAGTTTTTCACCATTGAGAATGACGTTGGCTGTAGGTTTGTCCTATATGGCCTTTACTAAGTTGAGTTAAGTTCACTCTACACCTACTTTCTGAAGGGTTTTTATCCTAAATGGGTGTCGAATTCTGTTGAAAGCTTTTTCTGCATTTATTGAGATGATCATATGGTTTTTCTCCTTCAATTTGTTAATATGTTGTATCACATTGATTGACTTGTGTATATTGAAGAATCTTTGCATTCCTGGGATAAATCCCACTTGATCATGGTGTATGATCCTTTTAATGTGCTGTTGGATTCTGTTTGCTAGCACTTTTTGGAGGATTTTTGCATCTATGTTCATCAGTGATATTGGCCTGTAGTTTTCTTTCTTTATGACATCTTTGTCTGGTTTTGGTATCAGGGTAATGGTGCCCTCGTTGAATGAGTTTGGGAGTGTTCCTCCCTCTGCTATATTTTGGAAGAGTTTGAGAAGGATAGCCGTTAGCTCTTCTCTAAATGTTTGATAGAATTCGCCTTTGAAGCCACCTGGTCCTCGGCTTTTGTTTGTTGGAAGATTTTTAATCACAGTCTCAATTTCAGCGCTTGTTATTGGTCTGTTCATATTTTCTATTTCTTCCTGGTTCAGTCTTGGAAGGTTGTGCTTTTCTAAGAATTTGTCCATTTCTTCCAGGTTGTCCATTTTAATGGCATAAATTTGCTTGTAGTAATCTCTCATGATCCTTTGTATTTCTGCAGTGTTAGTTGTTACTTCTCCTTTTTCATTTCTAATTCTATTGATTTGAGTCTTCTTTTTTTCTTGATGAGTGTGGCTAATGGTTTAACAATTTTGTTTATCCTCCTCAAAGAACCAGCTTTTAATTTTATTGATCTTTACTACTGTTTCCTTTATTTCTTTTTCATTTATTTCTGATCTGATCTTTATGATTTCTTTCCTTCTGCTAACTTTGGGGTTTTTTTGGTTCTTCTTTCTCTAATTGCTTTACGTGGCAGGTTAGGTTGTTTATTTGAGATTTTTCTTGTTTCTTGATGTAGGATTGTATTGTTATAAACTTCCCTCTTAGAACTGCTTTTGCTGCATCCCATAGGTTTTGGGTCATCGTGTTTTCATTGTCATTTGTTTCTAGGTATTTTTTAATTTCCTCTTTGACTTCTTCAGTGATCTCTTGGTTATTTAGTAGTGTATTGTTTAGACTCCATGTGTTTGTATTTTTTACAGATTTTTTTCCAGTAATTGATATCTAGTCTCATAGCGTTGTGGTCGGAAAAGATACTTGATACAATTTCAATTTTCTTAAATTTACCAAGGCTTGATTTGTGACCAAAGATATGATCTATCCTGGAGAATGTTCCATGAGCACTTGAGAAGAAAGTGCATCCTGTTGTTTTTGGATGGAAAGTCCTATAAATATCAATTAAGTCCATCTTGTTTAATATATCAATTAAAGCTTGTGTTTCCTTATTTATTTTCATTTTGGATGATCTGTGGGGTGAAAGCAGGGTGTTAAAGTCTCATACTATTACTGTGTTACTGTCGGTTTCCCCTTTTATGGTTGTTAGCATTTGCCTTATGTATTGAAGTGCTCCTATGTTGGGTGCATAAATATTTAAAATTGTCATATCTTCTTCTTGGATCAATCCCTTGATCATTATGTAGTGTCCTTCTTTGTCTCTTGTAATAATCTTTATTTTAAAGTCTATTTTGTCTGATATGAGAATTGTTACACCAGCTTTCCTTTGATTTCCATTTGCATGGAATATCTTTTTCCATCCCCTGACTTTCAATCTGTATGTGTCCCCAGGTCTGAAGTGGGTCTCTTGTAGACAGCATATATACGGGTCTTGTTTTTGTATCCATTCATCTAGTCTGTGTCTTTTGGTTGGAGCATGTAATCCATTTACATTTAAGGTAGTTATTGATATGTATGTTCCTATTACCATTTTCTTAATTGTTTTCGGTTTGTTATTGTAGGTCTTTTCCTTTTTGTGTTTCCTGTCTAGAAAAGTTCCTTTAGCATTTGTTATAGAGCTGGTTTCATGTTGCTGAATTCTCTTAGCTTTTGCTTGTCTGTATAGGTTTTAATTTCTCTGTTGAGTCTGAATGAGATCCTTTCCTGGTAGAGTAATCCTGGTTTTAAGTTTTTCCCTTTCATCACTTTAAAATGTCCTGCCTCTCCCCTCTGGCTTGCAGAGTTTCTGCTGAAAGATCAGCTGTTAACCTTATAGGGATTCCCCTGTATGTTATTTTTTGCTTTTCCCTTACTGCTTTTAATATTTTCTTTGTATTTAATGTTTGATAGGTTGATTAATATGTGTCTTGGCATGTTTCTCCTTGGATTTATCCTGCATGGGACTCTCTGCACTTCCTGGACTTGATTGACTACTTCCTTTCCCATATTAGGAAAGTTTTCAACTATAATCTCTTCAAATATTTTCTCAGTCCCTTTCTTTTTCTTTTCTTCTTCTGGGACCCCCATAATTCGAATGTTGGTGCATTTAATGTTGTCCCAGAAGTCTCTGTCCTCAATTCTTTTCATTCTTTTTTCTTTATTCTGCTCTGCAGTAGTTATTTCCACTATTTTATCTTCCAGGTCACTTATCCGTTCTTCTGCCTCAGTTATTCTGCTATTGATCCCTTGTAGAGAATTTTTTATTTCATTTATTGTGTTGTTCTTCACTGTTTGTTTGCTCTTTAGTTCTTCTAGGTCCTTGTTAAACATTTCTTGTGTTTTCTCCATTCTATTTCCAAGATTTTGGATCATCTTTACTATCATTATTCTGAATTCTTTTTCAGGTAGACTGCCTATTTCCTCTTCATTTGTTAGGTCTTGTGGGTTTTTACCTTGCTCCTTCATCTGCTGTGTATTTCTGTGTCTTCCTATTTTGCTTAACTTACTGTGTTTGGGGTCTCCTTTTTGCAGGCTGCAGGTTCATAGTTCCTGTTGTTTTTGGTGTCTGCCCCCAGTGGGTAAGGTTGGTTCAGTGGGTTGTGTAGGCTTCCTGATGGAGCGACTGGTGCCTGTGTTCTGGTGGCTGCGGCTGGATCTTGTCTTTCTGGTGGGCAGGTCCACGTCTGGTGGTGTGTTTTGGGGTGTCTGTGGACTTATTATGATTTTAGGCAGCCTCTCTGCTAATGGGTGGGGTTGTGTTCCTGTCTTGCTAGTTGTTTGGCACAGTGTGCCCAGCCCTGTAGCTTGCCAGTTGCTGAGTGGAGCTGGCTGTTAGCATTGAGATGGAGATCTCTGTGAGAGCTTTTGCCATTTGATATTATGTGGGGTGGTCTCTGGTGGACCAATGTCCTGAACTCGCCTTCCCACCTCAGAGGCTCTGACCTCACACCTGGCTGAAGAACCAAGACCCTGTCAGCCACTCAGCTCTGAAGGAAAGAGAGAAAGAAAGGAAAGAAAGAAAAAAATAAAATAAAAAGTTATTATAACAAAAAATAAAAAAAATTATTAAAAATAAAAAAGTAATAAGAAAGAAAGAACAGCCAAACCAAAAACCAAATCCACCAGTGATAACAAGCGCTAAAAACTATACAAAGAAAAAAAAATGGACGGACAGAATGCTAGGACAAATGGTAAAAGCAAAGCTATACAGACAAAATCACACAAAGAAGCATACACATACACACTCACAAAAAGAGAAAAAGGAAAACATATATTTTTCTAAAAAAAGGAAGAGAGCAACCAAATCAATAAACAAATCTACCAATGATAATAAGCTCTAAATACTAAACTAAAATAAACATAAAACCAGAAACAAATTAGGTGCAGAAAGCGAACCCCAAGTCTACAGTTGCTCCCAAAGTCTACTGCTTCAATTTTGGGATGATTCATTGTCTATTCAGGTATTCCACAGATGCAGGGTACGTCAGCTTGATTGTGGAGATTTAATCCGCTGCTCCTGAGGCTGCTGGGAGAGATTTCCCTTTCTCTTCTTTGTTCTCACAGCTCCCAGGGGCTCAGCTTTGGATGCGGCCCCGCCTCTGCGTGTAGGTCGCCGGAGGGCATCTGTTCTTCGCTCAGACAGGACGGGGTTAAAGGAGCCACTGATTAGGGGGCTCTGGCTCACTCAGGCTGGGGGGAGGAAGGGGTGCGGATGCGGGACGAGCCTGCGGTGGCAGAGGCCAGCGTGACGTTGCACCAGCCTGAAGCGCGCCTTGTGTTCTCCCGGGGAAGTTGTCCCTGGATCCCGGGACCCTGGCGGTGGCGGGCTGCACAGGCTCCCGGAAGGGGGTTGTGGATAGTGACCTGTGCTCGCACACAGGCTTCTTGGTGGCAGCAGCAGCAGCCTTAGCGTCCCATACCCGTCTCTGGGGTCCGCGCTGACAGTCGCGGCTGGCTCCCGTCTCTGGAGCTCATTTAGGCGGCGCTTTTAATCCCCTCTCCTCACGCACCAGAAAACGAAGAGGGAAGTAAAAAGTCTCTTGGCTCTTTGGTAGCTCCAGACTTTTTCCCCAACTCCCTCCTGGCTAGCTGTGGCGCAGTAGCTCCCTTCGGGCTGTGTTCACATAGCCAACCCCAGTCCTCTGCCTGGGATCTAACCTCTGAAGCCAGAGCCTCAGCTCCCTGCCCCCACTTGCCCCAGCGGGTGAGCAGACAAGCCTCTCAGGCTGGTGAGTGCTGGTCGGCACCGATCCTCTGTGCGGGAATCTCTCCGCTTTGCCCTCTGCACCCCTGTTGCTGCGCTCTCCTCCTGGCTCTGAAGCTTCCCCCCCACCGCCCACCCCCCATCTCCACCAGTGAAGGGGCTTCCTAGTGTGTGGAAACTTTTCCTCCTTCACAGCTCTCTCCCAGAGGTGCAGGTCCTGTCCCTATTCTTTAGTCTTTAGTTTTTGCTTTTCTCTTTTGCCCTACCCAGGTACGTGGGGAGTTTCTTGCCTTTTGGGAAGTCTGAGGTCCTCTGCCAGCATTCAGTAGGTGTTCTGTAGGAGTTGTTCCACATGTTGATGTATTTCTGTTGTTACTGTGGGAAGGAAGGTGATCTCCACGTCTTACTCCTCTGCCATCTTGAAGGTCCCTTGGTCTATCTTATTCTTTTTTTACATCTTCATTGGAGTATAATTGCTTTACAATGGTGTGTTAGTTTCTGCCTTATAAGAAAGTAAATCAGTTATACATAGTCTTATTCTTTTAGCTAATTCCTCCACCTAATGTTAAGTGTTGTAAACATAGTCGGTATCCTACTCTTCTTTCTGATTTTAAGAAGAAAACCTGTAGTGTTTCCCAATAAGTAAAATGCTGGCTCTTGGCCCAAAGGATGTTTATTATATTAGTGAGATCTATGCATATTTTATAGAGTTTTTAAAATACATGTATGTTCCAGCTTGTCCCCTGACTTGTTTATTTATTGGCTGTTTCCTTCCACTGGAATGTGAGCTGGGATGGTGCCAGTATCTTTTTCATGCTGGCATCCTCAGTGTTATTTATAATAGCACAGATGTTCAATACATTTTGGTGAATGAAAATAAAATAAATGTGTGTTGAATTTTATGAAATACTTTTTCTGCATTTATGGAGGTGATTCTGTGATGTTTTTCTCCTCAGCTCTATTAATGTGATGGCTTATTTAGTAGATTTCATAGTATTCAATTATCCCTGTATTTCTGGAATAAGCTTTTGCTAATCATGGTGCATTTTTAAAAATATGCTGCTGGATTCTATTTGCTATGATTTTAAATACATTTTTGAATTAATATTCATAAATGAGATTGGTCCATAATTTTTAGGTGTCATTTTTCTCAGTTTTAGGACTTAAAATTATACCAGTTTCATACAATGGATTTGGAAGTTTTCCTCATATTATGCACTGAAATAGTTAAAATAAAAGTCCAATTATCTGATTTTAGTTGAAAGTGAAGTTTCTGCAACTTCATTTCTCAGATATTTATTAAAATGGGAGGAAGTAGAGGGTCAGAGAGTTTAAAATTTGTCTAAGTTTTCACATTTTGGTCAGTGGCCAGCTGGGACTTAAATTCTAAAGTCTAATCCCAAAGTTTATGCACATAACAACATTCTATGTATTTAATTCATAAAGATAGTGTAAAAATTAGATGAGATAGACTTCTGCTTCAGGCTGTGAAAGAATAGCTTGTATTAGACCAATCCTTCTGTTAAGAATAACTATAAAAGTTGGATAAATAACCCTCCAAAGTTTTTGTAGGCATCTGAGAGCAACAAAGGCAGACAGATCTTAGCCAATATTTGGAGAGAAGAGGAGGCTTTTGAGGTGAGCCCCATATTTACTGCCAGAGTTTCCCTTTGGGGCATTTATGGTTTTACACAGAAGCCAAACAAAAGTAATGTTCTGGAGCTTAAAGTAGCCTTACTGAGTTGGGAGATACCTAAGTTGGGGCTACAAAAGCAACCAGAACTTGAGGGTCTACAATCCTAGAAAAGGGAATCAGAAAGAAGTGAGCCCAATATTCTGCACACACCTTCCTCTTGAGTTAAATTATTATACTTAAGCTGTACATATAAAGAGCAAGAGGTTGAGAAGCAAAAAATTAGCCTCAAACAGCTAAGAAACTAAGCACAGATTTTGACAGCATCATGGTGCTAGAAAGACAAAAATTAAGCTTTCAAAGGAAGAGTGCTACTAGTAAATGCAGCTGACTTTCAGTTAAGATCATATATTCTCAAAGAATTTCTATTCCTGGGTAGATCAAGATGATCTGCCAGTATTCTATATCTAACAAATAAAAGTAAATCTTCGCTGAAAGACAATAAAGTAGTCTACAGAGTTTACAATTTTTCATATTTTTTACCTAAAAAAATAAATTGTTAGTTATTTCTCCAGAAAAAAAATGGGGGGGGGGAGTTATTCAGGATCAGCAGATAAGTGAAATTCAGAGTCTACAACCATGATCAGCCATCTACAAGTCCCCACATGGCAAAGGAAGGAAAACTCTTTTATAGAGGGGAAAGAAAAATGGGAGGGCTATAGTAAACACAGAGTTCATGGCTTTTTATTAGGTGAGTTGTTGCCAGGAAATAAAAGGAGTCTCTTCTTTCTTTTGGGTTCTGCAATTGTCACAGGGTGTCAGAGCTCCCCATTCTGGTCTCCCAGCTGTATTTAATTGAGGTTTCTGTTTATTCATTTTTTCTTTCTTTTTTTTTTTTTTTTTTTTTACAATATATAATGTCTAGCATCCAATCCAAAATTACTAGGCAGGGTGGGAAACAGGATCAAATGACTAAAATCCAATAAAACAGACAGCATGAACTGATCCACAGGTTATCCAGATTTTAGAATTATCAGACACAAGCTGTAGAATAATTATGATAATATGTTCAGGAAAATAGAAGAAAAGATGCTGAATTTCACCATAAAATTTGAATTAAAATAAGAATCAAATGGAAATTCTGGAACTGAAAATTAAATAACTGAAAGATTCAGTAGATGAATATAATAGAAGATTAAAGACAACTAAAGAGAGGGTTAATAAGATGGAGTTTAGGTCAGTAGAAAATAATAAGACTGAAGATCTTAAAAGAAAAAATAAAGAATAAAAAATACAGTAGAGTATGAGAGACATTATGGGGTATGGTGAAAAGTTCTAACAAGCATGTAATTGAAGTTTCAGAGGAAATTAGGCAGAATCAATATTTGAAGAGATACTGCTTGAAAAATTTCAAAATCGATGGAAATCATCAAGCCAGAGATTTAAGAATCTCTACAAACCCTAAGCAAGATAAATACAGTGAAAATCATCACTAGGTACTCATGGAAATATAGTTGAATATTCAAAGAGAAAAATAAAAATCTTTAAAACAGCCAGAGGGTGGGTGGTGGAGGTGGAAAGGACATATAACTTACAAAGGAGTAACAATAAGATTTGATAGCCAACTTTTCAGGAGAAAATAATGGAACCAGAAGACAATGGAATGACATCTTTAAAATTCTGAAAAAACTTAGAATTCTATATCCAGTGAAAATATGGATATTCATAAGCTAAAATAAAGCTATATCTAGACAGGCAAAAACTGAGTGAATACATTGCTAGCAGATTAATGCTAAGAGCAATATAAGACAACACTCTCAACAAAAGGAAAGTTTTTCAGATGAATGCATAGTTATGCAAGAAGGAATAAAGAGTACCAGAAAGTGTTAAAAATGAATAAATCTAATTTTGCCTGCTTAACACAACAACAATAATGCCCTCTAAGGTAATGCTATTTGTAGAACAAAAATGTATGACAATTTGATCACAAAAGCTCAGGAAGTCAAATGGAATTTAAGTATTACAATCCTATTACTATCCAAAATATGGTAAAAGTAGTGCTATAAGGTCAAAGGACTGGGATCACAAAAAACTAATCCAAAAACGACAAGAAAGAGTAGGGGAAAAAAGAATAAAGAAGAGAGAATAATATGTTAGATTTATAGTGAGAAAAGGACAATTTAACAGGAATAAATAGCAATTCTAAACTTGTACATGCCTAACTACATAGCCTAAACGCATAAAATCAAAACTAAAAGAAGAAATCCACAGTGACAAATTCACAATAATGATTGGAGAATTTAAGAAACCTGTTACTAAATGATAGAATAAATAAAGGAAAAATTAGTAAGGATGTAGAATATTTGACCCTCATGATTAACAAACTTCACCTAGTTGATGTACATCAAACACTGTACCAACAACTGCATACTACATATTCATTTCAAGTGTCCATTCAACATTTATAAAAATTGACCATATTCTGAGCCACTGGGAAGTTTCAACAAATTTCAAATTATCAAAACCATATAGACAACATAAAAGTTTTCTGACTACAGTGAAATTAAATTAGAAATCAGTAACAGAAGATATGGAGAAAAATATCCAAACACTTGACTCATGGATTTGGAAGTATATTGCATAATTTCCAAGAGAAACATCACAAAGGAAATAAGAAGACACAAAGGAAATCTGAATGACAATTGAATTATAGCATTTTAAAAATTATGGGATGTGGCTAAAGCAGTGCTTAGAGAAAAAATATAGCCTCAAGTACCTATGTTAGAGAAAAAAGGGGGAGGCTTCCCTGGTGGCGCAGTGGTTGAGCGTCCGCCTGCCAATGCAGGGGACACGGGTTCGTGCCCCGGTCCGGGAAGATCCCACATGCCGCGGAGTGGCTAGGCCTGTGAGCCATGGCCGCTGAGCCTGCACGTCCGGAGCCTGTGCTCCGCAATGGGAGAGGCCACAACAGTGAGAGGCCTGCATACAGCAAAAAAAAAAGGAAAAAAAAGAAAAAAAGGGGGGGGGCTAGAAATTGATGACCTTAGCATCTATCTATAAAAGCTAGAAAAGGCCAATGTAAGCCCACAAAAAATAGGAGGAAAGAAATATAATAGGAGCAGAAATCAATGAAACAGAGGAAAATAATCATACCATGAAAAAATAAGACCAAAATTTAGTTCTTTGAAAAAAATTAATAAAATTGATCCCTAAGAAGGCTGATCAAGAAAAAAGAGAAAAGGTATACATAATGTGAAGTCAAGCAAGATATCACACGTACCCAGTTTCTGGGGTTATGACAAAGGTGTCAGTGCAGTACAATGGAAAAGAATGGCTTTGTAACAGAGCTCGATCCATTGGATATCCATACAGAAAACAATGACCTCCTACCTTATACAGAAAATTCATTTCCAGATGGACTGTAGATCTAGATGTGAAATGTAAAACAATAAAGTTTCTAGAAGATACCATAAGAGAATATCTTCATGACCTTTAAGTAAGCAAAAATTTCTTAAATGGGATGTGAAAGGCAGCACCATAAAGGAAAAGAATGATATATTGGACTTTTTTAAAAAATGAAGACTTCTGTTCATTAAAAGATACAATTGAGACAGTGAAAAGCTGAGCCCCATTAAGGGAATATATTTGCAATATTAATCTATATATCTGACACAGCACTCATTCAGAATAGAAGATACTTTTGCAGACAAATAAGAAATACAAATAACCTAATTAAAAATGAGCAAAAGGCTTGAATAAGAACTTCACAAGTTAAAACCACAGTGGGATATGGCTATACACCGTAGAAAAGATAACAAGAGAACAAAGCAAAACTAGTAACAGCAAATGCTTATGAGGATATGGAGCAACTATAATTTTCACACTTTTAGAGGAACCAGCACCAGCAGGACTCTCCTCATTGGCCTGAGACTCAGCTTCCCGGGGCTCCTCCCCTAGAGCTGCTTCCTGCAGTTATTGCTCTTAGTTATCACAGCGGTCTTTTTTTTTTTTTTTTTTGGCTTTTTAACCCTTTATTACCTGTTTAACCAATTCTATTAAAATAAGTAGTACAATATTTCTGTCTTACTTGACCCTGCCATACCTCTCCCAGGTAAATGTCCAACTTAAGTACATTCACATGAGTACCAAAACACATGTCCAAGAATGCTGATCGCAGCATGATGCGTAATAGCCAAGAACAGGGAACAACTCAAATGTCCACCAACAGTAGAATGGATAAAGTGTGGCATCCACACAATGGAAATGTCCCAGCAATGCACAAGGACCAACTCTGCAATATGCATTAACTTGGATGATTCTCACAGACATAACGTTGATCCAGAAAAAGGCAGACGCAAAAGAGTACGATGTATAGGATTTTTATAAATTTCAGAAACACGCATAAGCAACCTTTGGTGACAGATTAGTGGTCACCTTTGGGAGTATAACAACAGGGGGATACAAAGGTGGTTCTGGGGTACTGGAAATGTTCTAAATTATGATCTTGGTGGCAGTTACTTGGTTGTGTTCACTTTGTAAAAGTAAATGGAGCTCTATACTTAAGAGGTGTGCACTTTCCAAAATATCTGATGCGTCTCAATCAAAACTTAAAAAATATAATAGGACAAAGTACCCATAGTACACAACAGAAATTTGTTGAAGAAAGGGAATAATCATACTCCCTAATTTACAGATGAGAACGGTTCTACAGAGGGAAAGGCTGCAGCTTGCTGACTCATCACAGGGTAGCAAGTGGCCAAGCCAAGGCTAGACTCAAGTCTTGGAAATCCTCCCACTATGATCTGCTGCCTCAAAGCAAATACTCAGTGAACGTTCAGGAGACACATGACAGATATTAAAAAAATGGAACTCTGAAGTTGGATGGATCTGGGCTGGATCCTGGCTTATTCCTGACAGCCATGGCCCTGCCACCTTTGGTTAATTATCTCACCTTTCTAAGCCTCAGTTCGTTCATCTGTGAAATAAGGGCAGGAATGGTACCTTCTTTGTAGAGTTGTTGGGACGATTAAGTGAAATAATAAGTCTGTGCTACACTTAGCATGGTGGTTGGCATACAGTAGTCCTTAAATGGTGGCCATCATCATCTTTATTGCCATTAATGAAGATAACTAAGGGAGAGAAATAGTAAGATCACTTGGGGAGGGAAATGAGTTCAATGTCTCCGTCAATTATTGTGGTTAATAGAATATCTTTTCAGTACTTGAAAAAGTACGCCCCAAAAAGCTGTAGTAGAACCGTACAGAACAGAATTCACTTATAGAAGTGACACCAGGGCCCCAGATGCTTTGCCTAAGGAAGAAATTATTTGCTGCAGAAGCTTCAAACCAGATGGTTAGAAATGAGAGTTAGCACATGGGCATTACTTAATGACTAAATTTCTTTAACTAAAAATCTAATTTTATTATGGTATAAATCACATTCTCTTGAAGTAGGGAATTAATTTTAGATTTTTCATTTACTGTTCATAACCTTTCCATGAATTTGACAGCCAAATCATTTAAAATGTCATTTAACCAATACAACAGCTTTATTCCTCATCCTGCCCTTCCTGAATCCATTATCTTCTACTACAATGTAGAAGAACTTAAGTAAAAAATTACCATTCCATAAAGCTGTACTTTATTGTGCAGTTGAACTGCATAATCTTTATTTCTGAATCAATATAATATGATTGCTGAGTAATATTTTTCATAATCCAAGAATCTATTACGGATTCTCAGCTACCAAAAAATAGTCTGTGAGCTGCTGAAAGAGGACAAATGAAGATCCTCAGATTCCATGCCTGGATCCTTTTCCTCCATCTTAGGTGGTGCTCAGGACATTAGGCTGTATGTGAAGCTCAGGAAAAGGGTGGTGGAGCTTGGCCACAGATCAAATTCATCCCCCTTGGCCATGTGTCCAGTCATCCTTGGTTAGAGAGTAAGTCTCAGTGTGTCACTTGAAATGTTATGGGATTCAGTGGCTTCTGGGAGAATGTTGGTTCTGTGAGTTAGCAAAGTGGAGATCAGAAGCACCCACTACTCAGAAGAGAGGGCCATGGAAACAGCAAGTTGAATGGAGCTTGACGTGGCCAGGTCTTTGTAGACAAAGCAGAGGTGAGTCTGGTGCAGATGGGGCATGGCCTGCTGAGGTGGGCAGCTGCAGGACCTCTGCCCCTGCCAGTGTCCTGGTGGTGAGCCCATGACCGGCAGCACCTCAGTCCAGCATGAGAGGAGCTGAGGAAGCCCCTGCTGCAGAGTTCCTCAGGCTCCCACTGCCTGAAGAAGCTACGACAGGAAGCCCAAGTGCTCAATTTATAAACCACTTGGTACAGCTGGTATGGAAGCTTTGCGAACTGCACTCATCACTACTGAAATTCTGACAACTAAATTCTAAGGTTTTCATATCTGAGATGTTCTTAAAACTAATGCTTCTTTAACAACCTTTCTTACAATTTTTCATTTATTCATTTGAATTTTAAAAGCTTGACTCTTAATGACTTTGATTTTTGCTAGCAGGACACCACTCTGCAATTAAAGCCTTCACCTGGACGAATAGAACACGGCGAAAGAAAGCGATGCCTCATGTATTCCATCACTGTCTCCCATTTACTGAGCACACAGTAAGTGTTTGGTACACTTTATCTCATTTATATGGCTCAGGTAAAGGCAGAAGGAAAACCACTGCGTTGTTAGATGTGCCAGCACATCACGTCAGGGCCTTCAAAGCCAGATGAAGAGAGGGTTAGGGGATTAACCCTAAACTCAAGAGCTAGCTTGAGAGCCAAGGTGAATAATCCAGCTAATAACAGGATTTCCTGGGGGGTGCAGGGGGGGAGCCCGAACATCAGCTTTCTCCTCCGGTCATGTGGAGCCCACGGCAAGCACTTAAGGAAAATACTGATGAGGAGGTGCCCACTTCTGAGGAATGCCACCTCACCTAGTCAAGGGGTCAGAGCTCATTCCCCACCTCCCTGAGAATAGCACCACGTGCCAGGGTCCTCTCATGTAGACAGCCTTACAGGCGGGAGAGGCACAGCCAGCCGCCCTACACCTCAGGGTGCTTAGGGAGCAGCGGATGCTGGGCAGGCGTGGATGTTCCCCTCTCAGCCCACAAGCTGCCCGATCCAGTGAGGCCTCCCTGGCCTCTATCAGGAAAAGGAGGACAGAAGTGGTGGGAAGCATGACCACACAGGCAATGAAAGGGACCTTCTCCAAGACTTCGGGGCTGAAACATGGACCATACAGTGAGCAAGTTCTCTGTCCGTTCTACTTCCTGTCCAACAATAAATGGATCAGTGTAAGCAAACTGGTGTTTACACAGGACCCAAGCATTTAATGGAGGTTTATCAAGACAAATGGAAAAGATCATGTATGGATACTTTTGAAAACATATCACAGAAATCTCTTTATGATTAAGGTACAGTCATCTTTTTTTCTCTTTTTTTTTTAAGTCATTAATATGAAATCACCAATAGCCTCCCTGTGGCACATTTGTGGGGAACATCAATTTCATTATGTTCACAAGGGAAACTGAAACGAGGTCCTCATAGCCTCTAGGAGGCCTGAAGAGCCCGATTTTATTAGTAAGTGCTCCACCAGCCGCAGCCCAGACACCTCCCACTCCAGGTTCCCCATCTGTGAATGGGCAGACCAGACAGCCTAGCCAGGATAAATGAAGTAATGACTCAGAAACACGGGCGGAATCCACAGGCAGTTCTGCTCAGTGCTTTCTGATGGGGAACACCGGGGGGCCACTTTGGAGAAAAGCTGTGATACTCTAAAGAGAAAAGATACTAATGGTGATTACAAGACACCAGAGTAAAAAGGATGAGGATATTTGCCAGGCCTTCAGAAATTACGATGACTTGGAAGTTAATTTTCTTGTTTTTAAAAGTAAAGAATGAATAGAATATTATATGAGGATTATAGGGATCTTAAATTCTTGGTAATATTTAAAGCTATATATTAAAGGTTATTAATTTACAATTAAAAAGAAAAGTTGGCTTTGGATTTAAGGTCGTCTTTGGTAGCAAATCTACTGATATGACAGTACAAGTAAACATTAAATTACATTTGATGGAATAAATATCAATGATTAATTGATCTCTCCACCTCGTTAAACATCATCACCTGCACACAGCCAGATGAAGAGACCAAGAAGGAGAGAGGGGCACTTTCCAGCTTCATCTCTCTGACAGCCCAACAAATTAAAAACGAATTAAGTTTATGATTTGGGGAAAGTAATGCATGTTTCTGCTTGAGAACAAGTAACCACTGCAGGCAGGACTATCCTTAGAGTGAGCAGCATGCACCCCAGGGGCCACCCCGTTACCAGTCGTCCTCTCCGGGGACACCAGGCAGGCCAGACAGAGCCCAGCTCACCACACAGAGCTGATTACAATGGGCCACGGTCATGCAGGACTGTCATTACTAGGTCAGCATCTGTCTCCCCCATGGCCCACACCTCACTCCTCTCTCACCCCAGTACAGGTCCTGGCCTATCATAGGCCCTGAGCAGATTGACTGCAAGAATGAAATCAGTTTATTTCATGATCTCCTGAGGAGAATACGGGGTGAGTGAGGGTCTCCTCCAGGCTTGTGGAACACACTGACTGTCACTGAAGTCTGACTTTCCATATTTTCCATTTTTAGCTAAGTTTCCGCAGGATCAGGACACCCTAGGATGCCTTTCTCATTCTGCGAGGCTTCTCGTCCACCAGTTGTCCCGTCCTGAGCTCCAGCGGTCCGCGGACGACAAGACAAACAAGACCATCTTGTCGGTATTCGGGGGAGGACAGGTGGCCTCTGGGAGGGAAAGGGACAGTCGTTTACATTTTAATTATTCATTATCCCCTCCAGGTACCATCCAATAGATAACATAACTTAGCATCAACCTGTTTAATGGGATATTCAAACCTGCCACTTTATTTCTTCTGCCAGCTGTAAGCCACAATGAGGTTTAGAATAACCTGTGTCTAGAAAGTTAAAAGACAAAAGAGGAAAAAGGCTGCCCTCCAGCACTGTTCTCATGCCTGAGTCTGTTTTTCATTCTTGTTTTTACCAGTGGAGTGGGGGTGGGTCACAGATATAGATCATCTGACTTAAAGATGCAAAAAGTTACAGAGCCATGGTGGGGCTCCTTTTCCCCCCCAAACCACACAATATTTATTGAATAATAAATGTGTGGCAACAATCCAGCTGTATTCTTCTTTCCATTCATTCATTTTTCATTGGGCAACTACTTAGCTGAGTAACCAGTAAGTTGTTTGTTGTCTATTTTCTAAAAGGCTCTTCCACCACTATCTGCATCACTCACAGTCTTACAGTTTCAGAAGCTGAGTTTAGAGAGTAGCTACATTTTGCCTGGCAGACTAAGCTGGGATTGGTAATTGGCTGCCTGTCCACACCCCCTGCATTTGAGCCTGAGTCTCCAGCCCAGACACACCCCTTTATGGGCACAAGTAGGGAACAGAAAAAAGCTGGAGTGGGTGTGAAGGTGAGCACACTAAGGACAGGCACACTCACTTACCCCAAAAGAAACAGCAAAAACCCCTTAGTCCAAGCGTCACAACCAGAATCTCTCAGCTTGCCCAGGAACAGTCCCCTCCCTTCTGGTCCTCCTGCTTGGCCAGTGGCCCCTCTGCCCGCCTCGGCATCGCCTTCACTTCCTCTTCACTTCCTCATTCATCACTTCCTGCTTCTGTGGGCTCGCCTTTGCAGAAACATTTTTGTCAGGCCTTATCCTGCTATTCCCCACCACCCTGGTTCTCCCTGAGACGCTCAGCCCCTCACCCAGGGCTCCCAACAGAGCTCCTGTAAGTCTCTTGACCGTTCATTTATTCTTACCTTCATCTATCCATGTATTTGTTCATTCGATAAATATTGACTGTCCTGGGGATACAGCAATGCCAAGACGGCCACAGCCCTTGTCCCCATGAAGCTTACGATCTCATGCAGAGACGGCAACAAACAAGCAAATGAAATGTATGGAACATGTCATAGTAAGAAGTGTCATGGTCAAAAACGAAGCAGGGAAAGGAGACCGAAGGAGAGAGGGGAAAGGAGACCGAATGAGAGAGGGGAAAGGGTTTTCTGCTTTGATAAGGTGAGCGGGGGGCCCCTCCAGGGGCTGGTATTTGAGTACAGACTTGTCCCCTGCTCCCTGCTGTGCAGAGCATGACCTTCCCCTGCTCAGGACTGTTCAGTCATTCCTTTGAGCCACCACACAAGCCCCCGTCTCCATCAGCTGTGGCGCCAGAAATGGCAGCGAGCATCACAATGGCCACTTCTGTTTGCTGAGCCCTCTCCACACCCACCTCCTTCAATCTTCATAACCCCCGGAGGGACCCCCAGCGCCACCCCATGAGCCTCCACCACCATGCCTCCCACTCGGGACATGGAGATTTTTGGTTGTTGTCTGAAGTAATAATTGGCCTGTGTTCCCATGGGTATCTGTTTCTATACAAAGAGAAATCCACAAACACACTTTGATTAGAAGGCACTTTCATTGTACCACTATAAACTTATATTAAAAATGGAACCTAAAGTAGTTTAAATTAAACTATTATATATAATTGAAAAGCCTTTTAGGCACAATAAGGCTCTTTCTCAATCTTCTTTTATAACAGAGTCAAAAAGGAAGAAAGGCACCCGATGGACAGCATAGCTGGATTGCTGTTCACTTGGTAGCTGGCCCTTCTGAGAGTTCCAGGTAAAACCGACAGTTTTCTCCCTGTCCTTCCCCTGCTGCACTTAAGTAGGATGCTCCAAGAGCTAGAGCCTGCTCAGCTAGGAGATGACATTCAGGGTGGTGCCTAGAAGGTGGTCCTGAAAATAGAATGAGGCCTGTGCAGAGAACACTGAGCATCACTCCTCGGCTGGAGAGACGCCTGCCCTCCACCTGCCGGTCAGGAGCCAGGCCAGCCTTAGTCACCCACACCTCCCAGAGGGCCTTGCACTTGGGGCAGAGGCACGTGGGGGCTTTGTCTCCAACACCCAGAATCATCGTTCCCCCTGAAGAGCATTTGCCGAGAAGGACAATGATGAGAGAAGTGGGCGTTCTCTCTGCACTTCTTCCACAAGCTAACCCCGTGGTTCTTGAACAGGGATGTTTTAAACAATCCAGAGCTCAGGCCACACCTCAGACCAATTAAATCACAACCTCGGGCTTCCCTGGTGGCGCAGTGGTTGAGAGCCCGCCTGCCGATGCGGGGGACACGGGTTCGTGCCCC
Organism: Pseudorca crassidens; assembly: GCF_039906515.1. Classification (NCBI taxonomy): domain Eukaryota; kingdom Metazoa; phylum Chordata; class Mammalia; order Artiodactyla; family Delphinidae; genus Pseudorca; species Pseudorca crassidens. Next base: position 111,092,694 of record NC_090298.1, read on the forward strand.
GGTCTGGGAAGATCCCACATGCCGCGGAGCGGCTGGGCCCGTGAGCCATGGCCGCTGAGCCTGCGCATCCGGAGGCTGTGCTCCGCAACGGGAGAGGCCACAGCAGTGAGAGGCCCGCGTACCGCAAAAAAAAAAAAAAAAAAAAAAATCACAACCTCTAGGGCTGGGACACACGAATCATCATTTTCATAAAGCTGGTTCCAATATATGGACACGATTGGGAACCACTGGGCTAACCAAGTATCTTACAAACTGTCTCCCCCAGAATAGGGTTCTCACTCTGTTTGTCATTGCTGCTCATCGTGGTGCCGGGCAGCCCCTGATGAACCACCACAGCTTCCACAGGTGCCAGCCAGACTCTCCCAGGCACAGACACAGCAGCACCGATTTCTCTTTCCCAGCAAGATTTATTAAAGCAGGTGGATGGCTGGATAGGCCTGGGGTCTCTTTCCATGGGGAGCAATGCCACCCCAGCATCTAGGTCTTAGCAGAACTCAGCAGCCACTGGGTGCAGTTGGGAAGGGCAGGCTTAGCACCCAGAAGTGGGAGCCGCCCCAGTGATGGGGAGAACAGGGTGACTGGCCTGGAGCACACAAGCTGGCTTTGGGTGGTCGTGAAAGTGCTCATCTGGGCCCCAGCACCTTGGGTCTCTAGCTCCAAGGTGGTAACGTCGAGCTAGTTTCCTCGGCCGTAAAGTGGGATACAGGGTAGCGCCTGTGAGGCTGCTGGGAGACCTGACAGAGGAAGGTTGCTTGGTGGCTGCTATAGCTTACCAGCTCCCAGCCACAGACAGCATCTGGGGGACTGTCAGGTGTCACGTCAGGTGTCACGCCGCCCTCAGTCTGGAGTGTAGTGCCCACTACACTCCGTCAGAGGCTGCCCGGCACCGTGATGAGCAGAGCAAAAGAGGTGCTCATCAGTGTTTCGGGGCCTCTGGAGTGGGGAGGGGCCGACAGTTCTGCTGCCGCAGTGGGCAATGATGGGCAGAGACAGGGTGGGGGGACGGCGCCATCAGGCGGTACAGTGTCAATCGTGAACCATCAACACCTGGCCGGAGCTGTCCCCTCACCTGTCTTTTTACACCCACCCCAGGCTGCCTTCCCCGACTTTCTCTGACCCTCCGGGGCTGCCCATTGGCTGATTGGCTCCAGCACACTTAAATGCCAGGATTCCTTCCCCTCGGTGTTCCACAGTGGGCGCTCTGTATGCCCCTGCCCTTCCCTCCTCGTCCATGGGGCAGGGGCTGAAACTTCCTCGTGTGCTCGCCCACCTGAAAGAGGCAGGCCGACTTCTGAAGGGGCCAGCGCCTGCTCCCACAGCTGGGCCAACCTTAGTGCCCTGTGTACCTGGGACTGCCCTAACACTCCCACCTCTGGGGAAGACAGGACCGCCCTCCATGACAGCCTCCCCCCAGCAGCAGGAAAACAGGGAGCCTGCCTCTGGCTGTAACACAGCACTGACCCCTTTGCTCTCTTCCAGTGGCTGGTGGAAGAGTCAGCAAACACCAACAGTTTCCAGCTGGGATTCCTGACCCTCCAGAAACCTGTATCTGACAGTAACCACCTTAGTCATCTTGGTCGCCGATGCTGGGACTCTTGCCTCTTCCCTAAAGTCAATGTCCCAGAGTCCAGCTTCTGAAAGGGAGACAGTTCTCATCAACCCTTAGGCACTCCCCAAGGCCAATTCTTAGAAGCAGAAACAGAGAGCACCACACACCATCATGCTTAGGTCTCCATCCAGAGCCCAGACACCCACCCTTCCACGTGCACAGTCACAGCAGTGGGCCTGGCCAGGCTCTGCCCTACGTGAGGGCAGATGCTCAGGGACCCACAGGGCAGTGACTGCAAAGTCCCCACCAGACCCCCTTGAAGAACAGAAGAAAACAGCCTAAGAGATGTTCATTCTCATGGATTCCACGGCTGCCCCGTGGGCCCTTTCCCACAGTGGGAGAAGACAAGAGAAAGGTGTGCATGTTGGGGAACCAGGGTGTGAATAGGGACAGGACATGCTCTGCCACTCCCCACGGGGAGGGTCAGGAGGCCCTCAAGCTTTGCTGCGCTCTGGGGGGTGGGGATACCTCATCTGATGTGACAGTGTCTGCTTTGGCCTTCAAAGCTCATCATCATCACAAGTCCTTTTCTTGGTCTCAAAAACACGTAAAGGGGGAGGGCTGGGTACAAGCATAGCCGGATCTCGTGAGGAGCACAGCAGGACAGTCAGAATGCCGGGTGCAAAGCCCAGCTCTACCACTTACCACACAGGAGACCTCAGACAAGTCACCCATCGTCTTGAAGCCTCTGTTTCCACATGTGTAATATAAGCAGCTTAAGGGTACCTCACAGACTCTTTTTGAGAAGTCAATGAAGTAATGCACTTAAAACTTTGACGAAATGATAGCTGTTTATTAATGTTATCAACATTAATAACTATGGAATTCAAAGGTGTCCCTATCAGGAATCTCCTCCTTATTCCTGTAGAAGAATGATGAGAGGTGTCATTCAGACACCCAGCTCTGAGCTCCAGAGGCCACCCTGCCCTGACATGCCCACCCTGGAGGTGTCCCCGGTTTCCTAACACTCCGTAATTCTTAGTTACCCAGAAATAGACATGACAGCAAAAGCCAAGTTCCTAATGCAACGAGACTCTGCCACCTGGCTGGGAAGAAAGCTCAGCCCCAGAACTGGGGGAGCGTCCATCGTGTCTCGTCTTCCGCGGTGACTGGCCTAATTATCCCACGGCAGCTCGACTGTGATGTTACTCACTGGATTCCACAGGGTGGTGGACCCTCTGAGAGGCATCTGGTAAAGCCATGACTCCCCTCCCACGTAGCCCCATCTTGCTTCCCAAGAACAGTTCCAGCTAAACCTTAAAGCAGCTGCACTAAGGAGCTCCCTGCCCTACAAGATTTGTGAACTCTGGAGTCACAGGGCCACCTCCAAGCCCCAAAGCCTGCTGCCCTTTAGTGAATCTGATGGGGACAGGGTGTGAACACAGGCACAGGGAGCACAGGCCCCAGGAGGGCTGAGGGGGTCAGGGTGAGGCCTGGCGAGATGCGAGTCAGCCCATGCGAGTCAGGCAGCCTTTACAGCCTGTCTACTGGGATAAACCAGGGAGGGTAAGTGGGGCTTGCAGGCTGCCCAGCCGCAGACAGGCCAGGTTGGTGTGGTGAGGGTAACAGTGAGACAGGGAGAGGAAGCTGCGCACACGAAGCAGAAGAGCAAAGATTTAAGACCACGTAGGCAGGCCCTCCTACCCCCAATTCCAGCTCTGAAGGTGGGAAAGCTCAACTTGATAAAATGCCGCACTTCTGAAAACCTCGCACACATTACTCTGAGCCCCGAGAGGCTGGAGGTTGGCTCCTTAGTCTCACCAGCCCCGTCCACCCGCAGTGACCTGCTCTCTTGCCTCTTCACTAGAGCCTCCAGGCCACCACCTGCAGCCTCTGCTCAGAGTCCCTGCATGGGACTTCACCTCTGGCGACCTGTCCCCTCCAGGGCAGACACTTGGCCAAGTCGAGCCAACCAGGTTGTCAGAGACTAGACCTCGACTGGGTAGTCCAGGGCCCTGGAGCCGGAGGTTTGTATGGTGGCCGGGCCATGTTACAATGTAAAGGCTATGAGACAGGATTTGCAGGTTTGCAGAAAGGCCCGTCTCCAGAGAGAACAGGCAAAGGACAGAGAGGCGGAGGTTGGAGATGGTGCAGCTGGGAAGCGGGGGGAGGGGGGACAGGCTTCCTGACGACTCTATACCCTGCACCCCCCAGGCAGCCTGCTGGGCTCCAGAAGGTCTCTGGGGCCTCAAGATAACCCTTCTTTGTACACAAACACATTGGAAGGTGATTCTGCTCGTGGCCACCAAGGGTCCCTCATGCGTCACTTTGCCAGCAGGCCTGGGTATCCATACCCATCAGTCCCTCTTCCTCTCCCTTCCCACCAGACACAGTCCTGTTCCAGCCCACACCTACACTTGGAGGGTGCATCCTCCTTAAATACTTAAATGTTCTCCCCACCCGCATCTCTGCCAGCCTCTCCAAGGCCCTCTGCCTTCAAGAGACCCTTCCCAAGCCCACCTCCTACCCAGTGCCTCTCTGCTCTCAACTCTCCCATCACCCATGATTGGCCCACACTGCTAACGTTCTGTACCACATTAACTGCTCACCATGTGCACGTGTATAGGTGATTTCTTACAGCTGTTTGTGATTATTCCCTTTCCTCTCTCATAGTCTCATGGTGAGACATCAGCCCACCACGCACAGGAATTTCCTATAGAATGCAGCTCAGGACCATCCTCTCTTACAACATAAGAACAGTCATTTTGAATGAGATATTTAAAGTTTATTATACATTTTCATCTAGAATGTGTAATGAATCAGATAATCTTGTCCTAGTCAGCATGGCCACAGAAGTGTTTTCTTCCTGTAAATTACCAAACTAATTGGTACAACAATTGGTACAAGGATGGACACCTAGCTCAAGATGGGACTCAAAAGCAAGAGCTAAGACTTCCAGGTATGATGGTTTGGGCACTGGGGTGGTAATGTCACATGCTACTGCATCCTCGGAGAGATGAGACGCAGCAACAATGAGCAACCCTCCCCTCCCCATGGCCAGACAAAGTCCTCCGAGCCAACAAGAAGGACAGGGCCGTATCGGGTAGAACCACCTTAGGAGAGGGCCCAGAGGGGTGCAGACCCTGCTCTGGTGGACAAGTTCTAGAAGGGCTGGGGGGCTCTGGTTGAAGTTCTGAGCCCTGGACACCACCAGCTACTACAGTCACCACTGTGTCCAGCCTGTGGGTGTGACACCCTGAGATGCCAGCTTCTTCCAGCCCCCAAGCAACCCTCTGAGGGCTCCAGAGAAGCTGAGTCATGGGCTGTGGATGAACCTGTGATACTAGATTTGCCGTCAGTCACAACCCTGCTGGAGAGGAGAAAGTCTGGACTGTGAGAACAAGCATCCTGCTCTGGGACCAGGGGTGGACCAGTGAAACCAGGGAAGGCGGGAGTTACTTCCTCCTTTATTACTCAAGAAAGATACTTGATTTCCTTTGGGCTAAAGTTGACATAGGGTTAAATTCCTTCTGCTAACTCTGTTATTCTGTTCAGCAATAGCCAAGTCCTCCATCACCCTCCCAATTCCCCACCCCACTCTCATGCCCCACTGGTCCTCAAGCCCCAAGAACAGAATCACAAATCCCATTTCTCTTCATCCAGTTGGCCCTAGAACCGGGCCAAGCACACAGAGGGGTGCTCAGTGGATACCTACTGATGACTAAGATTTAAGACCACCCGACATCCCAGTTGGCCTAGACATCCCAGGGTCGAGAGACCCATACAAGGTAGGTGCATAGCATCCTGAGAAGGTCAAGTCGGAAGTTCTGCTTTGGGAAACAAAGACATACTCCTCAGCTACACTGCCAGGGGATGAACACCCAGGCACGAGGCAGAGAATCCCATTCTTCACAGCCAAATGCTACAGTGAAAACAACAGCATATGTAACAACCAAACAGGAGAGAGTGGAGGAGGAAGAGGAGCCCCAGTGGGGCACATTTTAGAAGCACTGCAATTAGAGCATCGCCTGGCAGGCCTCTCCCGTTTGACATCTCCTAGGGTCTCCACGTGAAAGTCTAATTCCCCGGAATGAATGCACAAAATGTGACATCAGCAAAACCACAGAAACCTGAGGTCCTTGCTTACAGAGGAAGTTTTCCAGCATGTTTTAAATGCAAGGTTAGAAAGGTAAATAAATGGCAAGAGTTCTGTTTTCTTTATTCAGAGAGCAAGCTTTAAATGATAGAACAGCTTAAGCAAGCTTTTACTCCAACTGACCTAAGACTTAGCGTCAAGGAAAGCCATCAGGAGTCTTAACAGCTATTTAACAAAATCCCCGAAGGCAACTTCCATTCTCACTGCCCTCAATCCCTTCCTCCCTTTGTGGGGACAGTTGGCAGCCACCCTCCCTGGAGCCACAGACTATTTCTGCTCATCCTGAAAATTTGAAGCACAAACAGAACGTCCTGCATGTGAGTGTACGTTGCGCTCTAAGGTTTCCATTTTGGGTGAGGGTCTGGTGTGCTCGCCTGGTGTGTTGGCCTCTTCGCAGAAGGGACCGTCAGGGTCAGGCAGGCCCTCAGACCACTCGAACAAGGAGACAGCAAATGAGTCAGGGATTCCATCCTCATTCCCCATACACAACCCATAGGACGCCCTTAAGCTTCTACCGATTCAGTAAGGATGATGGAAAGATTTGAAACTGTGACGGGGTTCTACTACAAGTGGAAACCAAAGAACAGCCTGGTCTCTCCTGGGATTTCTTCTGTAAGGAGTCCTAGAAACTCAAGTCACCTGGTCTAAATCCCTACGTGATGCCAAAACAATAATAAAAGATCGCTGACTCATTCACCTACTTGACAAGTATCTGAACATCCTTGTGTACCAAGCTCCCCTGGACACTGGGGACCCAGGGTCCCAGACCCCAGGATACTGGCCATTCCACCAGAAAGAGGACCTTCCCACCCCAAGAGCTACCTTGCTAAACACTGAGTGAGAAGCACTGCAGCTGGCGGTGACACGCCAGCCCTCGGCGCAAGAGAAGTGCACGGTCTTCTTGATGGGTACTTCATGGGGTTCTGAGATCACGGACACAAACTGCAGCTCTGGCTGCCATGTTCTGAGCAGGTGTCCGTGACGGGTTTTACATGCACCACCTTAGTCCTCATGACAACTCGGAAACCGGGGCTTTTATTTTTACTCAATGCTAACCTGAAGGTCAGAGAGTAAGGAACTTCTCTCAGCCACACAGCTGGAAGGGGAGAAGCAGATCTGAACCACTGGGCCCTCCAACGTGAGGGGCCCCTGAGTCAAAGGCAGGACTGGAGGTCCCTTAGGAAGCAGTGCAGACAAGCAGAGCAGCAAGTGAGTGATTTGGCCCCAGCTGGAAAAAGCAGCTATGGGGTTTTAAAGCAACAACAAACATTGTGGAAGAGAAAGAGGAAATGTAGAATGTGCAGGGTTCAGTTAGGACATGGCAGGGACAGCTGTCTGCATCAAGCTGTCTGTGCCAGGAGCTTGCCCACCACCAGCCGACAAGCCAGAGCACAGAGAACTCTCAGCCTGAGCAGGGAGAGATGTGTGGTCAGAAAAGCAGGCTATGCTCCAGAGGCTGGGGCCGAAACCTGGGTGGTGACGCTGGCACCTGCCACCTCCCTCATAGCTGGTTAGGTGGGCAGCAAACGTGGTTCTTTAATCTACTTCCTACTATGTTAAGGGCTCACTGGAGGACTTTTCTGAGAAATAGAGGGACGACTTCTCAACTCTTCAAAAAATACACACATACAATTTCTACCCCAATACAAACCCTCAATGATTAAAGTATTTTAACCAAAGTAACCGTGGCAGCTCTCCTTTCCAACTAAGCCCTCAGAAGGGTTTCAGTTTGAACTCAAGACCTTCTTGGAACACTGGGGAGGGGGGAAAAGCAGGGCTCAGCCTCCAGGTGAAGAAGCATCAAGCAATCACTCAGGTGCCTTTCTAGAAGCTCCTGCAACTGGAAGGAAGCCAATGGGGGTTCCCTGCAGGCCAGCCTCAGCCTCTCATCAGCACCAGCTTCTCCACTGCTACCCTGCACAGAGTCAAGCTGAAATGCACCCTCTGGCCAAGGGAAGACCCAAGTCCCACAGGTCACTCACCCTCCATTCTTCACTCCAGCCAAGAGCAAGCGCTGAGTTTTCTTATTCCTGACTAGGAGTAAAACGAGAATGCCTTTTATTAGGAGGAAGACGTTGTCCGCCAAATAGCAGTGGTGTGTCAGTTTTCATGAGCAGATTAAAGAGATAGCAAGAAATTTTCAAAACCATGAACAAGAAATCCTGCACCCCGGTCTCCCTTTAAACCCAGCCACACCTGTAACCTCCACATAGACTTGTGCGGGATGGACAATGGAAACCTATCTGCAGGGGGACACCCCTGCCACCTACGCAGAGGGCCCAGGGGCCTCTTTCTGGGATGAGCATCCATCCTACCTATCTTGGAGCTAGGTCTTTCCAGCCATGACATTAGGACAGGCGCTGAAGAGAATAACACTGGACCTAGGTCTGGGACGTGGTGTCTCAACAGGGCTTACACTCCAGCTCGCCAGGAAATTCAAGGCCAGGCCACCAAACGCTTCAGTGTGTCTCAGTTCCCTATGATCTAGGTCAATGTTCCTGTGATTCACAACTACATTGTGAGTGTAATTGTTGTGACTCTGACACAACACACCCGCACAGGCAATACAGAATGTGCCTGGGGAAGGCTTCTGGGGGATGGACTGCATGTTGTTCTGCAAGTCTGGCCTTTATTCCTTTTTATAAATAAGAAAGTATAAATAATGAAATAAATAAAGAGGTGATAGGGATTCCAGGAGGTGGCTGAGTTTATTCTTTAAAAAGTTTTCATTTTTCTCCTCTTGAAGTCAAACGGTCTAGGAACCCCTTCTCTGAGCACAGTTCCAGCACACAGCAGATATTTAGCCGTTGTTAGACACTGAATAAGACAATCAATTCCCGTTCCTTTCCGGCTCAGTACGCTAAGGACTTCTCTCCCTGACACCAGCAGGTCGCTGGTGGTTGTGGCATCAGCACTTAACCCAGGGGGCCTTCTTTGAACCCGGGTCTGTATGAAGGTCGGGGGAGTGTTTCCGGTCAAACAGAGCCCATATGGTTCCACCCCACATGGTCTCCATGAACTCCTCACCCGCTATCCCTTCCCAGAGGAGTGCACCCAAGGAGACTTGGTGCAAGGTGGGCCACACCTTCAGACCTCACACCTGTTGCTTGGCCACACGGGATTAAGAAAGAGAGGTAGGGTTGCAACTGAAAGGACACTGAGTCTTCTGCTCACGTTTTAAAGGGGCCCAGTCTGCAGCGATAGAATTTAGATGTAAAAACAACACAGAAGAGACCTCAGTCGGCATCCTGACCACCCCCTCACTCTACACATGAGGAAACTGAAGCCCAGAGAAGAGAAGGGAGCAGCTCAAGTCCACGGAACTAGCTGTGCCAGGCTACACCTGGAACGCAATGCCCAGTGGGAGTCCTGTGTTCTCACCCTGAGACATGCAGCCTCGTGGCAGACTGTGCTTCTGAGCCAGAAGGCTGCTACGGTGCGTAAGGGGCTCTGCTTGGTTCTGCCCCAGTGGGACAGTTCTCAAATCTTGGGAGCAGGTAAAAGGGCTGACGGGCTTTACCGTGGACCGCAGAGAGGCCAAGCCACGAGACACAGGTGGACCGCCGGCCTCTGGCACATACCCTGTGTCATCCCCAGCTCAACAGCCAGAGACAGCCACTTCTACTCACTGACCCAACGATCACACTTCACAGCCCTCTTCCTCCACCCTCCCACTCCCCCCCCCACTTCCATCCAACCTCACTACACTCAGACTCTTCCCCTGGGGGCTATTTTCTCCAAAACCTAATTGTATGCCACCATCCCTTGGAGAAGCAGCAGCAGTACCAGGCAAACCGCTAGCTGCCCAGCCCCTCCCCACCCCCTTCTCTACAGAGTCCCATTCCTCTCCACTCTGCAGGGCTCCATTCAGGGCTGGATTCTGTGTCACCACTCCCTACCAAGCCCAGAAGGGTTGTCAGGGAGACGTTTTAAAATTAAGCTGAAGCAAAATTAATTTTATTTTCTGAATTTCACTATAGTCCCTGAAATACCCGAGCGAAGCATGAGGCTAGGTCCCCAGGGTAAGCTGGAGGCCCCACTCACACGAAGGAGTAAGTGAGGATACCCAGGTTTTACTTTTGGAAAGAAAGAAACCCCAAGGTTTCTTTCCCACATGAGGAAAGAGATTGGGTTTCTCTGCATCCATGCCTTCCTGCCTCAGGAAATGCCTAAGGCCAGGATGCAAGTGTGTGGCCACAACAAAGGAGGCCCAATGGACGGAGGGCTTCTCTAAGCCCTGAGGGGCTCAGCTCGGCTGCTTCCTCCACCCAACAGCATGCACCTGGCCCTGCTGTGGTTTTCTCAGGTATGGGACGCCCCCTCTCATCCTATGCCCTCCATCTCCGGAGCCAGTACCCTCCCCTTCCCAGGGGGCTCAGAGCAGAAGCCACAGCAGTGGAGACAGAAGGACAATGGCCCTGGATTGCAGGATGGGGAAGTGGAGGTCACGCACAGGGGGCCTGCTAGAGTCTGACACCAACACAGCATTCACTTCTCTCTGAATGGGAAACAAGAGAGACAACCCACAGGAGACAAGTCACAGAGAACAAATCAAGCAGATGACTGGGGCATAACAGAGCTGATGCTGCCAAGTGCCCGGACAACGGAAATCAGAGCCCCACTGACAGCACATGGCCTGACGTCCTGCTTACAATCGCAGGAAGTTTCCTAGAGAGGCAGGGCTTATTAGCAGCAGAGACACTCAGAAAATAGTTAGATGAGTAAAGGCTCAATTAAAAGGAAGAATAATGGCTTTCTGTGAACTCATAAATGTTTATTTTCCTGGGTCACAGAACTTTTCAGAGCCAATTAAAACTCTGTCAACTACGATCTCAAAATACTAAAGGGGAATACAGTGCAGTAACTGGTACAGAGTAGAAGGCTTGCTGCGAGCGGCGAGAGAGGAGAAATATCCAACACGAAGAACAAAGACAGTGGCTTCCCCTGTCCAAGGATAAAAATGAAAACAAGACCCCCAAACACAGCCCCGAGCTGGCAGTTGTGGTCCCCAAGGCAGCCTGGCTGGGTACTGGGGACAGAAACTGGGCAGGACACCAGGATGTCTGGCACAGAGGCAGTGATGGTGAGAGCATGGGAGTGTGGGCCGACCCTCTGGATTTAAATCACCTGTACGTAAGCGGAACTCTGGGTTCAGAGATCTAAGTTTTCTTATCTGCCTGCTTGCTTGAAAATAGGTGAAAATGACTCTCAAACCCAGGCTGTTTCAATTCACCTCTCCCCTCACCTACCTGCCCCTGCCTCCCCTCACTCAAAGCCAATTTCATGGCAAGCTCTTTCTCGGCATGACTGCAGCCTTTGTGTTTCTCTCCTTTTTCTGACTGCAGTCTGCGTCATCACGTTAGCAAGAAGCTAAAAAAGGCCAGGGTTCATCACCAACTGGATTCTCCTTCTTGGATGTGTGCATAGGGGGTGGTGGCAGAGGATACCTCTAGGGCTTTTCTGCCCACCGTCCTCTAAGACTGCAGGGCCTGTTCACAAGCACATTGAAGCTCAAGACACTGGATAGGAGTAGGTATAGCCCACACTAACTCTGAAGGTGGAAATCAGCTCATCGTCCCCTGGGGCTTGGAGTATCTGCCACCACCCTTCACCTTGGAAATTGGATTTACTCACATCTGCAGGTGGGAGACTGTGCTCTTCCAATTTTACCTAAGAAACTAACATCCATACCCTCTGACACACAGTAATGGACAGCCATGGCCGAGAGCTGGAGGAGCAGAGAAGAGGCCTCGCCCTCCCAGAAGCAGCCCCGCAGCAGAAGCCCCGGATTCATATAAGGGGTGCCACCTGCATCCCAGTGCACCACTCCCAGTGAAAGGCCCCACTCACGCCTCCTGCTGTGACACCACACCCAGAGTCTCATCTGCTTTAAAAGCTGCAGTTGGTACCAGGGAGTCTTTAGGAAGGGTGATTCTGCAGAAAACAGACATAAAGGCTGCATGCAGGCCTGTACTGCAGATGAGGCTTGGAAAACACTGAGCATCCAGCCTGCACCCTGTCTGTCCACAGGGAGAAGGCAGTTGGTTTTCTCCACTCCCACGGAGGGAGGGGCCGGAGTGATCAACTCTTCCTCCCCGGCAATCAATCAAAAGGAAGTCAGGGATCGGGAAGATGGCGGAAGAGTAAGACGCGGAATTCACCTTCCTCCCCACAGATACACCAGAAATACATCTACACGTGGAACAACCCCTACAGAACACCTACTGAATGCTGTCAGAAGAACTCAGACCTCCCAAAAGGCAAGAAAGTCCCCACGTACCTGGGTAGGGCAAAAGAAAAAAGACTAAACAGAGACAAAAGGATAGCGACGGGACCTGCACCAGTGGGAGGGAGCTGTGAAGGAGGAAAGGTTTCCACACACTAGGAAGCCCCTTCGCGGGCGGAGACTGCCAGTGGCGGAGGGGGGAAGCTTCGGAGCCTCGGAGGAGAGCACAGCAACAGGGGTACGGAGGGTAAAGTGGGGAGATTCCCGCACAGAGAATCAGGGCCGACCGGCACTCACCAGCCGAAGAGGCTTGTCTGCTCACCCGCAAGGGCGGGCGGGGCTGTGAGCTGAGGCTCGGGCTTCGGTTGGAGCACAGGGAGAGGACGGGGGTTGGTGGCGTGAACACAGCCTGAAGGGGTTAGTGCACCACGGCTAGCCGGGAGTGAGCCCGGGGAAAAGTCTGGACCTGCCGAAGAGGCAAGAGAGTTTTTCTTCCCTCTGTTTCCTGGTGCACGAGGAGGGGATTAAGAGCACTGCTTAAAGGAGCTCCAGAGACGGGCGCGAGCCGCGGCTAAGAGCGCGGACCCCAGAGACGGGCATGAGACGCTAAGGCTGCTGCTGCCGCCACCAAGAAGCCTGTGTGCGACCACAGGTCACTATCCACAACCCCCTTCCGGGGAGCCTGTGCAGCGCGCCACCGCCAGGGTCCCGGGATCCAGGGACAACTTCCCCAGGAGAACGCAAGGCGCGCCTCAGGCTGGTGCAACGTCACGCTGGCCTCTGCCGCCGCAGGCTCGCCCCGCATCCGCACCCCTCCCTCCCCCCAGCCTGAGTGAGCCAGAGCCCCCTAATCAGTGGCTCCTTTAACCCCGCCCTGTCTGAGCGAAGAACAGACGCCCTTCGGCGACCTACACACAGAGGCGCGGCCAAATCCAAAACTGAGCCCCCGGGAGCTGTGAGAACAAAGAAGAGAAAGGGAAATCTCTCCCAGCAGCCACAGAAGCAGCGGATTAAAGCTCCACAATCAACTTGATGTACCCTGCATCTGTGGAATACATGAATAGACAACGAATCATCCCAAATTGAGGAGGTGGACTTGAGAGCAAGATTTATTATTTTTCTCCCTTTTCCTCTTTTTGTGAGTGTGTATGTGTATGCTTCTGTGTGATATTTTGTCTGTATAGCTTTCCTTTCACCATTTGTCCTAGGGTTCTATCCGTCTGATTTTTTGTTTTTAAATTTTTTTCTTAATAATTATTTTTTATTTTAATAACTTTAGTTTATTTTATCTTACTTTTTCTTTTCTTTCTTTCTTTCCTTCCTTCCTTCCCTCCTTCCTTCCTCCCTCCCTCCCTCCTTTCTTTCTTTTCTTTCTTTCTTCGTTCATTTCTTTCTTTCTTTCTTTCTTCCTCCCTCCCTCCCTCCCTCTCTCTCTCTCTCTCTCTCTCTCTCTCTCTCTTTCTTTCTCTCTTTCTTTCTTTCTTTCTTTCTTTCTTTCTTTCTTTCTTTCTTTCTTTCTTTCTTTCTTTCTTTCTTCTTTTTCTCCCTTTTATTCTGAGCCATGTGGATGAAAGGCTCTTGGTGCCCCAGCCAGGAGTCAGTGCTGTGCCTCTGAGGTGGGACAGCCAACTTCAGGACACTGGACCACAAGAGACCTCCCAGCTCCACATAATATCAAATGGCGAAAATCTCCCACAGATCTCCATCTCAACACCAGCACCCAGCTTCACTCAACGGCCAGCAAGCTACAGTGCTGGACACCCTATGGAAACAACTAGCAAGACAGGAACACAACCCCACCCATTAGAAGAGAGGCTGCCTAAAATCATAATAAGGCCACAGACACCCCAAAACACACCACCAGACGTGGACCTGCCCACTAGAGAGACAAGACCCAGCCTCATCCACCAGAACACAGGCACTAGTCCCCTCCACCAGGAAGCCTACACAACCCACTGAACCAACCTTAGCCACTGGGGACAGACACCAAAAATAACAGGAACTACGAACCTGCAGCCTGCAAAAAGGAGACCCCAAACACAGTAAGATAAGCAAAATGAGAAGACAGAAAAACACACAGCACATGAAGGAGCAAGATAAAAACCCACAAGACCTAACAAATGAAGAGGAAATAGGCAGTGTACCTGAAAAAGAATTCAGACTAATGATAGTAAAGATGATCCAAAATCTTGGAACTAGAAAAGAGAAAATGCAAGAAACATTTAACAAGGACCTAGAAGAACTAAAGATGAAATAAGCAATGATGAACAACACAATAAATGAAATTAAAAATACTCTAGATGAGATCTATAGCAGAATAACTGAGGCAGAAGAACGGATAAGTGACCTGGAAGATAAAATAATGGAAATAACTACTGCAGAGCAGAATAAAGAAAAAAGAATGAAAAGAACTGACGACAGTCGCAGAGACCTCTGGGACAACATTAAACCCAACAACATTCGAATCATAGGGGTTCCAGAAGAAGAAGAGAAAAAGAAAGGGACTGAGAAGATATTTGAAGAGATTATAGTTGAAAACTTCCCTAAGATGGGAAGGCAAACAGTTAATCAAGTGCAGGAAGCAAGAGAGTCCCATACAGGATAAATCCAAGGATAAACACGCAAAGGAACATATTAATCAAACTGTCAAAAATTAAATACAACGAAAACATATTAAAAGCAGCAAGGGAAAAACAACAAATAACACACAAGGGAATCCCCATAAGGTTAACAGCTGATCTTTCAGCAGAAACTCTGCAAGCCAGAAGGGACTGGCAGGACATATTTAAAGTGATGAAGGAGAAAAACCTACAACCAAGATTACTCTACCCAGCAAGGATCTCATTCAGATTTGATGGAGAAATGAAAATCTTTACAGACAAGCAAAAGCTGAGAGAGTTCAGCACCACCAAACCAGCTTTACAACAAATGCTAAAGGAACTTCTCTAGGCAAGAAACACAAGAGAAGGAAAAGACCTACAATAACAAACCCAAAACAATTAAGAAAATGGGAATAGGAACGTACATATCGATAATTACCTTAAATGTAAATGGATTAAATGCTCCCACTAAAAGACACAGACTGGCTGAATGGATACAAAAACAAGACCCATATATATGCTGTCTACAAGAGACCCACTTCAGACCTAGAGACACATACAGACTGAAAGTAAGGGGATGGAAAAAAATACTCCATGCAAATGGAAACCAAAAGAAAGCTGGAGTAGCAATTCTCATATCATACAAAATAGACTTTAAAATAAAGACTATTAGAAGAGACAAAGAAGGACACTACATAATGATCAAGGGATTTATCCAAGAAAATGATACAACAATTGTAAGTATTTATGCACCCAACATAGGAGCACCTCAATACATAAGGCAAATACTAACAGCCATAAAAGGGGAAATCGACAGTAACACAATCATAGTAGGGGACTTTAACACCCCACTTTCACCCATGGAGAGATCATCCAAAATGAAAATAAATAAGGAAACACAAGCTTTAAATGATACATTAAACAAGATGGACTTAATTAATAGTTATAGGACATTCCATCCAAAAACAACAGAATACACATTTTTCTCAAGTGCTCATGGAACATTCTCCAGGATAGATCATATCTTGGGTCACAAATCAAGCCTTGGTAAATTTAAGAGAACTGAAATTGTATCAAGTATCTTTTCCAACCACAATGCCATGAGACTAGATATCAATTACAGGAAAAGATCTGTAAAAAATACAAACACATGGAGGCTAAACAATACACTATTTAATAATGAAGTGATCACTGAAGAAATCAAAGAGGAAATCAAAAAATACCTAGAAACAAATGACAATGGAGACACGATGACCCAAAACCTATGGGATACAGCAAAAGCAGTTCTAAGAGGGAAGTTTATAGCAATACAATCCTACCTTAAGAAACAGGGAACATCTCGAATAAACAACCTAACCTTTCACCTAAAGCAATTAGAGAAAGAAGAACAAAAAAGCCCAAAGTTAGCAGAAGGAAAGAACTCATAAAAATCAGATCAGAAATAAATGAAAAAGAAATGAAGGGAACGATAGCAAAGATCAATAAAACTAAAAGCTGGTTCTTTGAGAAGATAAAACAACATTGATAAACCATTAGCCAGACTCATCAAGAAAAAAAGGGAGAATACTCAAATCAATAGAAATAGAAATGAAAAAGGAGAAGTAACAACTAACACTGCAGAAATACAAAAGATCATGAGAGATTACTACAAGCAACTCTATGCCAAAAAAATGGACAACCTGGAAGAAATGGACAAATTATTAGAAATGCATAACCTGCCAAGACTGAATCAGGAAGAAATAGAAAATATGAACAGACCAATCACAAGCACTGAATTTGAAACTGTGATTAAAAATATCCAAACAAACAAAAGCCCACGACAAGATGGCTTCACAGGCGAATTCTATCAGACATTTAGAGAAGAGCTAACAGCTATCCTTCTCAAACTCTTCCAAAATATAGCAGAGGGAGGAACACTCACAAACTCATTCTACGAGGCCACCATCACCCTGATACCAAAACCAGACAAAGATGTCACAAAGAAAGAAAACTACAGGCCAATATCACTGATGAACATAGATGCAAAAATTCTCAACAAAATACTAGCTAACAGAATCCAACAGCATGTTAAAAGGATCATACACCATGATCAAGTGGGGTTAATTCCAGGAATGCAAGGATTCTTCAGTATATGCAAATCAATCAACATGATACACCATATTAACAAATTGAAGGAGAAAAACCATATGATCATCTCAATAGATGCAGAGAAAGCTTTCGACCAAATTCAACACCCATTTATGATAAAAACCCTGCAGAAAGTAGGCATCGAGGGAACTTTCCTCAACATAATAAAGGCCATATATGACAAACCCACAGCCAACATCGTTCTCAATGGTGAAAAACTGAAAGTATTTCCACTAAGATCAGGAACAAGACAAGGTTGCCCACTCTCACCACTCTTATTCAACATAGTTTTGGAAGTTTTAGCCACAGCACTCAGAGAAGAAAAAGAAATAAAAGGAATCTAAATTGGAAAAGAAGAAATAAAGCTGTCACTGTTTGCAGATGACATGATACTATACACAGAGAATCCTAAAGATGCTACCAGAAAACTACTAGAGCTAATCAATGAATTTGGTAAAGTAGCAGGATACAAAATTAATGCACAGAAATCTCTGGCATTCCTATACACTAATGATGAAAAATCTGAAAGAGAAATCAAGAAAACACTCCCATTTACCACTGCAACAAAAAGAATAAAATATCTAGGAATAAACCTACCTAAGGAGACAAAAGACCTGTATGCAGAAAATTGTAAGACACTGATGAAAGAAATTAAAGATGATACAAATAGATGGAGAGATATACCATGTTCTTGGGTTGGAAGGATCAACATTGTGAAAATGACTCTACTACCCAAAGCAATCTACAGATTCAAGGCAATCCCTATCAAACTACCACTGGCATTTTTCACAGAACTAGAACAAAAAATTTCACAATTTGTATGGAAACACAAAAGACCCCGAATAACTAAAGCAATCTTGAGAACGAAAAATGGAGCTGGAGAAATCAGGCTCCCTGACTTCAGACTATACTACTAAGCTACAGTAATCAAGACAGTATGGTACTGGCACAAAAACAGAAAGATAGATCAATGGAACAGGATAGAAAGCCCAGATATAAACCCACGCACATATGGTCACCTTATCTTTGATAAAGGAAGCAGGAATGTACAGTGGAGAAAGGACAGCCTCTTCAATAAGTGGTGCTGGGAAAACTGGACAGGTGCATGTAAAAGTATGAGATTAGATCACTCCCTAACACCATACACAAAAATAAGCTCAAAATGGATTAAAGACCTAAATGTAAGGCCAGAAACTATCAAACTCTTAGAGGAAAACATAGACAGAAGACTCTATGACATAAATCACAGCAAGGTCCTTTTTGACCCACCTCCTAGAGAAATGGAAATAAAAACAAAAATAAACAAATGGGACCTAATGAAACTTCAAAGCTTTTGCACAGCAAAGGAAACCATAAACAAGACCAAAAGACAACCCTCAGAATGGGAGAAAATATTTGCAAATGAAGCAACTGACAAAGGATTAATCTCCACAATTTACTAGCAGCTCATGCAGCTCAGTAACAAAAATACAAACAACCGAATCCAAAAATGGGCAGAAGACCTAAATAGGCAGAAGACCTAAATAGACATTTCTCCAAAGAAGATATACAGACTGCCAACAAACACATGAAAGAATGCTCAACATCACTAATCATTAGAGAAATGCAAATCAAAACTACAATGAGATATCCTCTCACACCAGTCTGAATGGCCATCATCAAAAAATCTAGAAACAATAAATGCTGGAGACGGTGTGGAGAAAAGGGAACCCTCTTGCACTGCTGATGGAATGTGAATTGGTACGACACTACGGAGAACAGTATGGAGGTTCCTTAAAAAACTACAAATAGAACTACCATATGACACAGCAATCCCACTGCTGGGCATATACCCTGAGAAAACCATAATTCAAAAAGAGTCATGTACCAAAATGTTCATTGCAGCTCTATTTACAATAGCCCAGAGATGGAAACAACCTAAGTGCCCATCATCGGATGAATGGATAAAGAAGATGTGGCACATATGTACAATGGAATATTACTCAGCCATAAAAAGAAACGAAATTGAGCTATTTGTAATGAGGTGGATAGACCTAGAGTCTGTCATACAGAGTGAAGTAAGTCAGAAAGAAAAAGACAAATACCGTATGCTAACACATATATATGGAATTTAAGGGAAAAAAATGTCATGAAAAACCTAGGGGTACGACAGGAATAAAGACACAGACCTACTGGAGAATGGACTTGAGGATATGAGGAGGGGGAAGGGTGAGCTGTGAGAGGGTGAGAGAGTGGCATGGACATATATACACTAACAAACATAAGGTAGATAGCTAGTGGGAAGCAGCCGCATAGCACAGGGAGATCAGCTCGGTGATTTGTGACCACCTGGAGGGGTGGGATGGGGGGGTGGGAGGGAGGGAGATGCAAGAGGGAAGAGATATGGGAACATACGTATATGTATAACTGATTCACTTTGTTATAAAGCAGAAACTAACACACCATTGTAAAGCAATTATACTCCAATAAAGATGTAAAAAAAAGGAAGTCAGGGGCATGGGGTGGGAGCTGTGGGGGGAGAACAACACTAGAAAGGGCAGGGGAACATTGTCTTAACTGCAATCAAATGTGCAAGAACAAGGACACTTATTACGGAAGAAAAATATTTTTTAAATTAATGCTCAGTCTTAGCAGCCTGAACGCCCAGCCAACGCAGAAAGAAGCCAGAGCATTTAAGTTCTCTGTAATTTGAAGGTGTCCTCACAGGGACAGGAGTGCAGTCAGCGTCAGGGGCCAACACTTGCAGAAGGGGAACGGGCTGGTCAACCAGGGTAGGATCCTGCTCTCTTAGGCTGACCCCTGGATTTAGGGAGGACAGGAAGCATCCTGACTACTGATACCACTCCTACTACCTATTGTTTTTCCTCAAAGACTCTTATGAGGGCTTCCCTGGTGGCGCAGTGGTTGAGAGTCCGCCTGCCGATGCAGGGGACACGGGTTCATGCCCCGGTTCGGGAAGATCCCACGTGCCGCGGAGCGGCTGGGCCCGTGAGCCATGGCCGCTGGTCCGGAGCCTGTGCTCCGCAACGGGAGAGGCCACAACAGTGAGAGGCCCGCATACCGAAAAAAAAAACACAACAAGACTCCTATGAGACTTCACACACACTGAGAACAAATGGTGTCTGACATCAAAGCATATCTCGGGTCTATAAGCACCAGGGCATACAAAGCTAACAATTTTAAATGGAACCAATATTAATATTTACAGATATTTAGTGCATGACTAGAAATCATGGGTATGAGCAATTTAGGAAAAGTTCAGTAAGATCAAGAAGGATGCATAAGGCTGTGTAACGGCCCCCATCCAATCCCAGAGCCCAGCGGGTGATGGCAACACAGTATCCAGGACTCAAAGGGGAGGGGACCTGCCCACAAATGTCTGCCCCTCAAGAGGGACGTCCCTAGGGACTGTTATCACATCCCTTCTCACTTTCTTGGTCTCCCCAGTATAAAATTCTACCAATATTGATTTTACTACTGTATCTATCTTGGCCAGAGTATTGGGGAAAGGGGGAAAATAAAATATAACTCTATTTCAGAATTTCGATAAGTTGTATTTCTCAGAATTGTTTCCTCTGAATTCAGAATTGCATTAGGATTCTAGATCATGCCCTGCCACTCAGCTCTTTATTAAAGAGGCACTCCACCCAGCTACATTTCTTTTTATCGACGTTTGTAAAATGGTAAACTCCTTGAAGCTATTTCAACTGCAGTCTTTGTACATGAAACAATAATTTAACACAATTCACAATTGTTATAATTGCTTTAAAAATGTGCAAGCACACACACATTGGTCATTTAATCCTTATTTACCCTTAGGACACTCAAGTAATTGGTATAATAACTTGAAAGGCAAATTAAATCTTATTAATGCTTTCCGAGTACTTAAAAAAAGCTTAAGTCAATGAATGTTTTGGAAAGTACTACGATCAGGAAGAAAATACACACTGAAACATTTTACCATTTAGTTCCTGGAAAGGTTTTTATTCATTTATTTACTGAGTCTCAGGAAACTGTTGGTTTTGATTCTTTTAGAAAATAAGACTGTCTGAGGAAACTGCTAGAGGAGTTTAATATGGTTTAGGCAGTGAGTTCTGGATATATAAAGAGCTACAATTCAAAGAAGAAACTACCCTGTTAGAACCTGTTACACAGAGGACTATCTTGGATGTTGACAAGGTACAAGCTTGGCTTGGCCCACAGACTGCTAACAGATTTGCTGGGGGGACCATTCATGTCCACACCAAAAATGAGCCTGCTCTGCAGGGAGGTATAAAAACTCATTTAAATACATGACAGTCTAATGTGAAATTTGAAAGCACCAAGGTGACAACATGACTAGTACCAAATGTTGAATAAATATCAATTGACTCAAAAACTCAATGAGCCTCTATTTTCCTCTTAAAATTATTAGACGCTGTAAGGAAGAGAAAGATGAAGATGGCTTCATCCATATGCTAAAGTACAAATACAAGAGTTAAGAAAAAGATAGGAAAGACTAAGACTAGGAGTTCAGAGAAAGAGATCAAATGTAACCAAGAGTGGTCAAAGAAGACTCTAGGGCTTCCCTGGTGGCACAGCAGTTGAGAGTCCGCCTGCCGATGCAGGGGACACGGGTTCGTGCCCCGGTCTGGGAAAATCCCACATGCCACGGAGCGGCTGGGTCTGTGAGCCATGACCGCTGAGTCTGCGCCTCCAGAGCCTGTGCTCTGCAACGGGAGAGGCCACGACAGTGAGAGGCCCGTGTACGGAAAAAAAAAAAAAAAAAAAGAAGACTCTAGAGAAAAGGTAAGAACCAGAGCTGGGCCTTGGAAGAGGGGCTGATTCAGACTTGCAAAAAGAGGGGACGGCACTGGGGCAGGAGGACCCTAGTGAGTGAGGGCACAGAGGGGCTGTGCATCAAGTGTCATCAAGGTCAGCAAACTAACCAGTTACGCTACATGTCCTACCCACTCTCTCTAAACATTCAGAGGCTGCCCTATGTCCTGGGCCCATTCACATTGTCATCATCTCATTTAACAGTTGACAGAAGCAGACTCAATGAGCAGAAGTTACAACACTTCACAAAAACTCAGTCTACGGCAAAGAGAACTGGATGGGTAGGGCGGTTGTTCTGGCCTTTGAGAGTCCACAGAGGCATCACTTCCTTTTCCCGAAGCAGTGAAATTCCCGAACCTGGGAGACAATGGCATCTCCGGGCCTCTATCCTAATGGGGTGAAGGGGGGAACACAACAGCACCCCCAAACATAAAATCAGCCTCACTTCTTCAGGATGAGCATCATCTACTCTTTCTTTGGTACACAAAGAATTAGGGTGGTAACAACTAAAATAAAGAGACCCTAGGTTGATATCAACTTACCTTCAATTTACCTCCAGCTAAATCCCACCGTAATAGGCTTGACTCTTTTAATTGAAATAAGTGATTTAAAACAGTGGGCCAATGAGCCCCGAAAGTAAGAACACGAAATACACGTAGCTGTGTGTTTGCCTGTTTGCTTTGCTATTAAATATTCAACAGTATATTGATAGGACTTAAATGATCATTTTCCCTCTGTATGGATATGGGTATAACGATTAAACGATTCCCATTGGGAAATGCTGGGCTCGCTAGCAAGTCAGCCTTCAGACTCTTTCACAAGAACATTAAGTTGTGTCCTTCATGGATTTAGATGGGAGAGACAGTGTTTCTGTTTAATCATCTGCTCGCCACAAAGGGAAGCCACGCACTTCAGCAGGAAGAGTGCACATTAAATTACTTCTGCAGCTCCCTGAAGATTAAGGCCTGTAGCTTTGGGATTGCGTTACAATTAAGTAATAATGAAAGAGAAATCGTGTCTTTTGCTCAAATAACGCATTAATCCTACCATATAGTGTGGATCGTTATTCACTCTCCGGGTAACGTTGACTTTTGGGGGTGATTTTTCTTCCTCATTCCACAGGACGGGAAGCACGCACAGAGAAAAGGAGAAGGGGAGGCATCACAGAAGACAGTGGCAGTTAAGATGCCCTGGAAAGCTCTCAGGTAAGAATTAGTATTCATCACGTCATCCAGAAAATCCTAGGTGGTTTTATTGAAAGGGTGTAGTCATTGCTCAAGGTTCAGCATGTACAAAAAACTCAGCACGTGCAGAAAATCTACATCCCTCATGAGCCCCAAATTCATGAGGCCCACTACCTGAGCAGGGCTGGTTGCAGTTTATGACTCCTTTTCACGACTTCAGAGCAGAGTTCACTAAGCAATTAGCAGGATAGCAAGACTCTCCCGGGAGGTATTTGAGAACAAGTTTTTCAAGCACTTTAGAAGCATTTATATATAGCTAACATGCCATTAATCATTCTTATCTGTTCGTTAAGGCCGTCTCCCTTAGGACCTCTACCCTCCGTTCTTACTCAGCCTGGTTCTTGTTATCTATAGAGCTGAAAAGAAGTCTATTTCCTTTATAACATATTTTTTAATTAAAAGACTTCATTAATTCACATGGGTGTGCTCCACCAATGAGTCAGCACTTTCAGAGTGCTATTAAATATACACAAAGGCCGTTCTCTGGTGGGTCTGTGTGGAAGACAAAACATGCAACCATAGCTTCATCTGGGGATACATTTTTGGCACTGGAGAGATTTTAGACCATTACTTAACAGCATGATATAAACCTCCTGTCCTTATCAACACACGTGGCTTCCTTCTGTCCCCTACCAAAAAGGGGGCAGGATTTTAATTTTCACTGCAATCTACTTGATAAAAACTAAAGGTGGAAAGGAAATTAGATACTCTAACATTGAAAAGCAATGAGTTTTAAATGGCATGTCAGCCGTGACGTGACTATACCTCTTCCCGGGACTCTCCCACACCCATGTTCAATCCTCTGCTGGTTCCTGGGTTCATCCACCCCAGCGCAGCAGGCAGGGAGGCTCCAAGCAGTGTGAGATGCAGCCAAAAGCATCCTGGTTTCATTTTGTTGAGTCTGTTGAGAAAATGACAAACACTCAGAACTAAGTGCTGCAAAGTGTAAGCATGTCAAGGCATAGTTAGTTAGTGAGTACCTGTGCTCCAGAATCAGATACATCCGAGTTTAAATTCTGGCACCAACCGTTCTGTTTTCCTGTGGAGAAGTTATAATACTTCGGAGCCTAAGTTTATTCACCTCTAAAATGGGGTCCGAATATGTACCCAATAGCGCTGCTGTGAGGACTGAAGGAGGCAGGGCTGGCACATAGTAAGAACTCTAGAAATGCTAACTGGTATGTAGAAACCCACTTGAAATGCACCTGCCACTACATCTGCAAGAACAAATGAGGGTGAGAAGGCTGAGGCACCTCTGTTAGGTTACCCTATGTCCACGCTTCTGTTTCCTCAGAAAGTATTTGCAGCTGGGCACACTAGTGCTCAATAAATGCTGATGAGGAATCATGTTAAATCTGTAGCACCCCTGTTCGTAGCTGATGCCTCGGTTAACAAGAGAGTGAACTTCAAAACAGCATTAAAGGGTCTACTATTTTTATTTTTGTTTCAAGACCAGTCCTTGTAGTAGAATCCCAGCATCCAATGGATAATAGGATTTCAGTAGCATTTAAGATATTTCCTGAGACTCACTTGATAGATTGTCTAAGAAATGGACAATGGAAAGTAATCAAAGAATCCCATGGATGAAAAAAAACTAAGGATCAGCTATAATAAAAATTCAACTCCCTAACATATGCTGGGCATTGTGTTAAGAGGACAAAGACACAGACTGGTGCATTTGTCCAATTAGCTGTACTTTTTAAGGCTTCCACTGTGAACATATTCCAACCTTAATTTCAGTATCTCTAAGAAACATATCCAGATAGAACTCATCATGCAGTATTTAGAACTCTTACTCAAGGAAACTTGAAGAGTTATTAATTTCTGTGAGCACCACACAATTTAGTGCTTAACTGCATGTGGTCCACACTGCATCCTGTTCATGGCTGGGGAGATGAAAACACACAGAGCTCCTTGGAGGCCAGCACCCCCATCACTTGGCTTAGGACTGGTCATGAGCAGGTGTCCGAGTCAGAGATGATTAGCTGCTTGAGAGACCTTACAGCCTGTTTGCGGGGTCCACCCGTGCTCACCCCCAGAGCCAACAGCTTTGAAGGATCCCTGCTGTACACAAGGGGAGGTATCAAATGATCACTAGCGCTGATGCCAGGGCTGCCAAACAAATACACTCCTGCCACATTCCAGGTTTCCTTTGGCTCCTTCCATACCCAATAAAGCTGCTGCCCCAGATTTGCTTCATGTCCCCAACTTGAGACAGAAATGCCCACAGGAAAGAGAAGTCAAACTAAACATTGTAGGCATATAACACTGGCCTGTGAAAGGCAAGGTTATAAGTTATGACTATCTTTTAAGAGACGACATCTCCTTTTTTTTTTTTTTTTTTTAAAGAGTCCACAGGCTCCTACTCCTATCTCTGTTGCTTCGGCCGTTCATCTTCGACATCTGGAGGGAAAGCTAGAATTACTGGGGAAACGGTCCGAGTGGCCAGTAAATACAATCTGAAGGTCATGGTCTCAGCACAGTCAGCACCAGCTCCTCCCTCTGAAGAAGGCAGAGTGGAGCAGAACGCTGCAGCTTCCGCAGCTACCTGGGAGAGGGCTGCAGCACTACCAGCAGCCACCCAGCGCTACGCTCCCTGTCCGGGGCTCCAGCTAGGGTGTGTGTTCTTACAGGGATGAGGAGGGAAAAATCACATTTGGGACTAAAAGAGAATAAAAATGACTTCCCTGACTGCAACCAGTTTTTCTAAAAATAAATAGGGCAACTCCCTACTCCCCATAAATTATTCTCTTCTGAACACAGAGCCATCCATGTTCCAGGGACTGCAGAGAGCAGTTGCTGGATTTTCGGAATTTTTTTAAACCAGCAAGAGTAACTCAAGCTAGAACTAGAAAGACACTGCTTCCTACTCTACTTTTATTAATTCTTCCCTACTTATCCACCATCAACCAGTGCTCATGGAGTGAGCATATATATAAAAGGTCTTCTTCTCACCCTTTTCATGCCTTCAAGCCCAAATAAACTAAAAACAGCAAGATAATCAAAACTTACTCTAGATAATGTACAGATGTCAATCCCTGGAGTTATGAAATATTTGAGCCACAATATCTAGTATTTAGTTTTCAGTTGGCCTAGTAATCCGAGACCAATTATTTTGGATGTTTTATTATTAATGGATAATATCAGAATAAATTCTGTTCATTTCAATTGTTTTGGAAAGCGCCAAATCACTTCATTTAAGAGGGTGTGCCCAGACCTCTGGCATTAAACCAGCTGTTCTGAGATGTGTTTCAGGAAGCTGAACTGCAGCCCTACTGCACCTGGAGTCATCTCTGGTTTTGTCTGGTTTGTGTTGAGATTCCCGTAGGATTTCATTGGATGACAGGGAAACATACGAGCCAGGCCAACTACTGAAATATTCCTAGGCAGCCTCTCTGTAAAGTTTATTTCAGCTTGGCCACCACTAGATCAAACTTCATTTGCACGGCAGATGAGTCTGAGATGTCATTTTATACTCATGGTGACTGACAATTCAGTCCGTCTACAGCAACAACACTCTTAAAATTTACAACCCAAGTTTTATGACAGTTCGGTTCATAAAAAAAGAATACTGCGTCTAAATCAATTTTGATGATCTGTCTAATAACCAAATAGAGACTCTCTATTTGATTAACACATATAGCAATTACTATGTGTCAGGCACTGTTCTAAATGCTTCATAGGTATTAACTCATAATCCTCATTTCTACTCCATGAGGAGGGCAATGATTATCCTCTAGTCAAATGACAGAGGAAATGGGTCACAGAGAGGGTTAAATACCTTGCCAAGGCTGCATGGCAAATAAATGGCAGAGCTGGGACTCCAAGACAGCCAGGTGGACTTGGTGTCTATACTCTTAAACCCCATCCCCTGCTGCCTCTTGATACTTCGAAATATTTTATTTGGATGAATGGTTGGTTTTAGATGGGGAAACATCTATGTACAGCAAGATTAGAGGCCATGAGTCCCAAGTCTCTTCTCTCACAGATGCCAAGAGCTGTGTTCCTCCAGCTTTCATGGCTCCGAGCAAGGCCAGAGGGGGAAGCCAAGCTGCCCCCCTCCTACACTTCACCCAGGATGGGGCCACTCAGCACGCTCTCCTCGGCCTTCCTTGGTGCTGTCTTCATTGGCCAAGAATGTGGTTGAAATAAAGAAACCATGAGGAGATACAAAGGATACCAGGCATCAAGAGTACCCTTTAGCTCATGGGCAACACCAACCAGCCTGGTAGACAGTCACTTTGGGCAAAGAGGACCTGTTGGAAGATTACTCATCAAATTCAAATAGCCCTACTGGCCCTCAGATGGAAGAAAATACAAGAATCTCCCTGTCAAAGAAACGGGAAGGTACCACTAATAAGGTCACAAACCCTCTTTTTCAACCTAGAGCTCCTTTTGAAATCAATTTAGGTTTATAAGCTTCATTCAATCCATGCTAGAGTCCCAAGATTGGTTATAAATCTACCTGAGATTGTTCTCATAAAAGACCTGGAACTACCTTTCCTTTCAAACAACTCGTAAGACACAATCACTTGATATTTAAGACATCTCGTTTCCAAGAGAAGTACTTCACTCCTTCCTCTGAGGTTTCCCAGCTGAGCCTCATGTTTCCCCATGCTCAGGAGAATCAGGTGCCAGACTGGCCACTGCACAGACAGGACACCAAAGGCCTAGAAGGTGGAGGAATTCACCCAATGTATGAAGCCAACTCAGTAGCCAAACCTAGACTAAAACTCAAGCATCCTGACCCCTAGGCAATTGTTTTGTTTCTAACATAATCACAAACTCACGGACGGAATATGTATGCATTCTCTGTTTAGACAGACCGATTTTGCTTTTTTTAGTTCAAGATGGGCCCCGTTAGATCATCTACCCCTTGCTGTGAAAACCACAGGATTTTCTGGTGTTATAATATAAGCTGATATCATGCTATTATTTATTTGTACTTAAAATTATAGAGGTACGACAAATCTGTAGAATGTAACATTCCAAATACTGACTTGTTTTTTGAAGGAAGTTGAAAAACTGTGACCTAAGAATGCAGATGACCAGGGAGAAATTGGTATGAATATGTAAACTCCAAATCTACCCCACCAGAGAACATACAGCAGCATGTAAGCTGTCTTTACTGAACAGTGTCAGAAGGCAAAGAGAAGCACAGGCATGAGTACAAACTTCTCTTTCCTCCTCCAGGAATCAGCCCTGTTTGGGAAGAATGGGAATTCTGACCCTTGGAGCTTTTGGAAAAGCTATTCACTGGTTCGTTCTCTCTCATCCTCTCTCAGAATATGGTGACATTACCAGACCAGACACTATGGAATAGTCACATGGAAATGGCTTCTCTTTGTAACAGACAGGACCAGAAATTAGGAAGATGATTTGGCAGAACTAAGCAACACCACCCATCCTTGAAGAGAATGGTAAAGTCTGTGATTCTGAGGCACCTGAATTTCTAACCTAATTGAAAAGTGTATGCTCTAGCCAATTACTTTTAGGTGCATTGCATTTTATACATGTGATGCTGGCAATCAACAAATAGGAACCAATTGGGGACCACCAAAATCCTACAGTTCTCTTCTGTATGCCTGCCCAATGTTCAAAGAGAAAAAAAAGGCATATCAACTCCAACCTAAAACCAGGAAGCTGTATGCTAATTTCTTTTGCAAGGTTTAGGACCCCAGTTTTGATTTGTGAGTGTTTTAGGAAAAAAGGAAAGGGTTCAAACTTCCTAAAATAATCTCTAAAATACCAATCCAGGGAAATTAGGCATGGAAACATATGAAGCCAACCCTGCAGCAATCCATAATGAAGTTATATTGCATTTCCTATTAATTATCTACTCGGTATCTTTGGTTAATTGTTCCAACATTTGATAAATTTGATATCTAAATTAGTCTATGTGCAATGTGTAAATCTATGACATTCCTATTTACTATGAAGTTAACGCACAGAACCCTCACCCTTCCAACATTCAGATTATGCCTCCTGAGTACCATGTTCGCTCCACTGTAGTTCTATTTTACTTGAAGTTGCATGCCTTGTGTTATGCACCAAGATAGAAAATGTAAGGAAAGATGTGCTATTGAAATAACTGCCTAATTTGATTAATTAGTAAGCACAGAGCAACACAAGAAAGTTGAGTTTGCAAAGAAATACCAAAAAAGGCAAAGTGGCAATTAAGGAGATTTTTAGGAAATCCTGACTAGTCAATGACAATTTCTGAAATGTAATGTTGTCAAACAAAAGCTCACATCATAAAGATCACTTAAAAAAAAAAAAAAAAAAAAGGCTGCAGCCCTTAGAAGAAGAATCCTGAGTGACTGGCAGGTCAAGGTAGAAAACTCCAACCTACCACTCCAGGACACAGCCAAAGTGATAAAAGTTCTCACCATACCCAGAGCAAGCTGGCCCCTCTCTGGAACAAAAAGCCTTCCTGGAACTGACAACAATTGAGGGTGGACAAAAAATTTGAAGAGAGAAAAATCCATTGGAACAACTTTTATTAAGCAATTTTAATTCATTACATCAAAGACTATTTTTTTTGCACAACCTTTGGCTCTGTCTGAAGTCTTTGGAGAGACAGGCTGTCTTTTTCCCTAGCATGGGAAGAAAGTGAACATTCATCTCAGTGCGTTTAAACACACATAAACTAGTAATGCTGCCGTGTCTTCTCACAAAACTGAGATGGAAAGCAGACATGCGCTCTATGGAGCATCGGCTCAGGTCTTCCATTAGAGTTACTGCCTGAGGGCTGCTGAGCCTCTGGGGTCAGAGAAGCCGTATCCCTCACTCCCTTGACCATTTGCTTCCCAGGTGAGCCCTCCACCTGACCACTGCCCAGACCCAGAGCCTGTCTGGGCCATTCCAGGATTAAAAGGACACTGTTAAAAGTCATCTCTGGCTTTCCCCTAACCTGATGATAGGAAAATAACTCGGGACTTTTGAGAAAAGTCCGAATTTCTTCCCGATCCCTTTTCTCCCCTCTCGGATTGTGTGATAATCAAAATGTGCACCAAAAATGGGCTTAAGTTACCGCGCCTTCTACTGAAATTCTGTTTCTGTTTGGCTCAGAGAATGTGGACGGATATTTGCGTCTCAGGAGCCCATCTAGTACCACTCCTGGTGCACAGGCTTGCAACAAATTCACTAAGGGAACAGACCAAAGCTACCGGCTCCACTCGCCAGAAACCTCGGCGGAAGCGACACCTAGAGGGGAGCGGAGGAGAGGCTGCGGAAGCGCTATTCATCAATGTCGGCGACAGTTATCAGGAGAGAGGTCGTCTGGACAGCGCATGTGGGACCAACTCTCTGGGCTAGACGCAAACCTAGAAGGCCCAACTCTGCAGGTCCCCAGGAACTTACATAGACGGACACGCTGCACGGGATGCTCGCCACGTTCTGGGCATGGTGAGAAACCCTACTGCTCCAGCAGGTTTCTGTTCCTGCAAGAGGGGCGGGCGCCGAAGTCCTCAGGTGGCAGGCCTCAAGCGAACGCGCTCGGGGCAACGCTTTGTCAGTCGAAGGGAGACCCAAAGGCTCGCGCCAAGCTCTCCCCCAGACTCGAGGCCACACGCGCACCCAAAGCGGATAGCTCTGCCTGCTTCGCCTAGGTCCGCCCGAAACTTGGAACAGGTCTTTTGCTGGCGCCAAGAGGAGTGGAGATCACCCACATTACAAGCTGTTAGGACCAAGCCCCCTGCCTGAACATCCCCCCCCAAACAAATTGCTCACTAGTGATTTCCCAACAAATAACACCGGCCGCTTGCTTGAAACAACGACCGGCCCGACCGAGCATAAGGAGCGCGGCGGGCTGCCGGAGCCTAGTGGGGTCCCGGGTCCTTCCCGCCTCCTCCGCGAAGCCCAAGCGCGAAGCCCCGGACACGGCGGCCCTCGGGGTTGCGAAGGCCACGCCGGGCGCCGCGGGCCCTTCGGGCTGCAGCGAGCAGACGCAAGTTTCCCCGCAAAGCTGGAGGAAAGAGGTAGTGAGGACGCCCGCCTCGCGTCCCAGCCCGGGGCCAAGGGCACGAGTCCGAGCCCAGGTGCAACCGCTTTCCCGTCTCGCCGAGGCCGCTCGGGGTCCAGAACACAAGAACGGCACCTGAAGGGTCTCGGAGCCCGGCGCCCGCTTCGGGCTCGGCTCAAGTGGTTCTGCGCGGTGCTCTGCGCGCAAGCCCGGTCACTCCGGTCCCCACTGCAGACCCAGGCCACACGCCTCGGCTCCCCAGCCTTTACCCCGGGGTAGCCCTGCCCAGCCCGGGTCGCGGGGTCCCGTGCCTGCCTCCCGGCAGGCGAGCAAACTTGGCTCACCAGGCGCGGCGCTGAGGACTAGCAAGCGCCCGGCCGGGCCCTGCAGGGAAACGCGGGGCCGCGAGCGCTAGTACCCCAGCGGGGCGCAGCGGGACCGGTTGGCGGCGGCGGGGGCGGCGGCTTGACACCCTCCCCACGGCCGCTCCGAAGCCGCGCCCGCGTACCTGAGGCGGCCGGGGGCCGAGGGGAAGACCAGGTGGCCGCACTCGGAGGGCGAGAGGGAGCGCCCCGTGGTGGCAGCGGAGACCCGGTCCCGCGTCCTTCGGTCGGTCCTTCCGGCTGTCGGCGGGTCCTGGGCGCGCTGGAGGCTGTCGGGGATCCAGCTCTCTAAGCCGCCGCGGCCCGCTGCTGTGGCACCACCGCCGCGGCTGCCCTATTTCTGCCGCCGGGACCGGAGCCCGTGACGTCACCCTCCGGGCCCCGCCTGCCCAATCGCCGCCACCTGTGCG
Organism: Pseudorca crassidens; assembly: GCF_039906515.1. Taxonomy (NCBI): domain Eukaryota; kingdom Metazoa; phylum Chordata; class Mammalia; order Artiodactyla; family Delphinidae; genus Pseudorca; species Pseudorca crassidens. The sequence goes on from NC_090298.1 coordinate 111,124,170, forward strand.
CGCGGCCCGCCCGACCGCCGCTCAGACCCGCGCGGGGCCTGCGGCAGGTGCGCGGAGGAGCCGGGCGCGCACTCGGGGCTGGAGGACTCCCGGCGCTCCAGGGCGATCTCTGCAGCCGCAGGGGCACGGGGTGCGCTCCCGGCCCTGGCTCTGTGGACCCCGGCAGCCGACGAGCTCTCCCACCCCCCAACACACTCCTCCTCTCCTCTGGCTCTTTTCCGGGCAGGGTTCCCCAAGTCTGTGCTCTCAATATGCGCTGCTGGTCTCAATCAGCAGCTGTAGCTTGTGGAGCTCAGGCGGGCCAGTACACCGCACCAAGAGAGCTGTCCCCGGACGCAAAGTCAAATGACGCTCCCCCTCGCTGAGAGCCAACAACCTGCGAAAGAGCAAAGGTTTTATTTCTCTCTTCTGAATCTGCCTTCTCTCACTGCAGAATCTCACTAAATTCTGGGCATACAGAGGCAGTCACAGTTGACATTTGCCTAGCCTGGCCAAGCTGTGACCAGAGAGTCCCTTCTTCTCCCTTAGAACCAGGCATGAGGCCTGGACCTCATCCCCAAGCCTGGGGCTCCCAAAGCTTTCTGGATCCCTCTTCAACATCCACAACTTTTGGAGACCACAGCCCAGTGATCATTTTGTTTCCATTAATTGGCCTAAAGATCAGTCTTGGTGCCCAAATAAACTGGAAACAACTTTGTAACTACTAGGGCCCCCCAAATGGTCATACTGTAGCTCCAATCTGGCATCAAACTTAGGAGTAGACTCTAGCCAGTCTAGGCTGTGGTAACTGATGGGCAGGAGACTTTCTGGGGGAAAGCCTCCTACTCTGGCTGTGTGGGCACCAGGTGACTTCCTGGCTTAGGGGAACAGTGTCTTGTTCATGCCCCTGTGACCTTTCCTGGCCTGGAGGAGGGGCAGAGGGGCTCTTCTGAGGTTAAGGTTAGTTAAATATCAGGAGAAGGGGAAGAAAAATAGAAAGCTGACATGGAGGAAGAGGTGTTAGATTTGTTCTTTCCTTCAACAGATATTTACTGGGCCCTCCTGTCTACCAGGCACTGTACTAGGTGCTGGGAGACAGCAGTGGATGGGCCAGCGTGGTCCCTGCCCTCTCATAGGTTTTGTTCTGGGATGCAGCCCACCCTCTACTACCACTCAGCTTGCAACCCAGAGCCAGTCATATTTCTGCTGTTGGTATGTTTCCCCATCCGTAAAATGAGGACTTGGAGGAAGCCTGGGTGACTTCCAGGACTCACTCTGCTGTGACTTCCTCCATGGATACCACGATTTGTGCTCAAAAGGATAAAGGCTACTCCATGCTCCGTGCCCCTGGCCTTGGCAGGCGTGATATTCTCTCAGAATTGACCATGAATCTTTGCCAAGGCCACCCATGACTGAACCTCCAAGGCTGGCTTGTGACCAGGTTCTCTGTAGCTGGATCAGGAAAGGGATGGCACTGTCCATCTTGGGAAAAGGAAAATTAAGACTGAGCATAAAAGGAAGCAGGGACGTTTGGAAACATCCTGAGCCTCCCCCTGAAATTTAATTCTAAGTCAGTGGTCGAGATGGAGCCCCACAGCCTGGAGGCTGGATTCACCTCCCTTCACAGACTTTGAGGTGTTTGGAAAAGCCAGTTTCTGTTCTCAGCTCTGAGCACAAAGTCCCTGAGTCAGCCTAGTGGCCCTATTACATAACCAAGGCAGGCCTTGGGGTGTGTGTTTTTAATAACTTCAGGGTCATACGTAAGTCAGGATCTGTAAATCCACCAAGATCAGAAATAGCTCTGTTTAATGCAGGGACTGGACTTCCACAAACTTCCTCTGCTCCCCAAAGGAGGGGGGAATGTAGCTGCTGCAAATCAGATGCACGGAATATCCCTTAGAGATAATGCTAACAACTGAAGTGAGGTATTGTGACTACTGTGCATAAAATAAGACTGGAATTAAAAGTCACCTTGGGGGCTTCCCTGGTGGCGCAGTGGTTAGGAATCCGCCTACCAATGCAGGGGACACGGGTTCGAGTCCTGGTCCAGGAAGATCCCACATGCCGTGGAGCAACTAAGCCTGTGTGCCACAACTTCTGAGCCCGCGCTCTAGAGCCCGCGAGCCACAACTACTGAAGCCCACGTGCCTACAGCCCGTGCTCCACAACAAGAGAAGCCACCGCAATAAGCCCACGAACTGCAACAGAGTAGCCCCCGCTCACTGCAAGTAGAGAAAGCCTGAGCACAGCAACCCAGTGCAGCCAAAAATAAATTAAACAAACAAATAAATAAATTTTTTTAAGTCACCTTTGAAAAAAAAGGTGACGTGTGAATGACAAAATAAAACAAGCCTTCAGGGAAGCAGCATCGGATGCCAGCAGACCTTGACACCTCTTTGAATTTCTCTGTGCTTTCACTTCTCAGGGCAATTCTTGGTTTAATAACAGTCCCCAACTTGGAAAATAGGCTAGATTTTACACAGAGAATTTCAGAATTTGCCTGAAACCCTGTTTCAGAACTTGCAAGCATCCTGATGATTCTCAGTAGCCAACTGTGATGCTTAAATTTTGAAATCATACAATTTAGTAAATATGAAAGGAGGACGTTAAAAGGCAACATAAATTTAGACTACTGCCCAAGGCAGACTCAGAGACACACAAAAGAAACTTACCAGTGTATTTTTACAAGATCAAGAAGTTTAAAAATCCCCAATATATGTTAGGGATTTTACTTTACCAGTTTTAAAACATTTTTCTATTTCTAATCTCACCAAAAACACAACCACGTGACCAAAAACAGCTGCCACTTAATGTGTCTCCTACAGGTCATTTCAGATTGCAGCTGCACATCAGGATACCCAGAGATGACACATAGTTGTGGGGGTCAGAAGGAAGCAAGACACCTCCTCCGGATTCTACCAAAAGTTACCCTGTCACTAGCAATGGGTCAGGTCTACCCTGGGCTGATCAAACAGTCCCAGAAATACCCATTAGAAGCCAGTCCGGGAGGTCACGTGAGAAGGTGGGAATAGGCAGGGAACTGTCTTCCTTGTCTTGCATGATTTAACATTCTGCTGCCTGTCCAAAAATGTCTTAGCAAATCTTCAAACCAAACTATGCAGTTGATTGAAGAAGCAGTCTGGATCTTAGGAGAGCCCTGGACAGAAAGGCAAAAGGACTGGGTCCCTAGCCTGCCTCAGCCCCTCTCTGGCTTTGTGAGTCTGGAAGAGTCCCACCTTTTCTGGTTTGTTTCCTCATCTCTCAAGAAGGGGTTGGGAGAGGAGTGGGAAGTGGTCATACTCAATGAACTTCTGAGGCCATTTTCAGTTCTGCAAGTCGATGCCTATATTTTGCTAGAAGTTATAGCTACTCTGATCTAGAGCTATGATGTTAAAGGTTTCCCTTAAGTCTAATCTTAATGCTGATTTCTTAAGTGATGATTCATGATCATCTAGAAATTAAGGCAATGGAGGCAACAAATTCAAAAACCTAGACCTAAAATCACACTCAGAAATAATTATTTAAAACTCTGATTTAGGGAGAAAAGGGGCCAGCATGGAGATAAGGTATTCATTCAAGAGATAACTGATTTGGGAAATTTTTCAAGGCAATGAAGAAGTGGTATAGGGTCAGAATTTTAGTTAAGAAGGTAGGATGAATGAGAAGATGCAGTGATGGAGAGGGAATCTGTGAATGGGAAACGTGGAGGGAGGTGAACAACAAAACCCTTCATCATAGTACTGTTCCAGAGACAAAAGTCCCATGTAACTCCCAGGGCCTAGAGTGATGGTACAAGGGACCTAAGAAAGGCATTGAGAACCAGAGGAAATGAAACTCAGCTACTCTCAGAATTCCATGTGCACAGGGAGAATCTGGGCTGAGAAGGCCAGGCCTCCAAGCCACAAAGCAGCTCCCGTACTGGGAGTAGGAAGAGGCATGAAAGAGGCAGCACAGTAGGAGGAGAGCCAAGGGAGGGGCCGACCTCCTTTATTCTCAAGGGATATTTCTGTCATGGCTCCGTTTTCCAACTCATTAGTAGAGAGTGGTAAATAGCATGACAATCTGAAAAAGAGATCTTTCAAAAAGATGAGCTCCTGCTTATGGAGGTTCCATCCTGGTGAATATCTGCTCCATTCAAATGAATATGCAGTATCATGGCAGGTCATCCTCAGTGTTATGAAGAGGACTACGCAAGATGAGGATGTAGCAGACGGTGCTGGACTTAGTTTATACACCACTCAAATCTGAGCAGCCACGCTGGCCTCTCCGCCCCCATCCCCCACCAGGGCTTTGGCTACTTGCCGTGCTTTCTGACCACAGTGACCCTATCAACTCTTCCATGCTATGGCTTCGAGCCAGGTACCTCTGCTGTTATTGCCAGCAGCTCAGATCAAGAAGCCCTGCGTGTGGCAACAACCGACAAGAAGACACTGGCCTCCACGCCTATGCATTGGTCAGACTGGACCCCTGAGGCTCTGGCTTTTCCAGAGGCTGCCTGGGGGGGCTACTCACTACATCATAGAGGTTGGGGGGGGTTAATTCCTGCTTCAGGGGTGGACTGACCAGTAGGAGAAAGCGTACAGAAGGGAGCCAGCAGATCATTTCTCTCTTCCTTCCCTGGATAGTCTGTACAGAGAGGCAGAGCTCCCTATGCCCCGTCTCAAGACATCCCTGGGGACTAAGCCCTCAGCTACACTGATTACAAAGCTGGAGTCCTTTCAGTATTTGCTCTTTCTTCTTCCTTGCTCCTGCTTCCCTGGGACTGTATTCCTCCTCAATCAAGTGTCAGCACATGAGCTTTTGCCTCAGGTTGTTTTCTAGACAGTCCAGCCTAAGAGAAAGAGTAAGTGGGAGTGAGTGTGGTGAGTGTTTTTAAGAGGGCAGATGACAAACTTCTGTCTGAGGAGGTGCTTAGAGCACAAACATGAATAAATGAGGGGGGAAGATACGAGATGATCTAGTGGGGAGAGTGTTCAGGCTGAAGGCCCAACAGGCATGAAAACTGTGATGTAGGAACTGGCTTGATGCAATTCAGGCCAACGTAGAGGGATCTGGGTGGAGTTGTTGAAGAAGGCAGAGAGCTAAGCAAGGGCCAGACCACATAGGCCCTGCAGGCTGTGATGAATAAGGACTTTAGATCTGATTTTAGGTGCAATGGGAGCCATGAGAGGGTTTTGAGCAGGAGAATGATCTGATCTACTATATGGCTTTTTTCTGGAGTATAGCTGCTTTACAATACTGTGTTAGTTTATACTGTACAACAAAGTGAGTCAGCTCTATGTATACATTTATCCCCTCTTTTTTGGATTTCCTTCTCACTTATGTCACCAGAGAGCACTGAATAGAGTTCCCTGTACTATACAGTAGGTTCTCATTAGTTACCTATTTTATACATAGTATCGATAGTGTATTTATGTCGATCCCAATCTCCCAATTCACCCCATCTCCCCTTTCCCCCTTGGTATCCATATGTTTGCTCTCTACGTCTGTGCCTCTATTTCTGCTTTGTAAATAAGATCGTCTATACCAGTTTTTTCAGATTCTACATATATGTGTTAATATACGATATTTGTTTTTCTCTTTCTGACTTACTTCACTCTGTATGACAGTCTCTAGATCCACCCATGTCTCAAAAAATCTACAAACAATAAATGCTGGGGAGGGTGTGGAGAAAAGGGAACCCTCCTGCATTGTTGGTGGGAATGTAAATTGATACAGCCACAATGGAGAACGGTATGGAGGTTCCTTAAAAAACTAAACATAGAACTACCATATGACCCAGCAATCCCACTACTGGGCATATACCTAGAGAAAACCATATTCAAAAAGATACATGCACCCCAATGTTCATTGCAGCACTACCTACAATAGCCAGGACATGGAAACAACCTAAATTCCCATCAACAGAGGAAAGGATGAAGAAGATGTGGTACATATATACAATGGAATATTACTCAGTCATAAAAAGGAACGAAATTGGGTCATTTGTAGAGACATGGATCTACTATATGTTTTTAACAGGTCACTCTGGATGCTGTATATAGAGTAGATGGGTAGAGGGCATAGTGGCTGCTGGAAAGAGTAAAAGCAGGAAAAACAGCTATTCATTCAACTGTTGAGAGGTGCAAGGTCATGTCAGCTCATTATCATCATCACTGCATCATACCAGCATCGCACATTCATTGATTGCTAACTATGCACTGGGCACTAGGCCTACCTGTTCATATGTATTGTTTTACCTAATCCTCACAAGTCCATTAGCTCCCCATTTTACAAGTTAAACTTAGAGAAGTTACACAACTAATCTCAGGCCATTTGTCTGGCAAATGGCAGAGCTAGGATGTGACTCGGAGTCTGCCCTCACAATCACGATGCAATTCTACATCGGTTGCACAGAATGTCTATGTACGTGGCAGCTAATCCTGATCTCAGAAGTCATGTTCTACAAATCAGTGCCTGGAAAACCTTTTGTTCTGAACCTGTAGGTACATTTACTTAATTGTCCTGTGAACCCGTGTCATATCAAAACCAAACGTGAAGTCTTTCTCTCTTCTTCTCTGCCTGTAGAATGTCAATTTCGTTCAGCATGGTCTAAGCCAGTCATGGAGCTCCCATTCTCCCTGCCGGGAACTGGCCAGGGGGTGAGCAGGGGCCCAGTGCTGGCCAAGGAGGGGTGAGAGAAAGTCAGCTGCGGAGATAAAAAGATGCACCAGAGGAGATGGTGCCTCTTTTCTCTCTTGATACCCTCATCAACTACAGGGTCCCCTAGACCCAAGGTCACCCTCTTGTGACCCTGAGAGCAGCTGAGTTGACCCATGAATGGTGGCAGAACAGGGAAAGGAACCTAGGACCTTCGTGAAGTGGTGAAATGAGCTGCTAAAATAACCAACTCTGAAGCTGCCCTACCTCGGGATTTCTATTTTCCTCACGACTTAAACCAATTGAGTTGGGGTTTTCTGTTACTCAGGGTAGAAAACATAACAAATGAGAAAGAAGCTAAATATGTAAATAAAATGCTGATTTGACTGGCTTTAGACACTCACCATGGGAGACGGGTGTCTATTAATATTGTCATAATCCCACTTAATTTGTCTAAGAACCCCAAGCTAGTGAAAGGCTGAAGTCTCTTGACCCCAATCCAGTGCTCAGACATATAGTAATTTTCAGTTATGGAGAACATGTTACTAACCAGGACTCTCATTTCCTAATTGTCCTAGATAAGTGCCAGTGGGCACTTAACAGCTGATTTGTACAGGATGCTTTAAAGCTGATAAATGCACGCACACCCCCCGCACAGCCCAGCCGTATGTGACTTGCAAACGCCTTTCACTACAACCCTCTCCAAAGATTTTAAACTGATTTTGCCATTTTTCTGTGGTATGTGACAAAGATGTGACGTGAACTTTCAAACAAACTATTTAAGAGTATCATATTAAGTATGGTATACTACAGTTTGTTTTAATGCATTCATTAATAATATTCATAATATACAGTCATTACAGACAAATTTCCACTTTGTATCATTTAACAACAAATGCACATTTAACTCTTTTTAATTTATACAAGAGAAAGCATAATTTTCTAAATTATGCTAAATAAATATACTAAAAAATGATATGTCGAATCTGATTTGGAAACTATGTATATACTAAAACCACTTTGGGATTTAACTCCCTGATACAGCACCAGTACAAGCAAAAGCTGTTTTCCAAGAATCTATGTCTGAAATTATGGAATTTTATGCTAAAAACACTACAGGTTTATTTTTATAATTTCTATGTTTTGTTTATAAATGACAAGAGGGGACAGATTTCAGACGACTGTTTGCAAACACTCTGCAAATAGCACATTGTGGCTGGGGACCCTTTATTCTCAATAAATAAAAAGCCAAATTAAATATAATTGTCACTCTATTTTCTCTTCTTAACACTGTTTTTGAAGTACCAAAGACATCTTGATGTTCTATATAATGATTTTTTTAATCAGATGAATGCCATTTACAGGATGGGAAAGGTAATTTTGAAGTAGGATTATAATCCGACTATTTTTGCTCTTAATTATCTTGTATTTCATCATCGGGTTCTTTATGTTTCTAGTCTTTAAACGTGATCTAATATGGGCACAAATCAAACCTATTTGACTAAGAAGAAAAACAATTTAAAATGCAGCAGTCTCAGGCTTCCCTGGTGGCGCAGTGGTTGGGAGTCCACCCGCCAATGCAGGGGACACGGGTTCATGCCCCGGTCCGGGAAGATCCCACGTGCCACAGAGCGGCTAGGCCCATGAGCCATGGCCGCTGAGCCTGTGCGTCTGGAGCCTGTGCTCCGCAATGGGAGAGGCCACAACAGTGGGAGATCCGTGTACCACACACAAAAATAATAATAATAAAAAAATGCAGCAGTCTCGACCATCCCAGCAGTCAGTGCTATTCAGCCAAGTGATGAACTGAGTGATGGAATCATGAGCGTCCCCATCTGACCTCCCCCTAACGGCTACACGTGCTCACTTGTTACACACTGTCAGGCTCGCAGTCTTATAAATGGAAAAAATTAAATAATGTAGCACTTATTGGTTTTTTAACTAAACCTTTTATTTTTAAATAATTGGAGATTCACATACAGTTGTAAGAAATAATACACAGCAATCGTGTGTACCCTTAACCCAGTTTCCCCCAATGAAAACATCTTGCAAAACTATCATACAATATCACAACCAGAATATTGATGTTGTTGCTGTCAAGATACAGAATCTTTCCATCACCATCCTTTTATAGCCACACCTCCCTCCCTTCCCTCTCCCCCTCCCTCTTCATCTCTAACCCCTGGAAACCATGAATTTGTCTTCATTTCTATAATTTTGTCACTTCAAGAATGTTACATAAAGAGAAGAATGGAGTTGGCTTTTTTCACTCAGCATAATTACCTCAAGAGTCATTCAAATTGTCTTACATATCAATAATTGTTCCTCTGTATAGTAGTATTCCATGGTATGGAAGTACCACATTTGTTTAACCACCTGGGTTGTTTCCATTTTGGGCTATTATAAATAAAGTTGCTATTAACGTTTGTATGCAGGTTTTATATGAACATAAATTTTCAATTTTCTGAGATAAATGCCCATGAGTGCAATTGCTGATTTGTCTGACAGTTGCATGTTAAGCTTTTTAAGAAATGACCAAACTGTGTTCCAGAGTAGCTATTGCATGTTCCAACAACACATGAATGATTCTGTTTCTCTGCCTGCATTTGCTGGTGTCACTATTTTTTATTTTAATCATTCTGATAGGTGTGTAATGATACCTCATTGTGGTTTTATTTTACATTTCCCTAGTGGCTAGTGATCTTTTCATGTGCTCACTTGTCATCTGTATATTCTCCTTGTTGAAATGTCTTTGGACCATTTTCTAATTGGATTACTTGAGGTTTTTTGTTTGTTTGTTTTTACTGTTGAATATTAAGAGTTCTTTATACATTCTAGATATTAGTCCTTTGTGGATATGTGGTTTACAAATATATCCTTCCAGTCTCTAGCTTGTCTTTTCACCCTCTTCGCAGAGAATTTTGCAGAGGAGACATTTTTAGTTTTGATGCAGTGAGGTTTATAACCTTTTCCTTTTTATAGATCTGCCTTTTGATGTCAAGTCTAAATCCAAGATGCCAAAGATTTTTCTATTTTTAAAATAAAAGTTTAATAGTTTTACATTTAAGTCTGTCACCATTTTGAGTTAATTTTCATTCAAGGTCTGAGACTTAGATTGAGATTCTTTTTTTCCCCCTAAGAATATCAAATTGCCACACATCATTTGTTGAAAAAGCTTTTTTCCTCCATTGACTTGCTTTGCACCATTGCCAAAAATCAGTTGGGCAAGAATTACAAGGGTCCCTAAAAAGCCAAAACAATCTTGAAAAAGAAGATTGGAGGAAAAACAAAGTTGGAGGATTCATACTTCCCAATATCAAAACTTACTACAAAACTACGGTAATCAAAACGGTATGATACTGCCAAAAGGATAGACATCTGGACCAATAGCATAGAACTGAGAGTCCAGAAATATATATCTATGGCCAGTTGATTTAAATCAAGGGAACCAAGACTATTCAGTGAGGTAAAGAACAGTCTCTTCAACAAGTGGCAATGGGACAACTGGATATCCACATGTAAAAGAATGAATTTGGACCCCTATCTAACATCATATATAAAAATTAACTCAAAATTGATCAATGACCTAAATATACAAGCTAAAACCACAAACTTTAAGAAGAAAACATAGGGGTAGATTTTCATGACCTTGGATTTGGCAATGGATTCTTAGATATGACACCAAAAGCATTAACAACAAAAGAAAAAAAAGAGAAATTGGATTTTATCAAAATTAAAAACTTCTGTGCATCAAAGAACATTATCAAGAAAGTGAAAAGACAACCAGTAGAATGGGAAAAATATTTTTAAATCATATATCTGATAAGGGAATAATATTAAAAAAATACAAATAACCCTTACAACTCAACAACAGAAAGACAAACAACTCAATTAAAAATGTGCTAAGAACTTGAATAGACATTTCTCTAGAGAAGATATATAAATAGCCAAAAAGCACATGAAAAAATGCTCAACATTCTTAGCCATTAAGGAAATGCAATTCAAAATTAAAATTAGATACTATATAATAACTTTTTAAAGTAAAATAACAAGTATTGGCAAGGACATGGATAACTGGAAACCTTGTACATTGCTGGTAGAAATGTAAAGTGGTTCAACTGCTATGGAAAACAGTGTGTTGGTTCCTCAAAAAGTTAAACATAGAATGACTATATGACCTAGCAATTCTGCTCCTACATATATACCCAAAGAATTGAAAACAGGCTCTCAAACAAAGGCTTGTACATGAATATTCATAGCAACACTACTTACAATAGCCAAAACTTAGAAACAACACAAATGTCTAGCAACAGATAAATGGACAAATTGTGGTAAGTGCACATGATGGAATATTATTCAGCCATAAGAAGGAATGAAGTACTGATACATGCTACAATATGAATGAATCTCAAAAACAATGCATTAAGTGAAAGAAGCTAGACACAAAATGTCACATATTGTTTGATTCCATTTACACAAAATATCCAGAATAAGTAAATTCTGGATAGAATAGAAAGCAAATTGGTGGTTGAAGGGAAGAATGAGAAGTAACTACTTAATGGGTATGGAGTTTTATTTTGGAATGATGAAAGAGTTTTGGAACTAGATAGAGGTGGTTGTTACAGAATATCATAAATGTACTAAATACCACTGTTTGGTTTCATTTTAAAATGGCTAATTTTATGTTATATGAATTTCATCTCAATAAAAATAAAAAAATCAGGCATATTTTGTGGGTCTATTTCTGAGTTCTCTATTGTGTACCACTGACAGATGTGTCTATTCCTCCACTAATATTGCACAATCTTGATAACCGTAAATATAATAGTCTTGAAACTGGGTAGAGTGTTTCCTCTATTTTAATCCTTAATGGTATGTTTGTCTTTTATTTGCTTTTCTTGCCTGGTTACATTGGCTAAAAGTTCCAGAACTATATTGAATAAGAGTAGTGAGAGCAGACATCCTTGTCTTCTTCCTGATCTTTGGGAGAAAGTGTTCACTCTTGCAGAATTATGTATAAGGCCAGTTGTAGAATTTTTGTGGATGTCTTTGTCAAGTAGAGGAAGTTCCTCTGCATTCTGGTTTTTCTGAGATTTTTTATAATGAATGGAGTTTTGTCAAATGCTTTTCTGCATCAATTGATATGATCATATGATCTTTCTTTAGCCTGTTAATATGGTGGATTACACTGATTTTTCAATATTGAACTAGCTTTGCATCCCTATAATAAACCCCTCTTAGTCATGGTATATAATTATTTCTATATCTTTCTGAATACTCTGTTAATATTTTCCTGAGGATTTTTGTGTCTATATTCATGAGAGATGTGGGTCTTTAGTTTTCTTTTTTGTAGTGTTTTTATATGGTTTTGGTATCAGGGCAATATTAAATTTATCAAATTAATTGGGACATATTACCTCCTCTTCAATTTTCTGGAAAAAATTGTGTATAATTAGTGTTCAGTCTTTAAATATTTGGTAAAATTCTCCAGCAAAACAATCTGGGCCTGGAGACTTCCTGTTGGGGAAATTTTTGAATATTAAATCAAGTTCCTTAATGATTTAGAACAACTCAAATTATTTATTTAATTTTTGACGAGTTGTGGAAGTTTGTGTTTTTTGAAGAATTGATCCATTTCATCTAAGTTATCAAATATAGACATGTAGAGTGGTTTGCAGTATTACATTATTCTTCATTTGACGTCTGCATGGTCTATAGTGATATTCCTTATTTCATTCCTGATATTGATGATTTGTGTCCTCTCCCTTTTTTCTTTTGTCAGTATTGATACAGGTTTGTCAATGTTATCAATCTTTTCATAGAAGCATCACTTTGTTTCATTGATTTTTCTCTGAGGTTTTTAAAATATTTTTCTTTTCAGTGTCATCAATTTCTATTGTTGCCTTTATTATTCCCTTCCTTCTGCTTGGTTTGGGTTTATTTAGTTCTTTTTTTTCTAAGATCTTTAGATGTGAACTCAGATTATGTGAGAATTTTTCTTTTTTCTAATATATGCATTTAGTATTAAAAATTTTCTTCTCAGTACTACTTTCTGTTCCACAAATTTTGATATGCTGTATTTTAATTTTTATTCAGGTTAATATATTTTTATCTCCCTTAAGACTTCCTGTTTGATGCATGGATTATTTAGAAGTGTGCTGTTTTAAGCAGAAATAGAGACACAGATGTAGAGAACAGATGTATAGATACCAGCGGTGGAAGAGGAGGTAGGATGAATTGGGAGATTGGGATTGACATACATACACTACTATGTATAAAATAGATAACCAATGAGAATGTACTGTATATAGCACAGGGAACTCTACCCAATGCTCTGTAGTGACCTAAATGGGAAGGGAATCCAAAAAAGAGAGCATATATGTAAACGTACAGCTGATTCACTTTGCTGTACAGCAGAAACTAACACAGCATTGTAAAGAAACTATACTCCAATAAAAATAAACTTTAAAAAAAGAAGTGTGTTGTTTGTTTCCAAGTGTTTAGAAATTTCCTGTTATCTTTCGGTTATGGATTTCTAGTTTGAGTCCATTGTGGTTAGAGAGCACATCAAGTATGATTTAAATTCTTTCAGATTTGTTGAGTTTTATTTTTTGGCGCAGGAAATGGTCTATCTTAGTATATGTTCTGTACATACTTGAAAACAATATGTATTCTGCTGTTGTTGGGTAGAGTTTCCTATAAAAGTTGATTAGATAATGTTGGTTTATGATGTTGAGTTTCCAATATCCTTGCTGATTTTCTGTTGTTTTATCAATCGTCGAGAGAGGGCTACTTAAGTCTCCAACTCAAATTATGGATTTGTCTGTTTTTCCTATCAGTTTCTGCTTCACATAGTTTGCAACTCTGTTGTTTAGTGCATACACATTTAGGATTGTTATGTCTTCTTCGTGGACTGACCGTTTTATCATTATATGATGTCTCTCTATGTCTCTAGTATTTTCTTTGCTCTGAAGTCTACACTATCTGCTATTAATATAGCCACTCTGGCTTTCTTTTGATTAATGTTTGCATTCTTTTACATTCAACTTTTCTATATCATTATAGTTGAAGTGAGTTTCTTGTAAACAGCATATAGTAGGGTCATGTTTTTCACTCCACTCTGAAAATCTATTTTTAATTGGTGTATTTAGACCATTTACACTTAATTGACATGTTAATGATTAAGTTTGTCATTTTGTTTTTTGTTGTCTGTTTGTTCTCTCAGTTTTCCATTTCTGTTTTCTTTTTCCTGCCTTCCTGTGAGTTATTCACACATATTTTAGAATTTCATCTTGATTTATCTGTAGCATTTTTTAGTGTACCTATATAGATTTTTAGTGGCTGCTCTAAGTATTACATCATTTCTAGATAACATTATAGTCTACTGGCTTCATTATTTTACCAGTTCAAGTATAGGAGCCTTACCTTCTTTACATCCCTTTGTCCTTCCATTTATATTGTCTTAAATCTTTTCTCCACACAAACTTAGAACCACATCAGAGAGTGTTACAATTTTTTCTTCAAACATCAAACATGACTTATAAATCTCAAAAGGAGAAGGAAAATCTGTTGTATTTACCCATATTTTTGCTTACCACAGTCTTCCTTCCTGATGTTCCAAGATTCCTTTTTTATTTTCTTTCTTTTTAGAAAACTTCCTTTAGACATTGTCTTAGAGGAGTTTTTCTGCAGACAAAGTCTTTCAGTTTTCCTTTCCCTGAGAATGTCTCGGTTATTCCTTCATTCCTTAAAGATATTTTCTCTGGTTATAAGACTTGGGGATGACAGGTTTTTTTCTTTGGTTCAAAAATGTTGTGCCACTTCCTTCTAACCTTCATAATCTCTGATGGAAAATTCTCTGTAATTCAAAGTGTTTTTGCCATCTAGATAAAGTGTCATTTCTCTCTTGCTACTTTCAAGATTTTTTATATCTTTGGTTTTCAGGAGTTTAACTATGATATGTCTTGGTGTGGATTCATTTGGATTTATCCTAATTACAGTTGCTAACCTACTAGAATCTGTAAATAAAGTCTTTTGCCCGATTTGACTTTCTACCATCATTTCCTAGAGCACTTTTTTAGCTTTGCCCTCATTCTCCTTTCCTTCTAGGACTCATAACACAAATGTTAGAGCTGTTGTCATAGTCCCATGGGTTCCTGATACTCTGCTAATTTCAGCCTATTTTTCTCTATGTTGTTCACAGTGGAAAATCTGTTGTTCTATTATGAAGTTTACTAATTATTTCTTCTGTCCCCTCCATTCAACTATTGAGCCTATCCATTAAATTTATTTCAGTTACTGTATTTTTCACCTTTAAAATTTTCATTTGGTACTTTTTTATATCTTCTATTTCTTTGTTGCTTTTCTTTTTTGGCTGCACCACACAGCTTGCAGTATCTTAGTTCCCCAACCAGGGATTTAATCCATGCCCTAGGCAGTGAAAGCACAGAGTTCTAACCACTGGACAGCCAGGGAATTCCCATCTATTTTTTGTTGAGACTTTCTATTTTTTCATTCGTTTCAAGTGTGTTCATAATTGTTAACTGAAGCATTGTTTTGATGGTTGCTTTAAAACCTTATCAGATAATTCTAACATTTCATTTATCTCAGTGTTAGCACCTGTATTTTTTTTTCATTGTTTGAGATCTTCCTGATTTTTTGTATGATGAATGATTTTTGAATGAATCCTGGACATCTTGGATATTATGTTTTAAGACTCTCGGTGTTATTTATTTGTTTTTCAGCCTTATTGAGGTATAATTGACAAACAAAATGAAATAGTATATTTTAAAAGTGTACTATGTAATGATTTGACATATGTATACTCTATGAAATGATTACCACAGTCAGGTTAATTAACACACCTGGATCTTTTTTTTTTTTTAACATCTTATTGGAGGATAATTGCTTTACAATGTTGTGTTAGTTTCTGCTGTATAATATAGTGAATCAGCTATATGTATACATATATCTCCATATCCCCTCCTTCTTGCACCTCCCCCCCACCCTCCCAATCCCACCCCTCTAGGTGGTCACAAAGCACCGAGATGATCTCCCTGTGCTATGCGGCTCCTTCCCACTAGCTATCTATTTTACATTTGGTAGTATATATATGTCAATGCTACCCTCTCACTTCATCCCAGCTTACCCGTCCCCTTCCCTGTGTCCTCAAGTCCATTCTCTATGTCTGCGTCTTTATTCCTGTCCTGCCCCTAGGTTTTTCAGAACATTTTTTTAAGATTCCATATATATGCGTTAGCATACGGTATTTGTTTTTCTTTTTCTGACTTACTTCACTCTGTATGACAGACTCTAGGTCCATCCACCTCACTACAAAAAACTCAATTTCCTTTCTTTTTATGGCTGAGTAATATTCCATTGTATATATGTGCCACATCTTCTTTATCCCTTCATCTATTGATGGACACTTAGGTTGCTTCCGTGTCCTGGCTATTGTAAATAGAACACACCTGGATCTTACTGAAATCTGTTTTAGCTGGATTCCTCTGACATTGCTCCAGGTTCCCTACTCAGCTTACACTGACACCTAAGGGGAGGGGACTCCTTGTTACTGCTGGGCAGGGGTTGCAGTTCCATCTCCCTACTAGGCTTTCACTGTTACCTCCGTGGCAGAGGAGGATAGGAGTACCTCATTACTACTCCCTATGTGGCCTCCACTGACACCATGGGGTGGGAGAAAGTGGAGGGAGAGTGGCCTTGTTACCAAGAGAGAGGCAATGGTGAAAGTCCTGACTCCACAAGGCCTCCTCTGACACCACTTCAGCAAGAAAAAGGAGGGGTTCCTTGTTCCTGCTGCGCAGGGGTGGAAGTCTAGCTCCTTACTCAACCTTCTCTAACACCTTTGAGTCTTCTAAGGTTTGTAATGTCTAGGCTTCTAGTTGTAGTTATTGGGAAGAATAGGGAAAAATCTGTCTGCTCCAGCTTTCTGAAAGTAGAAGTCCATTCGTTGATTTTTAAAAGTAGCAATATGAATCCTCTGGAACACCACAGTTGGGAGGTGCTGACACTAATGACATCAGCTGAGATTTGCGATATGTTAGATATGTTACTACTGAGAAAAGAACTGTACAGGGGGGTCCTTGTACCCTGTTCCTCTATCATTCTTTGGCCTTCTCCAGAGAGCATCCTCATATTACACAGCAAGTGGCATGAAAACAAACTTCCCCAGGAAACGGAGAGCAATGCCTTGTTTACCCAGAGCTCAGTTTTATATACATAAACTTACATACATATGTAAAAACAAGAGACTCCAGACTTTGAGATCTCTGATTTATTGCATCACTGGTAGAGGGTAAAGGAATAAATAGTTCCTTTACTTGGCACTTTACTGATCTCTTGTCTATTTTATTCATTTTTTAAAAACATAGGAAGGAGTTCATAGACATCATACTGCCATCCCATCTGTTCTTTACATCTAAGTTGGAATGGAAAGCAGTCACCTGCTATGTTACATATAAAGGCAGTTAAGAAGTGAGGATTCATTGGTTTTAGGAGGCTTCAATAATGAGTCATGTGCTGGTGTACTCTGAGGATCAGCATTCCCCAGGGGAGTAAATGATGAAAGCACAACAGGACTCTTAGGATCAGAGGAGATAAGGTAGCCTCGAGAGAAGACTGTGTTTATGTGTTTGATAACAATGGTCTTGATGTGAAGTAAGCCAATTGCCCTGACAATTAAACAGGAAAAGACTGAAAGACATATTGCCATTGTTTGTATATGGGAAGGTGTGTGGACTAGAACACTATCACCTCCTTAAAACTCCCCTGGTTCGTCCTTCTTGAGTTTGCAGAAACAGTGAAAATATCTCCACTCCTTCCTCCCCCAGTAAAATCCAAGTGAGTCCGTCTTAAGTCAAATGGTAAGAGGAGAAGCCCTGTTGTGGGCATTACTGACACCAAGGGAAGGAAGGAGGCAGCCACCCCCACAGCATGATGCCACATCACAGTGCATGGCACCACGTGGGCAGGGACTCTGTCTTGTCCATCGCTGAATCCCCAAGGCCCAGGTCAGCCCTTGGCCCATAACAGTCCCTCAATAAGTAAGTGTCGAACGAATGAATAAACAACCTTGAGAGGCTGTTAGGACAATGGTCACTTCACAGAAGATATTATGCTGAGTCCTGGTGATATGCAAGACAAGATTTATGTTCCAAGACTCAGGGGTCCCAGAACAGAAGCCCAACCTCAAAGAGCTTGCAGGCTTATAGGTCAGGGAAACTCTCAGCAGCCTTCACACTTCATGAGTGGGACAGGAAGTAAGGGCTACAGGAATTCAACAGATGTGCCTTGGCCCTAAGTGGTCAGGAAGGCCATGCTGTGGGCTCCTTGAGGACACAGGCAGTAACTTCGGCATTTCTAAATCCCCAGTGTCCGGCACAGGGCCTGGCTTACAGTCAACACTTGATAAATATTTACTGAACAGAGGATGAATGAAACAACCTGGCTCTTCTACCTGAGAGCTGTGCACCTGAGACAAGGCACCTAACCACTCTGTGCCTTGATTTCCTTTTCTACAAAATGGGAA
This sequence comes from Pseudorca crassidens, assembly GCF_039906515.1. Lineage (NCBI taxonomy): Eukaryota > Metazoa > Chordata > Mammalia > Artiodactyla > Delphinidae > Pseudorca > Pseudorca crassidens. Next base: position 111,142,333 of record NC_090298.1, read on the forward strand.
CAATAACACAACCTACCATTCAGGGCTTCTCTGAGAATTAAATGAGTTCATATGTACAAAGTACTCATTTAGTAAGTAGTAAGTGCTATGTAAATATTTGTTCTTATTATTATAACTATGAATAAATGAATAGATAGTCTTTTTTTTTTTTTTTTTTTTTTTTGCTGTATGCGGGCCTCTCACTGCTGTGGCCTCTCCCGTTGCGAAGCACAGGCTCCGGACGTGCAGGCTTAGCGGCCATGGCTCACAGGCCCAGCCACTCCACGGCATGTGGGATCCTCCCGGACCGGGGCATGAACCCACGTCCCCTGCATCGGCAGGTTGACTCTCAACCACCGCGCCACCAGGGAAGCCCCGAATAGACAGTCTTGAATAGGATCTTGGAGAGGATTTTAACAGATGGACTATGGGGGGTGGAACTAGCACAAGCAAATGTGCAAAAATGAGAATAAGAATTATTGTTATTTATTGAATATCAACTGAACACTAGCACTTAATTCCCTTAACAGCCCCATGAGGCAAATATAGTAATTATCCCTATTATACAGATGAGGAAACTGAGGCTCAGAGAGGTTAAGTGACTTGCTGATAGTTACACAGTTCATAAGGAGGCTGGGATCTACATTGTTTGGCTGGAATAGAAAGGTGTTAGAGGGAGAGCAAAAAGCAAGGATGAAAAGATGGATGGCGGCTGGATTGTGTCAGGAGAGTTTGGACTTTATTCTGTTGGGAAGATGCAAGGACAAGGTGAACGCCAGGCTCTTGGATGATGACACCATTAATGATGTGACAAGACAGACTGGACTCAGCATCATACTTTCTCCAGCTAGAAGCTCACTTGTCTTCTCCATCCTGTGCCTGCACTTTCTTCCCCTCAGAGCCCACCCCCAATAAGCCTTCATTCTCATCACACCATAAAACGGCTCTTGTAAGGTCACCCACGACCTCCACACTGCTACATCCAATGGCAAATTCTCAGTCCTCATCCTATTGGACTTACTTATTCACTCAACAAATGATTTGTTGAGTATCTGCTATGTGCCAGATCCCAGTTTAGTGGCTAGACATCAAGCATAGAATAATATAGAAAAAGATGTCTGTGCTCATGAACTTGCAGTCCAGTGATCAGCAGAACTGGACACAGCCAATCACCTGCTCACCTTAGTAGCACTTCCTCCACTCCATTTCCAGGATGTCACTCTCTCTGCATTTCTTTCTCCCTCCCTGGCCATTCCTGCTCGGGCTACTATGCTGGTTCCTACTTGCTTCTCCTCCCTCTGAATGTTGAGGCCCTCTGGGTCCTAGTCCTGGCATCTCTGCTCTTCAAGATCTTTACTCACTGTATTCAGGAGCTCTTCCAGTGCATGGCTTTCATTACCTGTGCAAGATGCCAACTCTGAAACTCGTGTCTTTAGCCTGGACCACCCTGCTGAACTCCAGGCTCCTGTATCAACTGCCCTGAGCACCTCCCCTTGAATAACTAATGGGCATCTCAGATTTAATGGGCTCAAGTCTGATTCCTGACTTTTCTTTCTCCAAAGCTGCTCCACTCAGCCTTCCTCAGATTCGATCACGGCAGCTCTATCCTTTCAGTTGTTCAGTCTAAAACCTTAGAGTCACCCATGGCTCTTTTCTTTCTCTCACATCCCAGTCCAATCCATCAGTAAATGGTTTCAGTTTCACTTTCCAACAGATCCAAAATCGGACAGCGTGTCACTGCCATTATAGCAGCCCAGCACTGTCGCAGGCCACAACCAGCTGCTAGCTGCATTGTGAGCACCGGCTTCCCCTCCCACCAACCCGGCCCCGTCAGGGACTATTCTCGAAACAGGAGTCAGAGCTTCCTCTTAACTATCAGGTAGACCATATCTCTCCATTTCTTGACCCCATCCAAGGTAAACCCCAAGTCCTCATGAGGGCCTATAAGGCCCTACACGATCAGCCCATCATCTCTCTGACGTGTGTCTCCCTTCCGTCCTCCTCGCTCACTCAGCTGCAGCCGCCCTAGCCTGTGGAATACTCCAGGCGCACGCCTGTCTGAGGCCGCCTTCCCGGACACCCACCAGACTCCTTTCCTCCTCCACAGGCCTCTGCTTCTCCACAAGGCCTTTCCGGACCAGCCTGCTTAAAACTTCAATTCCTCCCCATCCTAGCGTGGCCTGTCCCCTTCCTCTGCTTTATTTTTCTCCCATAGCACTTGCTTTCGTTCAACATACTCTCTCTTTTGCTTTTAACTCTCTCTCCCCACTGAAATGTAAGCTCCCCGACGGCTGAATGTTTATCCATTTGGTTCATTACTATATCCTCGATCCCTAGACCAGTGTGGCAATAGATCTATGAATCTTTGTTGATTGGATGATTTTAGTGCATGAATGGGGACCCTGAGAGTCAGAGAGGGGAGGGTCTGTGACCAGCCCATCAGCTTTTCCCCAACCCCAGGTCAACAGAGAAGATGTGTGAGTCTCCTAGGGTGATGCTGGAAAGGCGTTAGATTTCCCAGGCACATTTCCTAACAGCCTCAGCTCCTTCCCCGAGAGAGGCCCTCACCCTGTCCTCAGAGCTTTCTTTGCTTCCAAAGCAAACCCAGAGCTCTAAGTCAAGTCAGGACGTTCCAGGTAGGGCAGAATCCCTGGGGTAGGAAGGGGAGGGCCCCTTTCCCTGGGGCCATCTGAAGGAGCCCCACTGAGGGTAGAGAAGGGCAGTGGGCAGGGAGGAGCCTGCATGGACTACAGCCTCCAAACCCACCTCCTCAGGGGGATGTCTTCCCCTTCTACTGCATTATCTCTGACTGCCCAGGTTCAAGGGGTTGCACAACAAGGGGGAGAAACAAGCTTTTTTCTACCACCTTGTGCACTAAAAGCCCAGGGCTGAGCCTGGAGAGGAGACAAGTGTGGTCACCGCACGCATGGTAATCTTTCTCACAGGCTCTGAAGGGTCAGCACCCAAGACAGGGACATTTTCCAGTCCCCATCTCTTTGTCCAGCCTCTCGGTGACCCAGGAAGAAGAGTCAGAACTGGCTTTTTAGAACAAGAAGAAAGAATCTGCTCTGGTTCTGAATAACGGAAAGAGGCAGGCCCCATTCATATCCACCACAGGTAAGTTAAGCCAACAAAAAAGTGACAACAGGCACCGTGATGTGACAGAGGAGCCTATCGTTATCACGGTGACAAGGTGCGCCTGGCCCACATGCCATTCATTAAGGCTTCCCATTCTGCTGAGGCATGAAATTATCCACCCTGACCGAGCTGCACCTACATTCATGCCAACTAGCAACATGGCATCCTCTCATTATCCCCTTGGTTACAAATCCACCTGGAGGGGTGTGATTAATGAGAATCTCATAAAACCTGGGGGAATGGGCCACCCCTGGTGCCCTGTAAGAGTGAAATTGCCACTCACAGCCACATAAATCACCACGTGTTAATCCCTACTTCCTCACTGTCACACCTTGGTGAGCCACCCCACAGCCTCCAAGATGTGACACGTTTTCTAGGACAGCAGAATCTGCTGCTCTTGGGGACACCTTGTACCTGACTCCAAAGCAAGGTCAGAGTTTAGCTCTAATTATCCCAGCACACTTCTGGCTCTGAGACCTCCTAACGGGGCAAAGAAAGAAGCAGTGTGTTTACATCAGGGGAAATACTAAATGTGGAGCAATGGCCTGATTCATGTCACAGCTGTAGTTTTTTTTGATTTTTTTGTAACTTTCTGCACTACTGCTTCCAATTTGATACTGTCTGGGCCTAGGATGACAATAAGAATGGGATAACAGATGATGAGCTCAAAATACTGAACACTGTCAGAGTCACCCTGCATGTATGTACAATCAGCATGTCACTTGGAAGAAGAAACCATTGGCCGCTGTGCAGAGTGGGAATGTAAAAATGTCACAGAATTCAAGATGCATTTCTTATGTACTTAGGAACTGTCACCATAGCTTCCTCACTGCTCAGGAAAGGAAACGGGCTTAATGTTTCATAATCAGTTGCCTTAGACAAATGAACTAAAAGTTCAAAAGAAGTACGGGAAGGGTTTCCATGTGACTTCTTTTGCTTTGCTTGGCAGGGGTGCTATGTACTGTTGTGCAGGTTATCTACTGCACAACTCCAGGGGGGCACAATTTCCATAGACTACGTTGTGAAATAGCACCTCCTGGTGTCAGGAAGTCATTTCCGTACAGCCATATGCAAGCAGCCCTGTGGGTGACTGAGCAACTTGGAGTTAATACTCCTAAGGGCTCGCAGAGTGTCACAAAAATGGATCACAAAGACCCAAGCACACAGCTTCCACATTGATAGCCTGAAAAATCTATGTATAGACTCACAGATTACTAGTACAGTGAATTTTCTGTTATCAGGCTCCGTAGGGCAAGGGGCCGTTCCATTTATTCTAGATATTCTGGTTAATATAGCTATCGTGTAGAAACATGCATTGTTAATAATTAATTTTTAAATTATTTGATTATTATTAAAACTCTCTAAACTTGGCAACTCCTTTAAACATGACCTATATTTGTTGAGAGGCACTTCAACAAACTTTTAGGAAGACAATGTTATGATACATATCAAAATATAAGATTTTAAATATCCTGTGACCAGCACTTCTACTCCTCAGAATTAATCCTACAAAAATAAGTTAAAATATACCAATATATTTGTACTTCTGTGTATATATGTGTGTATACATACACATACACAAATATGATTTTTAACAGCAAAAATAAAGGATCATTTGAATATATGTTAATAAGGAATTTGCTAAATGAATTATATGCATAAAATGCAATACTATGCATAGGTTAAAATAATCTGCTATAGCTATTTGTACTTGTAGAGGACGCCTCCTCCCCTCCCCCTCCCCTCCTCCCCTCCCCCTCCCCCTCCTCCTTCCTTTCCTCCTCCTCCTCCTCCTTTTCTGCAGTCCCAGCAAATTTTGAACATCTTTTAATGTTTGGAAAATCAGCTGTCTTATGATACCTTCTCCCCACAGCAGAAGCCAGAAATCCCACTTCCCAGCCTCCTCTGCATCTAGGACATAGGGATGTAACCTGGCTCTACCAAAGAGACACACCACACAAGTTTTCAAAAAGAAAGTGAGGAAACAGGCTCAGAGAGGGGCAGAGTTTTGCTGGTGAGGAGAGTGCCTGAGACATCCTGCTTTAGGACTTGCAAGGCTGAGTTTCTGATACAGAAGTCCTATCAGTGCTAGTGGCAGGGTTATTTTCAGCAAGGGTGAGTTCCCAGCACAGCCAGCTGTAGCACCAAGAGCTTCCTGGTAGTGTTTTTTCATCAGGACAGCTCTGTATCATGGGCTTGGCCATTGCTCCTCAAAGCAGAGCTCTGGACCTAGTGCTCTGGCCCCCAGCACCTCTCTGAGCTACCCAATCTTTTTTAGTAAGTTCATTTTCTTCTTAAGGAGCTAAGTCAGCTTCCACTGCCCTCAAAGACATCCACAATACAGGTATCCTTGATTTTATAATTTCAACTTGTGAATAACCCACACTTAAGCACAACACACGTGGAGACCCTCTAAGCCATCACTCAGGTACCAGCTTTAGACCTTCAGAATTCACCAAAAGGTTGCATGTTCGAGATCTGCAGGGTGGCGCTGTCCGCCAGCCTCCAATCCAGTTTAAGGAGCATGGCCAGGCAGGTTTGTACAATTATCCTTGTATATTTTACTGCAACATGCCCCTTTGTTTTACTAAAATGGATAATAAGAAGAGAAATTAAAATGTTGATATTTACAACAAGAAGACAAGGTCTTATATGCCTAATAAAACTGAAACAAAGAAATTACTGGGCACTGCAAGGAGAAAGTCTTCAGCCTTGATTTGCTGCTCATGGACTTAAGCTGGTGGACTCTGTGTTCAGCTGCAAAGTGTAAGAACAAATTCTAAGAATGTGAACGGGATGGCAGAATAATTTAGATTTCTGAGATTGCAATTATCTTAGAAAATGTATGTTGACTTTTTGCTTTTGCGTATTTAACTTCTGAACATCTTTTCAGAAATGCCTTGTGTGTGAAAGTAGGACTGCCCGTACCTTCTAAAGTAAAATAAAGTAGGATAAAGTGTACAAAGGTTTGACCCTCGCTTTAAAACAATGATATGAACATTAAAAAAATCTGGAACTATACCTGCAAGCTCCGAAAACGTGTTAATTCTGTAGGTTGAAACGGTAAAGGAATTTCACTGGCTATTTCACACAGACTTGAACTGCTTCAAATGCTGCAATGAGCAACTTTTACTACTAGAATCATCAGAAACCTTAAAGGTCTTTCCATTGTGAAGAATGAGTGTGATGGCTCTTCAGAGCTTTCTAAGACCTGGGGCCATTGTATAGGGATGAGTCCAAGACCCTGGGCCTCGGGAGATCCTCCTGCAGCCTGATGTGTGGCCTCATGCCTGTCATGCCACCCCTCTGGGCCTTATGTCTTGATCTCTAAAATTAGGGAGTAGGCATGTGCTCCCATGGTGGACCTCTGGAGTTCTGCACAATGAACAGAGAGTTCTACCACCATCAAGGGCAGAGCAGGTCACCCACCAGACACCCACCAGACAGGTCACCCACCAGGTCCCATAAAACTGTCAATAGACACAAGAACTTAAGAGAAACTGCCCGACAGTGTTGTTCAGGGTGAATAAAACTAATTGACTGTTCTGTTTAATAAAGTGCAAGACTGCCCCAAAGGCACCATGGGCCACGGAGCTCACAAGGATCAGAGAGAAAAGAGACTGAAGCTGGCATTCCCCCCCCCGCTTACAAGGAGGGAAAGGAGAGCCTGGCAGAAACTCAGGAAGAAATGAAACAGCATGCAAAGAAGACCCGAGGACAGAACAAAGCTATTCTTATCTTACTGCCTTGCAGGGAGGCAGCGTATCCTTTCTACCATTTCTAATAGTTCTGTTATTCTTCCAATAAATTTTAAAAAAAAGATTTCCTAAATTCACGCATCTATCAAAATAAAATGGTGAGAAAAGGGTGAAGGTGTTGGGCTTTGTAAAATGTGTCCTTCCCAGGGCCACAGGGATGTGCTTTGTTAGGAGAAAAGAGGGTTCACTCCACTTGGATGCCTGGATGTCCAAGAGAGATGTGGAATCTGCCTTCAGCTGGAAGAGCCCTTCTGGTTGCCAGAGTTCAAGTTGGCAGCTGTGCTGAGAAGGACCACTCCAGTTCTCATCCTTTTCTTGGTTCCAGCTTGCGAGCCAGAAGTTAAAGTTCTCTTTTTCTTTCTAACCCTATGGCGGGCAGGGACTGATCTGTGAACCCCACAGTAGAGTTAAAGATCCTGCTGTAAAGATCCTCTCCCTGCCTGCTGCAAAGTCTTGCTGGGCTTCAGCCCCTGCTCTCCACAAGCATCTTCACCCTCCAGAGCCTCTTGCAAATGTGGCTCAGTAGCTGGGCTCTTCCTGTCCCCCACCCTCAGTGTCACAACTGTTGGAACAACTGAGGTAGTCTCTCTGCTTACAGGGAGGGTGGTGATGGTGGGGGAGGATCATGGGGGAGGGAGGGAAGTTTCTTACTTGTTGTTGCCTTGTTTAGACCAAGTGACAGCCCCTTCCGCCTCCTGCCTCTCTGATCCTTCAGATGGAGTCATTGCTGGTAATCTGCCCTGCTGGTAATTTTCCATTTGTGTCTCCTCCGGACCTTTGCCCTGTCTACTTCCTGACTCTGTGCCCCAGGGGCTGAGGGCTATGGACTATGGGCAGTACCTAGAAGACCCTTTTCCTCTGGTTCTGTTTCAGTTCTGCCCACTGAGAACACCAGTAGATCAGAGGATGGAAAGAGAGACAGGTTACATATTTCTCTCCCTACTCCCTCCCCGCTTTGACACCATCTCTCTCTATGACTATATCTCCTGCCAGGCAGCTCCATAGCTTAGCTCTCATGGGGCTCTGTTAGCATTATTTCCTCTCCCTGTCCCCGTGGTCCTAAGGGTGGTGAGACCTTCCCACTGCGGACCTCATCATCCCTTGTTTGCTCCCTTTCCCCTTCCCACACTAATTTAAGTAGTCTTCTCATTAAAGCCTCTTCATTCGACCCATATGAGTGGATACTGTTTCCTTTCAAGATCTTAAATGATACATCTGCCATCCTTTTGCTTTTGAGAGTCTGCTTTTTCTTCCCTCGTGGGTGATGCAGACAGTCTCTGAACAAAGAGAAGCCCTAAGAGATAGCCATGGTGGATGATGGGTGAAGCACACACCTCAGGTATACAGGCAAGTGTTAATGCAGCAAGCCCAGCGTCCACTTGGAAAAGACACCAGAAGGCAAATATTTCTAATCAAAGGTGAGGGTCACTGCAACAAGCTGCCTGGTTTCTATGATCACAGCAGCCCTGGTTGATTCATTCATTCACTCAACAAGTGTTTCTGAGCACCTAATGGGTACCAGGACCTTCATTAGGTACAGTGGGCTGACTAGTGGCCCCCAAAATATGTCCACGTCCTAATCCCCAGAAGCTGTGGATATGACCTTATATGGCAAAAGATGTGACCAAGGATTTTGAGAGGAGGAGTTTATCCTGAATGATCAGGGTGGGCCCTAAATCCAATGATAACTGTCCTTATATGAGTGAGGGAGAAGGACATTTGACAGAAGAGGAGGAAGCAGTGTGAACATGGAGAAAGAGACTGGAGTGGTGCAGCCACAAGCCAAGGGACACTGGGATCCACCGGAAGCTGGAAGAGGCCAGGGAGGATCTTCCCTTAGAGGCTTTGGAGGGAGCACGGCCCTGCCAACACCTTGATTTGGGGCTTCTGACCTCCAGAACTGTGTGAGAATAAATTTCTCTTGTTTTAAGCCACCCAGTTTGTGGTACTTTATAATAGCAACTCCAGGAATCTAATACACTAGGTTCTGAGGATACAGTACTGATCAAAACATACACGGTCCCTTACCCACTAGAATATACAGTCTAGGGGAGCAAACACACAATGAACAAGTGAAAAAAGACGAGTAATTACAAACTGTGATGAGTACAACAATGTCCTTAGATAGAGAGGAGTGCAGAGGAGTACTTTATTTAGATTGGAGGTCAGGGCCAACATCTTTGAGGAGGTGACCTTTGAGCTTAGACTTGAAAGATGGAAGGGAACCAGCCATAGGAAGCTCTCAGGAAAGAGTGTCCACGAGAGGAGACAACAAGCCAAAGGCTGTGAGATAAGAAACAGACTTACATGTTCTAGAAACACAAAGAAGCCCAGTATAGGTGGAATGAGGTCAGAGAGGTGGGGAGGGCAAGGGAACACAGGGCTTATGGGCCAGGGTAAGGTCTCAGTATTTTATTATGTGATGAAAAGGCATCTGATGGTTGAGAGCACTGGAATACCTTGGGCTAATTTAAGGTTTTATGTCAATTCCTCTGGTTATTGATGGGAAACAGCTTGGAGAGGGATCAAGGGAGAGCACAAAGACCAGTTAGTACACTCTTAAACTCTTCTACTCAAGCACTGAAAATGGACTATGTGATCCCTTAGAGATGGAGAGAAGGAGATGGTTTGAAGACATATTTTGGAGATGGAACTGTCAAGAATTGGTGGATACTGGGTGTAAGAGAAAGACATGAGTTAAGGATGAAAACAAGATTTTAGGCTTGAGTAACTGGGTGGATGTGGTACCATTCATTAAGACGAGAGGAAGAGGGGTCGAGGAGCACAACAGGAGAGGAAAGAAACTGGGAAAGGTCCTCCCACTCCTATTAGAGTGTCAATAAAGTCTTCTGAGATACAGAAAGCTATCCCAGTTTCTGGTGTTTTGAGGACCCAAGGAAAAGTATCCTGGCTCCTGCAGAAGGGGTACTAGGACCATTGATCGCCTAGATCTAGTCCCCTAATATCATCCACAACACAACAATGCAGAGACAACCAGCAGAAGCAGGGAGCAGGGTCTTCTAAAGGAGATATCTCTCCTGTCTCCCATGCTGCATCCGGAGTCCACTGTAATTAAGGGTTCCAGTGATTGGGATCTAATTGAATAACACCTACACCCTATCCAATTGACTCTTCCAACCACTCACCATGATCTTGACCCTGTTGGAGGCACCATGAGAAGATACGGGAGAAACAGTTGTTGAAAGTTATATCCTGAATACCTGAACAAAGTACTACCAAACACTCCACTAAAATATTTTATGTTTTAGGTCAATGTCACCCCAGGATATTGAGTTCTAAAAAATGACTACCCCTCCCAATCTTCCCTCCAAACATATATTATGAGAAACTTTCCCTATAAAAGGATAGCACGTACACATGATCTAAACCTTTCTCAACTACTCACCTGCCTTCCAGGAAACAGAGACAAGGAAACCTACAGTGACGGAGCCTGCTCGGGGCCTGCCATGCAGCTGAAGTCTTGTATTAAAATCATAGATGGTACTCTTTCTGGAGAAGGTACCTGAAGAATCACCTCCCAAATCTGCATGTAGGTCATGCTTTTCATTCCTCTCTAACATACAGCATACCACTAAGATCCAGGAAGAAGGCAAAACACACATAGGACCTCATACCACTAGCCAAAGGTTTAGGCGTATTTCTCACCAGCAATCATAAATCCATTCACTCTAGTTTCACTCTGCCCTCCTTAGCATTTATTTAATATCTTATTTTAAGGCTATGCCCAATACTAACATTCTTGATGATCTGATTTTCCAACGCACAAGAAGCTAGCAACAATAACTATGAAAAGAAGAGAGGTGATTCTAGAATGAGGTATATGCCAATGAATGACAGCTAAAAGCATGAGAACAAAGGAAGTGACAGAAATTAAAAAGTAGAAATAAGAATGGGAAAAGTTTGGGGCCAAGTAGTACCAGGGCGAACAATCCCATTCATTTCAGTAACCTTAGGGGGCAGCACTGAATTGCTGCATGGTTTAATAATTAGTGGTGCCAGTATAGCTACTGGGCAAAGAGGGTCTCCTCTGACTAAAGTTGTCAGGACCAACCTTTTCCATGATGAACTTTCTGTCTCTAGGCTGACCCCCCAAAAGGGCTGTCACATACCAACGCAATAAAGTAGGCATTTATCACGCATGCACCTGTGGTGTACCCAGCACAGTTCCAAGCCTGGAAGGAGCCAAGCACAGCTGCCTGCTGAGTCATGGGGTGTAGATCAGCCTCAGTTCTCCTGGCCTCAAAGGGTCTGCTGGGCACTGACACTGCAGGCCAGACCAAGGGACTCGGTGCTGACTTTTTACAATTAGAAACAAGGATGTATACCTGTTTTGATGAACATTGATATCCCGACAATATTCCAATAGATGTATTAAGTAAACATAAATGTGACAATGGCAAGTTAGGAGAGGCGCCCACAGTTCTCATGGTGACAATGGGTACCCTGCCTACATCCCATCTATCAGGCGTTTCATTTTGATTATAAAATTGCCCACAGTCCATGCAAGGAGGGGGTTCATATACCCAGAAGTTACCCTGTACATACATGCTGATTCCCTGTGTCAGGTAATGCTGCCTTAGGCCTCAGACAAAACAAGTCACACACCACACATGCATGTTCATAGCCCAGAGCACATGCGTGTTGAGTCAAGGTGCAAGTTTTTAGTACAAGAAAGGCTTTTAGCAATGAAATGGCTCAGCCTCCTCCGTCTGTGAGTGGGAAACTCAGGTGAAAGGAAGGGAAAGGAATCTGCAAATCCCTTCCAAGTCAAATACCATCATCCTGACTCCCAGACTTATGTAGTTCACACAGCATTTTGTCCCTGAGGCCTTGTCTCCTCAGCAGACAAACGTGCCGAGGTGAAGCTCACCCCACTAGGCACCCGAGTCAAGCCGTTGAAGACCTCTACAGAACCCCAAACTCTTTGGGTCACAAGGAGACAGCCCTGTTTGAACACTGGCTCTGGAAATCTCTTCCTCAGGAAAGTATCCCTCCCTGCTCCAATGCTGAATCTTCTTTCCTGCTGAGGATTAACTATGCTGCATCTTGGGCAGGAAATGAGCTCTTTGCTGTTTATTGTGGTCAAATCCTAAAATGAAGTCAATCTAGCAGTGAAGGCTGGATAAGCTGATGTCTCTTTATTAATTCATGAGGCACTTTGCAGTCCACCACTGTCCATGCTGAGACGGATGGAAGCCAAAAAAAAGTACACGTGAAATTACATCTTGATAACTTCTGCTGAACTGGTCTGTCAGGGACAAAGAAAATTAAACATCTGTGATTTATTCCTATGTTAACTCAACACACACATGCACACCCGCTCACACACCACACACACCACAAACACACATGCCAGCTAATGAGAGACTGCACCAGACTGCATCTCAAACTCGACTCCACCAATTTGTAGTGTGAAATCAGACAAAGGTCAGCGCTGAAAGGCCATAACAGAAGGTTCATTATTCCTTTGTTTATTCCTTATTCCTTCATTCATTCGTTCATTCAACCTTTCCTCATCAGCTCTGGACTTGTTAAAAAGGTCTTGCACTAGGCAGAAAGAAGATTCCTGGGGGGCTAAATTTCCTAATTTCTAAGGCAAACAGTCCGGCAGTAATTAATCTGAGTGTGTGTTTGAAGAAATTGCTAACATCTCCAGCTCTGCCTCTCACAGGTCAACTGGTCTTATGCAAACCTGTTCCCTTTCTCTAGCCTGCAGTGCTTGAAATCATCGCAGCCACCATGTACTGAGATTTATTATGGGCACTTAGACTGGGTCCTTTGCCTGAATGACCTTACTTAATCCTCACCACAACCCTCTGAAGTGAATACAATTTATTTGCTCTTTTACACAGTAGAAGTCTGAGGCTCAGAGCAGTTACACAACCTGCCCAAGCTGCCAAGCTACGAAACAGGGATGCGCAGGCTAAACAGTCAGACTTCAGAGCCCGAGTTCTTCCCCACCCCCGAAACCCTGGGGCCAGCCTTCACTTCACAGACTGCCCTGGGTCACAAGCGGTCACTGCCTGCATTCCCCGTTTCCACCATCAGCTCATTGGTGTCTCCGGGCGAAGTCTTCTCACTGTCTTTCTTTCTAGACCTCTGCTGATGGTGCGGATCACATGGAAGGGACTTCTCCTGACCTGGCCTCAGTCCTCCCAGGACTGGGTGCAGAGCCACAGGGATACCAGGTGAGGGAAAGGAAGGAGGAGAAGAAAGGCAAACATCCTTGATGAAGAGCTGCTGGGACAAGTGCCAAGGAATCCACAGGGATGTAGGGGTCCAGGCCCTTTCCAGTGGGAACACAGCCCTCAGGGCCTCCCTGGCCCATCTAGATCTCCTGAGGGCCCTCTGGTATTGCTTGGGATTCTCTTTGGACAGAAGTTGGTGATCACATTCCCCTCCATTGCTTAAACCTTCTCCGTGAAACAACATATCCACAAATTTTTGTCTCCAAGCCTAACCTCGGTTCTAAGCTGCAGACCGGTATATCTAACGGGGCCCCAACATCTGTCTGCTCCAGGTGACCTCTATTTTTCACACCCAACACAGTTCAAACTAGATTCACCATCTTTTACCTACGCCTGTTTCCTCCTGTGTTTCTTATCCCTTTCTGTCTAGTCTGGAACCAGGTTCCAGACCTTGGAATCTCTCCCTGTCCTCACTCACCCAACAGGCCCTCCTTCTTCCCCACAATTGCTCCCTGTGTCCAGGACCTCCACCCGCCTCATCTTTTCACCTCCCATCTGCCTGAGGCTAAGCTGGAGCCTCCCATAGAACCCCCGCCTCCAGCCTCTAGCGACCACAGTTCACCCTCACCTACCACCAGGGCGAACTCCTGGAAGCACGGCACTGCATCAAGTCACTTCCCTGCCCCAAAGCCAGCAATGCCTGCCCCTCCCCCAATGCACACAGCACTTTCAGCAGCAGTAGTGGGAGGTACACAATGGGGGACCTCTTCAAGGGCCTTGAAGGGAAGGTGTTGACTAAGAGTCATTTACTAAACAAATGTGCCTGAGTAGCAGCTGTGAGCCAGGCCAGGACCTTGGCGTGCAGTGGGGAGCTACACAGTGAGTCCATGTGCTTGGGGACCAAGGATCCTAGTGAGGAAGACAGAAAGCAACAAATGAGCAAACAAGATAAACTATAATATCAGCTAGTGACATGTTGCCATGGGGATTAAATGCGTTAATAAACATGGCGCGCTTAGGAGCATAGCCTGGTGTGTAGTAAGCATTCAGTAACTGTTACCTTGTGAACCCTGAATACCACAATGAAAATAGCTCTTGGTCTCATTACTATTATTACTTCTCATTTCACAGCTGAGAAAATGAAGCACAAGAGCCCAAGTCCACAAAGTGAGTGAGCAGCGGGGCCAGGCTTTTCCCCCAGTAACTTGACCCCAGAATCCACTCTCCTAACCATTGTGCTGTGCCACTTCTCCAGGAAGTGATGTTTCAGGTGAGACTTGTTGGGGTGGGCAGTGTCTTAGTTTGAGTTCTCTCAGAAGCAGAACTGAGACAGATTCATGGGCAGGCAGCTTATTTAAGAGAGGACCCCAGGAAACCTTGGCAGAGGACTGGGAAAGTGAAACAGAGACGGGATGGCAGCCTCTAAAGGGCATGTCATCAAGCCAGACACCAGTGTGGGCAGATGGAGCCTAAACCTGCGGGAGGACCTCTGGGATCCAGTGTAAAACACATGCCTCTAAATCTCCTTCCCACCCAAAGGGCTGAGGGAGCTGGGATATTGATACACCAACTCCCATCTCATTGGTGGAGGGCTGCTTTCAGGGGCATGACTTCTCTGGCCCTTCTGACTGGCCATTTACAGAGGCAGATGAGGCTCTCACCAGCGAGAATACCCAGACAAGGAGAAACAGCTGCTGACAGGTGGAATTCTGGCTTTGTGCACAGAGATGTGGAGGCCCAAGAGGATATGGTCAAGGCGCCAGCAGCAGCTGCTAGAGCATTCCAGGCAGAGGGGACACCATGTGAAAAGGCCCACAGGTGAGAGCAGCGTTGGTGCGCTCAAACAGCAAAGAGAAGGCTGTGGCTGGCTGAGTGACTGAGATGGTGGGAATTGCATTCAGAGAGGGCACCAGAGGCTAGACCATGTAGGGACTCAGAGATCATGGTAAGAAATTGGCATTTTAATTAAAGTATGATGGGGATGCCATGGAAAGTTTTAGAGTAGGAGAGTGACTTTATTTACGTCTTTAAAAGGTCACTGTGGTTGCTGGGTGAAGGATGGACAGTAGAGGACAAGAATAGAAGAAGGAATATCATTTAGGAGGCTATGACAGTTCAGGTGACAGATCTGTAGCCTTGGACTAGGGTGGCATTTAAATTGTGGTTGGATTCAGGCTATAGTTTAAATTTACAGTGTATCAGAATTAACGATGGAATGGTCATGGAGTATGAAAGAGTCATTTATTAAGATGGAGAGATTAGAGGGAGACACCAATTCAGAGCAGTGGGTGGGGAAATCCAGAAGTGTTTTGGACATTTAATAAGTTTGAGATGTCTGTTAGTAGACTGTTGGATACATGAGTCTGGAGCTCGAAGAAAAGTTTGTTAAATTTGCTATGCTGTGCTGTGACCAACCCCACCTGCCCTTGCCTTTCTATTGCTCTAAACCTTCCGGAGAGCCCTCCTGGGGCAGTACCTAGCCTGGGGTGCAGAGTGCTCACATAGCTTGGAAGAGGGACAGTGGATTCTAAAACACAGTGGAGAGGTGGAATGTATCAAGACTAGCAGCTCTGAGCACAAGATAGCCAGGAGAAAACTTAGCCCCAGGAGACAGTGGCGTGCAGCCAGGTTACCTCACTACATGAGCTAGATGGGAGCTTTTAGCTGAGTGGCTCATGTTACTCAATTCGATGCAAAGTCTTCATTGGTCCGCACAGGGCTTGTCTCTGGTTTTGTATTTTATTATTTCTCCTAGACCCCTGTTTCCACATCTGTTCTTCCCTGCCCATAGGTAGCCTCTCTAACCCATTTATCAATGCCACTAGATATCTGGGTATCCATGAAAAATATGTATTGTTTTATATATGTTTGTCTTTATAATTCAAAAATTATAAATTTCATTCTTTTTTACTCAATTCTGTATTAAGATCTATTTGCATTACTATATGTAAATCTAGTTTATTTTGACCAGGTGTTGTGTAGTGGGTTTCTTGGGTTTTGTTTTTTAAAAACAGGTGTATAGACCACATCTTCTTATCCATTCTCCTAAAGGGGGACACTTGGGCTGCCTCAAACTCCTCCTTTATAAATGATGCTGTAAGAAATAACATTTTAAAAACTTAATTTTTAGTAGGTGGACTTTGTTAAGATTGGAAATTTTCCTTTTATTCTGGTTTACTCAGAGTACTTTTTAAATGATAAATAGATGATGAACTTTATTGAATACATCATTTGCATATACTGAAGCAATCATGAGATTTTCCCCTTTATTTCATTAATATATTGAATCACAATGATAGATATTTTTAATGTTTAAACTTTCTTAAATTCCTTGGATAAATTCAATTTGACTGTATGTATTTTTAAAAAATAAATCATTAGATTTCATAAGCTAATATCATATTTAGGATTTTCACATCTATGTTCATAGAGAAATTGGGCTCTAATGTTCTTTTCCTGAATTGCTTACATCCAGTTTTGGAATCAAGTTTACACTAACCTGATAAAATAATGTGAACAATTTTCTCTCTATTTCTATTTTTCTACAGCAACTTTATAAGGTTGGGATTGCCTCTTCCTTGAAAGTATTATCGAATTTAGCTGTAAAACTATCTGGAGCTGGGGCTTTCTTTGAAAGGGTGATGATGATTCCATTACAGTTTCTTTAAGGGTTATAGTTTTACAATCTTGGGCCACTTTTAGCATTTTTATGTTTTTTTCAGAACTTTATCTAGTTCACCTAAGTATCCAGTTTATTAGTGGATAGTTATACTTATATTCTCTCACTCATATTTTATTTATTCACATTTCCTCTCGTCTTCCCCTCTCCCATGAGTCTTGCCAGAGGCTCATCTATTTTGTTAGTCTTTTTAAAGAACATGTTCAGTTCTGTTAAGTTCCTATTTGTTTTTGTTATCCACATTTACTGATTTCTGTCCATGTTCTTATTTATGCCCTTCCTTCTTGTTTATTTGGGTTTACTCTATTTGTCTCTTTGAACTTTGTAAGTGGAAAGCTTAACTCTCTTCTTTGCATTCTTCTTAATTTCTGCCATATTTAAAGCTATAAATTTACCTCTGAGTACTACTTTGAATATGATCCACAAAATTTGGCCTGTGGTACTTTCATTGCTGTTCCTCTGTAAGTATTTAATAGTTTAGCTTTGATTTCTTTTATAGCCAAATGATATATGGTAGTATTTTTAAAATTTCTAGACAAAGGATTTTTAATTTAATTGCATCATGGTCAGGAACACTGTGTTGTATATATGACGCTGACTCTTAAATTTACTAAAGTTTCTTTTGTGGCCTAGCACATCCGTGGGTATATGAAAAGAAAATATTTTGTTTCTTGGGGAAAGATAGGGACAGATTACATCAGTATAGTCTTCTATATCTTTGCTTATTTTCATATGCTTCAACTACTAGTTTTTGAGAGGGTATATTAAAATTGTCAACTATAATTTTTTATTTATTATTTCTATCCTAGATCTATCAGTTGTTGCTTTACTCATTTTGATGTCATATTGTCAGGGGCATACATGTTCATGATTACTATATTTCTTGATGTACTATTTGTTTCACTAATATATAACATCTTCAGTTTCCTCTTTTAATATTTCATGCCTTAAATTAATATTTCTTTCATATTGCAATTTCTATCTTGACTTATTTTTGATAAATCTTTTCCTGTCTATCTTTTCTGTACCTTTTTGTTTTTAATATGTATCTTGTAGGCAATATATCGCTTGATTTTATATTTTTAATTCAATTAGAGAGTCTTTATATTTTGAAGCATTTTAACTATTTACATTTATTGAATTCCTCTTATATCAATATTTATTTCTGCCCTTTTTTATGTTCCAAATTTTCCATGCCTCCTTTTTTATCCTTTCCTTTTTTCCCTATATTCTGTTGAATAGATGGAATTTTCTTCTCCTGGTGTAAAAGTTATACATTTTATTTTTATTCTTAAAATAGTTGTCCCTACATTATTAAGAACAATGTCTTCTTCCCTTATCAACTTTTTAAGCTATCAGTATGTATCTGTTCCTCCAGAAAAAGAATTTCAGAGGAATAGACATTCAAAACCAAACCAAAGTAACAGAGAAAAGATAAAAGGAGGAAAGTAAATGAGGGAGCAAGAGGTCAGCAAGAAACAGAGAAAAAGGGGAAAAAAACCATAAATCAACAAAAAGAGTTAGGGTCTGAGGGAATAAAGTCAGGAGTCCTGCACACCCAGCATGATCAAATTCAGACAGTGAGAAAACCCCTAGGCTTCATTCATTCCTTTCATGTAATGTCTCCAGATCATTTCTTTCTTCCCTTGCTTGGGAAAGCATTACAAATTATTTCATAACTATTTACTAAGCAGCCACTGTGTTCTAGGCCCTCTGTCCAGCCTGGGAAAAAGGAGTGAACAAGTAGACCTTCTTCTTGCCCTCCTAGGGCTCACAGTCAAATAAATCACTTTAAAAACCAATTACAGGAAGTATTAATATTGTTAAAATGGCCATACTACCCAAACCAATCTACAGATTTAATGTAATCTCTATCAAATTACCTGTGACATTTTTCACAGAACTAGAACAAATAATCTAAAATTTATATGGAACCATAAAAGACCCAGAATTGCCAAAGCAATCCTGAAGAAAAAGAACAAAGCAGGAGGCATAACCCTCCCAGGCTTCAGACAATACTACAAAGCTACAGTAATCAAAACAGCCTGATATTGGCACAAAAACAGCCATATGGATCAATGGAACAGAATAGAGAGCCCAGAAACAAACCCATACACCAATGGTCAATTAATCTTTGACAAAGGAGGCAAGAATATACAATGGGGAAAAGACTGTCTCTTCAGCAAGTGGTGTTGGGGAAGTTGGACAGATGCATGCAAAGCAATGGAGTTAGAACATACTCTCACACCATATACTAAAATAAACTCAAAATGGCTTAAAGACTTAAATATAAAACATGACAGCAAAAAACTCCTAGAGGGGAACAGAGGCAAAATATTCTCTGACATAAATTGTACTAATGTTTTCTTAGGTTAGTCTCCCAAGGCAATAGAAATAAAAACAAAAATAAAAAAATGGACCTAATCACACTTATAAGCTTTTGCGCAGCAAAGCAAACCATACACAAAACGAAAAGACAACCTACAGATTGGGAGAAAATATTTGCAAATGATGCAACCAACAAGAGCTTAATTTCCAAAATATACAAAAAGCTCATACAACTCAATAACAAGAAAACAAACAACCCAATCCAAAAATGGCCAGAAGACATAAATAGACATTTTTCTGAAGAAGAAATACAGATGGGCAAGAGGCACATGTAAAGATGTTTATCACCACTAATTATTAGAGAAATGCAAATCAAAACTACAATGATGTACCACCTCACACTGGTCAAAAGAGACATCTTTAAAAATTCTATAGGGTGGAGTCAAGACGGAGGACTAGGAGGATGTGGAATTCGCATCTCCACACAACTAGGGCACCTACAAGGCACCAGTGGGGGACCATGGACACCGAAGGGGATGGGAGGATCCTCCAGTGACCAGGAAGGATGTGGGATGTGGGGGGAGTGAAAGGGGAGGAAAAGTGGAGGTGGGACAGGAATGGTGTCCCTGAGGGGCAGCTGGGGGATGGGAAGGGATCCCATGCCCAAACAGGGAAGTTACGGAACGACTGGGAGGGCAGAGGATCAAAAGAAAGCATGGCCACGGTTCCCCTGCCCACTTGGGCTCCCAGGACCCTGCTGAGATCTCAGGCCTGATCCTCTGCCCACCAAGGCCCCCTCCAGCTGCATGGGTTCTGAGTGAATGGGAGCGGGGGAAGGGGAAGCAAAAGTAAAGGCTGGACCTCCAGGACCTGCACACCTGAGAGATAGCTGGGGGAGGGGAGGAGTTCCTACATCCAGCAGGACATACCCATGGTTAGGGGTCCAGTGGGGACAGGGGAGACCTTGGGGGAGACAGTGGGGGTGGAGCACAGAGGAATGGAAGGGAACGTGGCCAGTGCTTTCCCTGTCCACTTAGGCACCGGGGAACCTGTTGGGCTCCTGGGCCTAATCCTCTGCCCTCAGAGCCTCCCTCCTGCCACGCAGAACTCAAGGCCCACTCCTACACCCCCACCCAGGGCCCTACATCTACACTTGGAGACCCCCTCCAATGCACTGGGCCTAAACCCCACCCACACACCCTCACCTAGGACCTTACCTCCAAACTCCAGAACTCCACACTCCAGAGGCCCTCCTTTGGACCTGCTGCCTCTCTCCTTCCACGCAGGTCCTAAGCAGAGGCCCTGCCCCATACCTGAATGTCAGCCCCCCACCTGCCTAGGTCCTGTCCCACCCTAAACCCCACCCAGGCTGAAGTTGCACCCCCACCTAAACTCTGTTCCCATAGCCAAGGGAACAACCACTGCACCACCACGGAAGCTGGCAAGATCCTTTTTGACCCACCTCCTAGAGGAATGGAAATAAAAACAAAAATAAACAAATGGGAGGTAATGAAACTTAAAAGCTTTTGCACAGCAAAGGAAACCATAAACAAGATGAAAAGACAGCCCTCAAAATGGGAGAAAATATTTTCAAATGAAGCAATGGACAAAGGATTAATCTCCAAAATATACAAGTAGCACATGCAACTCAATATCAAAAAAACAGACAACCCCATCCAAAAATGGGCAGAAGACCTAAATAGACATTTCTCCAAAGAAGATATACAGACTGCCAACAAACACATGAAAGAATGCTCAACATCATTAATCATTAGAGAAATGCAAATCAAAACTACAATGAGATATCATCTCACACCAGTCAGAATGGCCATCATCAAAAAATCTAGAAACAATAAATGCTGGAGAGGCTGTGGAGAAAAGGGAACACTCTTGCACTACTGGTGGGAATGTGAATTGGTACAGCCACTATGGAGAACAGTATGGAGGTTCCTTAAAAAACTACAAATAGAACTACCATATGACCCAGCAATCCCACTACTGGGCATATACCCTGAGAAAACCATAATTCAAAAAGAGTCATGTACCAAAATGTTCATTGCAGCTCTATTTACAATAGCCTGGAGATGGAAACAACCTAAGTGTCCATCATCAGATGAATGGATAAAGAAGATGTGGCACATATATAAAATGGAATATTACTCAGCCATAAAAGGAAACGAAATTGAGTTATTTGTAATGAGGTAGATGGACCTAGAGTCTGTGATACAGAGTGAAGTAAGTCAGAAAGAGAAAGACAAAACCATATGCTAACACATATATATGGAATTTAAGAAAAAAAATGTCATAAAGAACCTAGGGGTAAGACAGGAAAAAAGACACAGACCTACTAGAGAATGGACTTGAGGATATGGGGAGGGGGAAGGGTAAGCTGTGACAAAGTGAGAGAGAGGCATGGACATATATATACATTACCAAACGTAAGGTAGATAGCTAGTGGGAAGCAGCCACATAGCACAAGGAGATTAGCTCGGTGCTTTGTGACCACCTACTGGGGTGGGATAGGGAGGGTGGGAGGGAGGGAGATGCAAGAGGGAAGAGGTATGGGAACATATGTATAACTGAGTCACTTTGCTATAAAGCAGAAACTAACACACCATTGTAAAACAATTATACTACAATAAAGATAAAAAAAAACCCAAAACAATTAAGAAAATGGTAATAGGAACATATATATTGATAATTACCTTGAAAGTAAATGGATTAACTGCTCCAAACAAAAGACATAGATTGGCTGAATGGATACAAAAACAAGACCCATATATATGCTGTCTACAAGAGACCCACTTCAGACTTAAGGACACATACAGACTGAAAGTGAGGGGTTGGAAAAAGATATTCCACGCAAATGGAAATCAAAAGAAACCTGGGGTAGCAATTCTCATATCAGATAAAATAGACTTTAAAATAAAGACTATTAGGGCTTCCCTGGCGGCGTAGTGGTTGAGAGTCTGCCTGCCGATGCAGGGGACACGGGCTCATGCCCCAGGCTGGGAGGATCCCACATGCCGTGGAGCGGCTGGGCCCATGAGCCATGGCCACTGAGCCTGCGCATCCGGAGCCTGTGCTCCATGACGGGAGAGGCCGCAGCAGTGAGAGGCCCGCATACCACAGAAAATAAATAAATAAACAAATAAAATTAAATAAAGACTATTAGAAGAGACAAAGAAGGACACTACATAATGATCAAGGGATCAATCCAAGAGGAAGATATAACAATTGTAAATATTTATGCACCCAACATAGGAGCACCTCAATATATAAGGCAAATGCTAACAGCCATAAAGGGGAAAATCAATGGTAACACAATAATAGTAGGGGACTTTAACACCCCACTTTCACCAATGGACAGACCATCCAAAATGAAAATAAATAAGGAAACACAAGCTTTAAATAACACATTAAACAAGATGGACTTAACTGATACTTATAGGACATTCCATCCAAAAACAACAGAATACACTTTCTTCTCAAGTGCTCATGGAAATTTCTCCAGGATAGACCATACCCTGGGTCACAAATCAAGCTTTGGAAAATTTAAGAAAATTGAAATCATATCAAGTATCTATTCCAACCACAACACTATGAGACTATATATCAATTACAGGGAAAAAACTGTAAAATATACAAACACATAGAGGCTAAACAATACGCTACCAAATAACCAAGAGATCACTGAAGAAATCAAAGAGGAAATCAAAAAATACCTAGACACAAATGACAATGAAAACACGATGATCCAAAGCCTATGGGATGCAGCAAAAGCAATTCTAAGAGGGAAGTTTATAGCAATACAATCCTACCTCAAGAAACAAGAAACATCTCAAATAAAAAACCTAACCTTACACCTAAAGAAATTAGAGAAAGAAGAACAAAAACACCCTAAAGTTAACAGAAGGAAAGAAATCATAAAGATCAGAACAGAAATAAATGAAAAAGAAATGAAGGAAGAAATAGCAAAGATCAATAAAACTAAAATCTGGTTCTTGGAGAAGATAAAGAAAATTGATAAACCATTAGCCAGACTCATCAAGAAAAAAAGGGAGAAGACTCAAATCAATAGAATTTGAAATGAAAAAGGAGAAGTAACAACTGACACTGCAGAAATACAAAGGATCATGAGAGATTACTACAAGCAACTATAGGCCAATAAAATGGACAACCTGGAAGAAATGGACAAATTATTAGAAAAGCACAACCTTCCGAGACTGAAGCAGGAAGAAATAGAAAATATAAACAGAGAAATCACAAGCACTGAAACTGAAACTGTGATTAAAACTCTTCCAACAAACAAAAGCCCAGGACCAGATGGCTTCACAGGCAAATTCTATCAAACATTTAGAGAAGAACTAACTTCTATCCTTCTCAAACTCTTCCAAAATATAGCAGAGCGAGGAACACTCCCAAACTCATTCTACGAAGCCAGCATCACCATGATACCAAAACCAGGCAAAGATGTCACAAAAAAAGAAAACTACAGGCCAATATCACTGATGGACATAGATGCAAAAATCT
Source organism: Pseudorca crassidens (assembly GCF_039906515.1). Taxonomy (NCBI): domain Eukaryota; kingdom Metazoa; phylum Chordata; class Mammalia; order Artiodactyla; family Delphinidae; genus Pseudorca; species Pseudorca crassidens. The sequence continues at coordinate 111,165,957 of NC_090298.1, forward strand.
TCAACAAAATACTAGCAAACAGAATCCAACAGCACATTAAGAGGATCATACACCATGATCAAGTGGGGTTTATCCCAGGGATGCAAGGATTCTTCAATATACGCAAATCAATCAACATGATACACCATATTAACAAATTGAAGGATAAAAACCGTATGATCATCTCAATAGATGCAGAAAAAGCTTTTGACAAAATTCAACAATGATTTATGATAAAAACAATAGCCAGGACAAGGAAGCAACCTAAGTGTCCATCGACAGATGAATGGATAAAGAAGTTGTGGCACATATCTACAATGGAATATTACTCAGCCATAAAAAGAAACGAAATTGAGCTATTTGTAATGAGGTGGATGGACCTAGAGTCTGTCATACAGAGTGAAGTAAGTCAGAAAGAGAAAAACAAATACCATATGCTAACACATATATATGGAATCTAAGAAGAAAAAGAAAAGGTCATGAAGAACCTAGGGGTAAGATGGGAAAAAAGACACAGACTTACTAGAGATGGACTTGAGGATATGGGGAGGGGGAAGGGTAAGCTGTGACACAGTGAGGGAGTGGCATGGACATTTATACACTACGAAATGTAGAATAGATAGCTAGTGGGAAGCAGCCACATAGCACAGGGAGATCAGCTTAGTGCTTGTGACCACCTAGAGGGGTGGGATAGGGAGGGTGGGAGGGAGGGAGACACAAGAAGAAAGAGATATGGAACATATGTATATGTACAGCTGATTCACTTCGTTATAAAGCAGAAACTAACACACCATCGTAAAGCAATTATACTCCAATAAAGATGTTAAAAAAAAACAAAAAAATCTCTGCAGAAAGTGGGCATAGAGAGAACCTCCTCAACATAATAAAGGCCCTATAGAACAAACCCACAGCCAACATCGTTCTCAGTGGTAAAAAACTGAAACCATTTCCTCTGAGAGTAACAAGACAATGTTGCCCACTCTAGCCACTGTTATTCAACATAGTTATGGAATTTTTAGCCACAGCAATCAGAGAAGAAAGATATAAAAGGAATCCAAATCGGAAAAGAAGAAGTAAAACTGTAACTGTTTGCAGATGACATGATACTATACAAAGAATCCTAAAGATGCTACCAGAAAACTACTAGACCTAATCAATGAATTTGGTAAAGTAGCAGGATACAAAATTAATGCACAGGAATCTCTTGCATTCCTATACACTAATGATGAAAAATCTGAAAGAGAAATTAAGGAAATACTCCCATTTACCATTGCAAAAAAAAGAATAAAATACCTAGGAATAAACCCACCTAAGGAGACAAAAGACGTGCATGCAGAAAACTATAAGACACTGATGAAAGAAATTAAAGATGATACCAACAGATGGAGAGGTATACCATGTTCTTGGATTGGAAGAATCAACATTGTGAAAATGACTATACTATCCTAAGCAATCTACAGATTCAGAGCAATCTCTCTCAAACTACCAATGGCATTTTTCACAGAATTAGAACAAAAAATTTCACAATTTGTTTGGAAACACAAAAGACCCCGAATAGCCAAAGCAATCTTGAGAAAGAAAAACGGAGCTGGAGGAATCAGACTCCCTGACTTCAGACTCTACTACAAAGCTACAGTAATCAAGACAGTATGCTACTGGCACAAAAAAGAAATATAGATCAATGGAACAGGATAGAAAGCTCAGAGATAAACCCACGCACATATGGTCATTTTATCTTTGATAAAGGAAGCAAGAGTATACAAGGGAGAAAAGACAGCCTCTTCAAGAAGTGGTGCTGGGAAAACTGGACAGCTACATGTAAAAGGATGAAGCTAGAACACTCCCTAACACCATACTTGAAAATAAACTCAAAATGGATTAAAGACCTAAATGTAAAGCCAGACACTATCAAACTCTTCGAGGAAACACAGGCAGAACACTCTATGACATAAATCACAGCAAGATCCTTTTTGACCCACCTCCTAGAGAAATGTAAATAAGATAAAAAATAAACAAATGGGACCTAATGAATCTCAAAAACTTTTGCACAGCAAAGGAAACTGTAAACAAGAAAAAAAAGACAACCCTCAGAATGGGAGAAAATATTTGCAAACAAAGTAACTGATGAAGGATTAATCTCCAAGATATACAAGCAGCTCATGCAGCTCAATATCAAAAAAAACAAACAACCCAATCCAAAAATGGGCAGAAGACCTAAATAGACATTTCTCCAAAGAAGGTACACAGGTTGCCAACAAACACATGAAAGGATGCTCAGCATCACTAATCATTAGAGAAATGTATATCAAAACTACAGTGAGGTAGCACCTCACACCAGTCAGCTGGCCATCATCAAAAAATCTACAAACAATACATGCTGGAGAGGGTGTGGAGAAAGGGAACCCTCTTGCACTGTTGGTGGGAACGTAAATTGATACAGCCGCTATGGAGAACAGTATGGAGGTTCTTTAAAAAACTAAAAATAGAACTACCATATGACCCAGCAATCCCACTATTGGGCATATAACCTGAGAAAACCGTAATTCAAAAAGTGTCTTGTACAACAATGTTCATTGCAGCATTATTTACAATAGCCAGGACATGGAAGCAACCTAAGTGTCCATCAACAGATGGATGGGTAAAGAAGATGTGGCATATATATACAACGGAATATTATTCAGCCATAAAAAGAAAGGAAATTGAGTTATTTGTAGTGAGGTGGATGGACCTAGAGTCTGTCATACAGAATGAAGTAAGTCAGAAAGAGAAAAACAAATACTGTATGCTAACACATATGTATGGAATCTAAAAAAATATATTCTGAAGAACCTAGGGGCAGGACAGGAATAAGACACAGACGTAGAAAATGGACTTGAGGACACAGGGAGGGGGAAGGGTAAGCTGAGACGAAGTGAGAGAGTGGCATGGACTTGTATATACTACCAAATATAAAATAGATAGCTAGTGGGAAGCAGCCGCATAGCACAGGGAGATCAGCTTGGTGCTTTGTGACCACCTAGAGGAGTGGGATAGGGAGGGTGGGAGGGAGATGCAAGAGAGAGGGGATATGGGGATATACTTATGTATATAGCTGTTTCACTTTGTTATACAGCAGAAACTAACACAACATTGTAAAGCAATTATACTCCAATAAAGATGTTAAAAAAAAAAGAGAGGGAGTGAGAACACAGCATCTTGAACTCAGCCAAACCTGATTGTTATCTTTCCTCGCAATCCTGATATGTCTGTTTACTTGTTCAGTTGTACCCATCCCCCGCTAGCTAGAAACCTCAGGATAATACTAGACGTCAAGAACAAACTACGGGGGAAAATCATTTTTCGGACTTTTAAGAACTAAGCTCTTTCTCCTCCAGGATCTTCAAAAGAGCTTTTCCTCTCACTCACACATAGAAAATGTAGGTGATCTTAAGATCCAGTGATGCCATTTCTCTGAATCTAGAGATACACTCACACAGCTACATAAGGAAGCATCTATGATCATGTCTTTTGTAAGAGAGAAAAAGTGGAAACAGCCTAAATGTCAATTAATACAACACGGGCTAAATAAACCATGGTATAGTCACAACACAGAATACCATGCAACAGCCAAAATGAATGAAGTAGTTCTATAAGTATCAATACAGAAAGCACTCCAAGACTGATTGTTTAGTGAGAAAGGCAATTTGAAGAATGATCGATAATGTACCCTAGTATTGGTGTAAATAAAATAACCAACAACAAATCAACGACCTCAAACAGTAAATTGTTTCCTATGGTTACATACATATGCATTAAATGCACAGAAAATGGTCTGGGAGAATGTACACAAAACTGGTAACAGTGGTTACCTCTGGGAAGGTGGGAAAGGAACCAGGGCTGGGAATAATGGTCAAAAAATTTAGTGTTACCTGAATTTAAATTTTTTCACAAGTGTAATAATGCATTCACATGTAAATAATTTAATTAAAGAATTTAAGGTAAGAAAATCATTTTAAAAATTCTATAAATAACAAATGTTGGAGACAGTATGGAGAAAAGGGAACTACACTGTTGATGGGAATGTAAATTGGTGCAGCCACTATGGAAAACAGTATGGAGGTTTCTCAAAAAACTAAACGTAGAGTTGCCATATGATCCAGTAATCCCACTCCTGTACATGTACTCAGACAAAACAATAATTCAAAAAATACATGCACACTTATGTTCATAGCAGCACTCTTTACAATGCCAAGACATGAAAACAACCTAAATGTCCATCAACAGATGAATAAATAAAGAAGATGTGGTGTGTGTTTGTGTGTGTGTGTGTGTGTGTGTGTGTGTAACGAAATATTACTCAGCCATAAAAAAGAATGAAATAATGCCATTTGCAGCAACATGGATGGACCTAGAGATTATCATACTAAGCAAAGTAAGTCAGAAAGAGACAAATATCCTCTGATATCACATATATGTGGAATCTAAAATATGACACAAATGAATGTACTATGAAACAGAAACAGACTCACAGATATAGAGAACAGACTCCTAGTTGCCAAGAGGGAGGGGGAGGGGGATGGGGATGGAAGGATTGGGAGTTTGGGATTAGCAGATGCAAATTATTATTTATAAGATGGATAAGCAACAAGGTCCTACTGTATAGCACAGGGAAGTATATTTGATATCCTGTAATAAACCATAATGGAAAATAATATGAAAAGGAATATATATATAACGGAATCACTTTGCTATACAGCAAAAATTAACACACTGTAAATCAACTGTACTTCAAAAAAATTTTATAATAAATGCAGTGTCAACAAAGTAGGGGAGGTACAGGCACCTTGGAAGCACCCAGCCTGTGGGAATCAGGGAAATCCTCCCATACGTAGTGATACCTAAGCTGAAGTCGGAAAGACATCACTCCTCCACCAGTGTGTGCCAAGGACAGAGGCTGGTCTAAACTGCTGCCCTGCTGCTCACTTGTCTTCTGCATCCTATGGGGCTGTGGGGAGGACATACCCATGTGGTCAAGGCCATGGTACTTATACTCATCATGAAGCCATGTATCTATAAACAGCTCAGGTCCTCTCGGTACACATGCTCAGAATTCACAAGGTCCCTACCCTGTCCCATTTCCCCAGTCTGTGTCAATGTGTAAGGTGTCCATGTGACCACTTGGTTCCTGCGGCCCACCATGCCCCTCTGTAGCTTGTCTACATATTTGCTCCAGGCCTTAATTTTCTTTTATGCATAATCAGACTTACTAATTTAGGTGAATCCAGGAAGGAGTCTGAGTTAGGAAATAACTGAAGGCAAAAAGCAATAAGGAGCTATGGTAAGTTCGGTGAGGCCCATTTCAAATGCCATCCACACTGGCTTTAGGAATAGAAAGAGACAAGAGTGTGGAAAAGAGTAGAAGAGATTATGAGCTCCCACTTTGGAGACAATTACCTGGGTTCAAACCCTGATTTTACAGCTATCGTCACTGTGACCTTGGGAGCATGGCTGAAGGGCTCTGAGCCTCAGTTAACTCATCTGTAAAGACACTGGTTATAGATTCACAAGGTGGTGAAAATTAATCAGCACCATGCTTGTGACACACTTAGCACAGAGCCTGGTGTTTAACAAGGGCTCAAAAAGGGAGTTGCTTAGTGTTAGTGTTACCATTAGCATTAGCATGCGAACTACTATATTACAGCCTAACCTGGGAGTACTAATGAAGGACACTGTATCGTTATTTTCTATGGCAAGAAAATATGGGAAGTGGTTTCCGGTGGATGCATGATACCTAATCTATAACATTTACTAATCAGTTCCTAGAGTTGGTTTAAACAAAATACAAAGCTCTAGTTCATAAAAATAACTTTGTAATTAAGTAAAGGGATTCAGATAGATTCTTTATGGATTTTTGTGTTGTCCTGAAGTTTGCATTATTTGCTCATTTAAGGATCCAAGGTATCTGGTCACACCCTTATTAAATTGTCCTTGTTCATTCATTCATTCATTCATCATTTATTCAACAAATATTTGTCGGATACCTATCAGAGAGACATTTGCACAAAGTAGGCACCTGACAATGTTTGTTGAATTTAAAAAATCATTGTATTACCAGAATCCAACCACATATATATGCATGTTTAATTACATTCACAAAATTCTTGAGTTTTACTTTGCTTGACCTCTGAAACAAATTAGCTAATCTACATCCAATAAATTTTTACTCTTTGAGAACTGCATTAGAAATTTTTCATTCCATTAAACCTCTCAGATATCTCAAAGGTGGAAGAAAAAACCCAAATTCCTTGTTTAGTGCAATGCTGTACATATATAAGCTCACTAAATAATCATTTTCATTCCTAAAACATGAGCAGCTCTCTTTTCCATCTAAACCTCAATTTTTACACACTTTACTTTTTCATTTACAGTTGACTTACTCAGCAGCAATATTACTATTTGCCAAATCACTGTGGATATTTTCACTCTGTGGCTAATCACTTTCGAGTTTAACAAAGTCAGATTGGAATCTGAATTTGTACAACTTTTCTCCAGATCAGACAGTCATAGAGTACACACACCCTTTGAAGGCATATACCATGGAGGGAGCTAGCAATATGAGAACCATCATCCCTGCTAGAATATATCTCTGAAAAAACCTATAGGTTGACAAGTTGCATTACCCTTGATTTTTATGCCCACCATTTGAAAATGCTAAAACCTTTAGGCAGTGAAAAATGTTGGTGTCTTAAAGCACAGAGATAGTTAGAAGAGGAAGGCAAAAACTCGAATCCATCCCATTCATAGTTCCAGAGCCCCGGGGAACTCCGCAAAGATGCGCTGCACCAGGAGAGCCTCCCTGGGATCACCCAGCTCATGTTACCAATGCTCCATGTACTGGCCATGGTGGCATGAGTCACTGTATGCGTTGCGGAGGCCTTGTCACATCGTCCAAAATAAAAGATATAAAATGTAATGATTTAGGATCATGAGTACATGTAAGCAGAAGATACCCGTGGGCATTACGCAGAGTGGAAAAAGCCAGTCTCAAAGACTTACATAGTGTGCTATTCCACTGATACAGCATTCTCAAAGTGACCAAAGCACAGTGATGGAAGAGGTTGCCAAGGCTGGGGGGAAGGATATGATTATTAGGGGGTAACTTGAGAGAGTCACACCTGGAGGCAGCACAGCAGCCAGGGCAAACGTAGACAGCCAGGCTCTCATCAGGGCCTTTGACAAGTGAAGCAAGCCAGGGAGGCCACCTAGGAGGTGAGGGGTCTGAAAGCCACGTTGTGCTTCTGAATCAAGCTGGGATGCTCAACCCGGAAAGAAGGTGTGGAGCCATGTGTATATGTCAGGAGGTATGGCCTGGCTGCTGTAAGCAAATATCTACAGGGCTGTTGTGTGGGAGATAGAGTAGATGTGCCCTATATTCACTCTGAGGGCAAGTAGAAGCTAGATGAAAGCAGGTTTCAACTCAATATAAAGAACTGTCCAACAGACCTTCTTTGACAGGTAATAAGTTTCCAGACACTGGAAATATTTGAACATAGATCAAATGACCACCTGTTGAGGATGCTATAGGGGTCCCCATCAAGGGCCTCCATCCCATTCTAAGAAGATGATACCAACAATGAAGACACTGGAGGTAGGGGACCCTGATCTGAAGACAAGATCCAGTGCAGCTCTTCCCTTTTAATTTTTTCAAACTCCATTACTGTGTATCTGCTTTCCTGAACACATTAACTCTTTGGTGGTTCATCATATCCTAAAATAAATCTCACCTCCCCAGTAGATCTCCCGGCCTCTTGTTAAGAGAGACACTGCCTGCACTGCTCCTTCCTCCCCCACAGAGCCTGGCACGAGGTGGGTGCAGAAGGGAAGCTCTGTAAACATGTGAAGCCAGGTGAATGATAGCTTTGGCATGGCCGAGGCAAGAAGCCAGCCTGGCTGCCCGCTGAAGTCCTCTTGCACTGAGAGTCCATATATTTTATGACCTCGGAGTGCTTCTTGGCACAGACTCCCCCTCATGGTGATTCATTTCTCCCCTGCAGCTTTGTCAGTATTTGGGTTTTCTACTTAGTTCTCAGTGAACTAGCTCTCACAGTTATAGCTCCCTAGAAAATGCCATATAGTAACTCTGTCAGGGTTTTTATTTGCTTGGACAAATCGTTTTTATTTCAGCAAGGTGTTTTATTAGCTTAGAGAGTCATGAATCATTTCAAAGGTAGAGGAAAGATGATCCAATACACGGAATTTTACATGAGATGTTGTTCTTTCTACTGAAGATGTCTCCTTGATTAGGATTGAGATCACTTTAACTTCATGCAAATTATGAAAAGTGAATGACATCGGCATACCTGTGCACCCACCTGGCCAGAGCTAAGAGGTTGACTCCAGCACCCATCTGGTTACCATCACTTGGGAAATCTGTCATCAACATGCAGGGAAGTCATGGTCCCAAACAAAGCAGTTTGAAGCTCCTTCTCTGAAACATATGTCCTCCTGGGCCCAAACACACCAGTGATGAAGACTCCATGAAGTATGAGAGTGGCTATGAGAAAAGAGTTGTATGAGTTAGCGTAGGCTCTGCTATGATGCAGTAACACTTAAACCCTTAAATGGCTTAACCCAACAAACATATATTTCTCATTCTCATCAGATTTCCAGTGAGGTTTGGTCAGGCCTCATTTCAGAATGACTCAGGAATCAATCCTGTCCTCTTCCATCTTGTTACTGCAGGAAGAGAGGAGGGAATAAAGAACTCCACCCACTTCCCTCCTTTCCTCTCTTCCTCCCTTCCTTCCTTCTTTCCTTCTCTCTTTCCTTCCTTTCTGTCATGTTAAGATTTTATTTTTTTAAAGCAATTTTAGGTTCACAGCAAAATTGAGGGGAAGGTACAGTGACTTCCTATATATTCCCTACCCACACACATGCAGAGCCTCCCCCATTATCAACATCTCCCACCAGAGTGGTACCTTAGTTACAATTGATGAACCTACATTGACACATCATAATCACTCAAAGTCCATAGTTAACATTCTGGTTCACTCTTGATGTTGGATATTCTATGGGTTTGGACCATTGCATAATGACGTGTATCCATCGTTATAGTGTCATACACAGTATTTTCACTGACCTAAAAATCCTATGTACTCTCCCTATTCATCTCTCCTCCCCAATCACTGGCAAACACTGATATTTTTCTTTCTCCATAGTGTTGCCTCTTCCAGAACGTCATATAGTTGAGACCATACAATAGGTACCCTTTTCAGATTTTAGTAATATGCATTTAAAGCTCCTCTATGTCTTTTCATGGCTTGATACCTCATTTCTTTTTAGCACTGATTAATATTGCATTGTCTGGATGTACCATAGTTATCCATTCACCCACAGAAGGACATCTTGGTTGCTTCCAACTTTTCGCAATTATGGATAAAGTTTCTGTAAACACATGTGTGCAGATTTTTGTGTAGACATAAGTTTTCAAATCCTTTGGGTAAATACCAAGGAGCGTGATTGCTGGATAGTATGGTATGTGTATGTTTAGTTTTGTAAGAAACTACCTAACTGTCTTCCAAAGTGGCTAAAGCATTTTGCATTCCCACCAGCAAGGAATGAGAACTCAGCATTTGGCGCTGTCAGTGTCCCAAATTTTGGCCATTCTAATACATACGTAGTAGTGTCTCATTACGTATTGTCTTAATTTCCTTGATGACATTCGCCCACTTTTAAATTCCTGGGCCTGGAAGTGTCACTCATTGCTTTCATTCACAGCTCACTGGCCAGAACTAGACATAGCCCAGCACCTGACAGCAAGGTCTGAGGAACAGGGAGCACCTGGGCACTGAGAAAGAACAAATGCCTTTGCCACAGGGCTTAAGCCCCTGAGAATGGCTTTCTCAGCGCCTCCATCCCAACTTGATCTGTCACCATGGGGTCCAGGATTGTTCTGGTGTGCAAGCTGGACTGGGAAAGCAGCCTCACTTCTGTGAGTGAAAAAGAACTGGGACTTACAGCCCAGAAAGCCTCTTCTGGAAGCAAAGTCAGGAGTTAGATGTAGTGGACCCCAGAACATCTGGCTGACCTGGGGCACACAGAAGAGGGGGCTGCAAGAGTCTCTTCCTCCTCCTCTGTATTCAAATCTGAAAACACCCAGCCAGCAAAGAAATGCAGAGCAAGTGAGCGCAGCCATGCCTCTGCACAGCCCTTTGCTCCCTATGCCCAGGGAGGCAACTCTAAAGGAAACCTGCAGAGCTGGGCTGAGACAGAATCCAAAGGCACCACACACCTGGCCACTCGGGACCATGGCCGCTCAGGTGTGGTATTTTCTCTAGACCCTGACCTCACTGGCTTATACCGGCCGAAGTCCCCAATAGGAAAGTCGGGCATGGGAGTGTCCTACATATCGTATCTCTTGTGCCAATTACAAAAAAAAAAAAAAAAAAAAAGGTAATCACTAAAGAAATAGCTTGTAAGATGCAGCAGCATCTCATCTGCAAGTGAACCAGCCAAGCTGCTCAGATATTATACTATAATGGAATTCATGTTAGCATCTTCAATGTAAAGAATCAATTCAGTGAACAAAGTCCTTTTTTTTTTCCAATTCCTGTTTTAATTAGAAAATTGATGGAAAATCTAGAACTACCTCCCTATAGCTAGTTTTAAAAAATCTATTTGGAAACCTTGAAAATATTGGTGAATTATAAAAGAAATTGAACTCTGATATTTTTCTCCTATTTTATTGTTCCCTATTCTCTGAAAAGCCTCCAACATTGTATTTCTATAGCTCAGAATAAGGATGTATTTTCCCCTTAGAACCTGTAGGTATTCTAATTATATGTAAATCAGTTCACAGAAATAAATATACATGGTTAAAGGACAATTTAAAATGTTAAAAGCTTTTTCTCAACTGTTCACTGTTTAAAAAAAAAAAAAGTTTATTTCCAGAACCCTGGTAGTTTTAGCCCTCTTTCATGACTGCACAGAAGCACCGTCTCATACGATGCCATTTTTCCTGGGCTGTTCTCCTCCCTGAAACACCTCAAGTGGGGATCACAGTTTGAATCTGATTTTGAGACAATTCTATGTTGTTGTTGTTTTTTAACATCTTCATTGGAGTATAATTGCTTTACAATGGTGTGTTAGTTTCTGTTTATATCAAAGTGAATCAGCTATACATATACATATATCCCCGTATCTCCTCCCTCTTGTGTCTCCCTCCCACCCCTCTAGGCGGTCACAAAGCACCGAGCTGATCTCCCTGTGCTATGCAGCTGCTTCCCACCAGCTATCTATTTTACATTTGGTAGTATATATAAGTCCATGCCACTCTCTTACTTCGTCCCAGCTTGCACTTCCCCCTCCCCGTGTCTTCAAGTCCATTCTCTACGTCTGCGTCTTTATTCCTGTCCAATGCAATTCTATGTTAATCACCTTTTTTTAAACAGTGAAAACTATTTTCCCTTTTATTCAGAATCAAAACAGACAATTGGACAAACTGAATAGAAATTAAGAAAGTTGTTCCCATATTGAAAAGGGTATCTTAAGTAAAGTCCTTTATGTGCTGAAAACACTGCTACAGATGTATGTTTAAAGTATCATGATTTCCCCAATATCTGAATTCTATTCCTCTCTAATCTCCTGGCCATGTACACCAACAAAATGTTGACGGTTCCCTTTTCTGTCTCCATCCCTGTGTACTCAGCTCACATGGCTAAATGCCTATTTAATATCTGCACTTGGTTTCTCATAGGCATTGCAAGCTGAGCGTGTCCAAAACCTAATCCCCGATCTTCTGCAAACCTGCTCCTCCCCCACTTTTTCCTTCTCAGCAAAGGGTAGCGCTGTGTGCTGGTTTCTCAGGGCAAAAGCCTAGCAGTTATCCTTCCTTCTGCTTTTTCTCTCACAGTCCGCTTCCAATCCATCAGCTAAGTTCTACTGACCCCATCTTCAAAATTTGTCCAGAATGTGACCATGTGTTATTACCTCCACCATCATCATTACTCTGGTCCAAGCCACCATGTGGCTTGCCTACATTTTTTGCACTGATCTTCTCACTGATTCTGATCTTGCCCTCCTATAGTCTAATTTGAACACCACAGCTAGAATGATCTTTTGAAAAGATAAAGAGAGTCATGCCACTTCAATGCTCTAAACTCTCCATGACCTCTCCGTGTCAAAGCAAAGTCCTATTATACAGATGGCCAACAGGCACATGAAAAGATGCTAAACATCACTAATTATTAGAGAAATGCAAATCAAAACTACAGTGAGGTACCACCTCACACTGATCAGAATGGCCATGATTTAACATCTACAAATAATAAACGTTGGAGAGGGTGTGGAGAAAAGGGAACCCTCCTACACTGTTGGTGGGAATGTAAATTGCTGAAGCCACTATGGAAAACAGTATGGAGGTGCCTCCAAAAACTAAAAACAGAGTTGCCATATGATCCAGCAATTCCACTCCTGGGCATATACCCAGACAAAACTATAATTCAGAAAGATTCATAGCAGCACCATTCACAATAGCCAAGACATGGAAACGACCTAAATGTCCATTGACAGAAGAATGGGTAAAGAAGATGAGATATATATATATACAATGGAATACTACTCAGCCATAAAAAGAATGAAATAATGCCATTTGCAGCAACATGGATGGACCTAGAGATTATCATACTAAATGAAGTAAGTCTGAAAGAGAAAAACAAATACCATATGATATCACTTATATGTGGAATCTAAAATACAACACAGATTAACTTATCTATGAAACAGACTCCCAGTTATAGAGAACAGACTTGTGGTTGCCAAGGGGAAGTGGGTACGGGAGGGATGGATTGGGAGTTTGAGGTTAGTAGATGCAAACTTTTATATAGAGAATGGATAAACAGCAAGGTCCTACTGTATAGCACAGGGAACTATATTCAATATCCTGTGATAAACCATCATAGAAAAGAATATGAAAAAGAACGTATATATGTATAACTGAATCACTTCGCTGTGAATAAGATACTTGAATAAAATAAAGGTTTTTAAAAAACAAAGTCCTGTTAAAATGGCCCATAAAACTCCCTTTGACCTCACCTCCTACAACTCTCCCCTGACTCCCTCAGCTCCAGCTGAGGGCGTTTGTTTCTCAAACTCACCAGGTCTATTTCCACCCCAGGACCTTTGTGCTGACTGTTCCTTTGCCGGGGATGCTCCTGCCCAGATATCTGCAAGGTTCTTGCTCCAGCATCATCCCGACAACTGCAGCCATAGCATCCTCACTCCTAGCCTGCTCTCCCTTCCCTGCTGCATCTTCCTTCACATTTCTTGCCATCTAACATACTTTATATTGTACTTTATCTTTTCCTTCTTCTAGAATATAAACTGCACAAGGGCAGAGATTTTTAACTGCTTTGTTCACTGCTACGTCTGTTCGCTTAGTAACATTACCTGGCACACAGTAGACACTTAACAAATATTTGTTGAATGAATAAATGAGATTCAGTAGTGACTCAATACATTTGATTAAACTAGGGACTCATCCTCACATTTCATGCCTGCTAGCGCTTCTCACTCACACATTTGTGGCACGTGAACCCATGGCTGGCCGAGGGGCTCCTTGTGACAGGACCAACAGGTGCTAAGCTTGTAATTGAAACTTAGGTGTATGATTTTCAACATCTGAATGTACTCGTAGGCCACCCACTGGATCTCACTTCTGAGCTGGGCTCGCTGTGCAGCGTCAGTCACTGCAGGCATCTTGATGGGCTGGGGTGGGGTTCTGTCCAAGTCTATCACACCAGGGACTGAGGTAGCCCCAGACCACTCATCTTACAAGAAGACAGAGCTGCAGGGGTCAGAGAGTAGGGGAGATTCTGAAGAGAGCCACGTGGTTGTGAGTAAATGAGACTGTCTCCATACCTTTTCGGCCAGGGGAGGATTATAAGTAAAAATGTAGATTTGTTTCACTAAGTGCTAGTATGCCTGCAGACAGGTATTTGAAGAAGTGAGAAGTGATTTCTCCCCTCCACCACAGACACCATGCAGCTCTGTCTCCTGCAGGCTCAGGGAGCTGCAGGCACGAACTAGTCTGTGGGCCCAAGAGATACTCCTGGAGACCTTCCAAAACATTCAGGAAGGGCCGAGGGCCCAAGCAGCTGGGGATGCATGAGACCTTTGGACATTTGGGTTATGCTGCTAACATGACCTCATCAGTAGCCAAAGACTGGCCGGGTCTGGGGATACTTGGACCCCACTTGGGTGACATTACCAGCTCTGCCAAGTCCTGGATGCTCATCAAACTGGAGGTGAGGCTTGGGGATGGGGACCCTTGTCACTAAAATAAATCAGCAGGGCCCATTGGGAGTGCCGCTTTTAACAAGTCCTGAAAAATTCCAAGATGTGACGAAATCTAACTAAATATGTCACAAGCAGAAAGGGCAAGGAATGTTTCCAAGTTTCATTCACTCTTATGAAGTGACATCTAGAAAGAAAATGAATCCGATGAAGAGGAAAAGGTGAATTATGATATTAAAAATTCATTTCCATTTAACAAATTTTCTATTGGCATCACAATTCAGGATACTTTAATAATTAGAGCCTCACATAGGTAGCATAATTGGCTGCCTCACTGATAGGATTTAAGGGCCACCAGAAAAATCCCTGTTCCCAAATCGCTTCTTCAACTGCCTGAGGTCACCTACCAGGGCTGGACACAGCTGACCCTTCCCGGGTTCCTCCTCTAAATACACATTCCCAGGGGTGGGGGTCAGCCACTCAGGCCCACCCTCCCTGGAGAGTGGGCGGAGCAGATGAGAGTCCCGAAGCAAAGACTGAGTGTGGGAAGTGAGGTTCTAGGCAGCCACCCTGCACACCAGGAGGCTTGTCCGCCTTCAGTAATAATCTTCACAGTTCCTGCTGAAGACAAAAGTGCTTGGGAGGACAATGCTTTCTGGGAATTCACAGGAGAGACAGCAGGAATTGTGCAGTGGGACATCCTTCAGCCAGGGAACAGTCCTGTCATGGTCTGGGGTCAGGAAGGGCAGGGGTGTGCCCTGCTCTCTGAGCAGCTCCACCTGACAGCAGCAGTCAGAGAGCATCTGAGGACCCACTAGGTCCCCCTGCCTCCCTTCAGCCAGGTTTCTACTGAGCCTCTGGAAAAGAAAAGGATCCTGGTATGACGTATCTCAGATATCCACCCTCATGCTTTGATAACAAGACAAGTCTAGAGGAGATAAGCCCCAGATCAAGCAATAATGCTGAGAGTCCCAGTGCCTCTGCTTTCACCCATGACTCTCACTCGGGGAAGGTGAGCTTATTCCCGGCACTACAGCCCCACCTACCCCCTGCCCTATGCGAATCTCCCCAAAGCAGCCAGAGGGACTTCTGAAGTGCTAGACTGAGCTGCTCTGATTTCTCAGTTTAAAAGTCAGAAATAGCTCCCCAGTAAGCTCAAGAAAAAGACCCACATCCTGGCCTGGTATATCTAGTTGCACAAGATCTAGGTCCTGCCCCTTCTCAGGCCTCCTCTCACCACCTTCCCACATGAGCCCTGTGTCCAGCTACAAGCACAGCTCCCAAGATGCCCACACTACTGAGGACCTATGTGCTCTCCTCTGACAACCACAGCCTTCTCCATCTCAGGCTCCTAGGCATTTGAGCTGCAGCCTAAGTCTTGCTCCCAAAGGATGGGATGTAAAAAGGGGGCGGGGATAGAGTAAGTTAAAGCACAAGAAAGCTTGCTTTACCAAGATGCAGCTGTTTTTCCTTAATAAGTATTCCTCATATTGGTGCAAGACTTTGGTTAATTTCCAGAGCTCTGAAAAAGTTAATCGTGACAGTTTTTTACCAGTATTCTCATTGTTTTTTTGAAGGAGTAGGTTTCCAAAGGTCCTTACTCTGCCAGTCCAGAAGTGTTCTTGCCAGTGAATTGATTTTTGACATAGGTGCAAAGGCAATTCACTGGGTAAAGGATAGTCTTTCTGAAAATGGGCTGGAACAATTAAATATTCACATGCAATCAATCAATACATAAAAATGAAAAGAACTTTGATCCATACCATGCACCATACAAAAAAAAAAAAAAGAAAAGCCAAAAGGATCATAGATCTGAATGTAAAACCTAAAGCTACAAAATAGAAGAAAACAGAAAATCTCCATGACCTTGGATATGCAAAGATCTTAGATACAGTGGTAAATATATGATCCTGAAAAGAACAAATCACCTTTGTAAACTTAATCAGTTTCCTTAAAATCACTGAACCTTAGTTCTATTTTGAAGGTGGGAAGAAAGTGCTTTCTCTCAATACACTATTTCTCCCCGTCCTCTCTCTGACTGTGATTTTTTTCAAAGTAATGACACATCATTGTTCTGCTATGAGAGGTTATTAATATTAGAGAGTACTAGAATATTAGTACTAGAGAGTTTCATTTATATTGTTGGTGAGCCAGTCTAAAGAAGTGAGGATCCAGGTTAAGACTGACTGGGCAGACTGAAACAGGTGGTAGTGATAAGATGTGCAGGGACCCTGGAGGACAAAGATATTAAATGCAATGGTAAACATATGATCCTTAAAAGAACAAAGTGAACTTCATCAAAATAAGAGCTTCTGATCTGCTAAATCATTGTTAAAAGAATACAAAGACAAGCAGCAGACTAGGAGAAAATATTTGGAAATCATATATCTGATAGAGGACTTGTACCCACAATATAGAAAGTATTCTCAGTACAAACTCAAACGATTCAATTTTAAAATGGCCAAAATATTTGACCAGACATTTATGAAAGAAGATACATGGTTGGTAATTAAGCACTTGAAAAAATATTCGACATCTTTAGTCATTAGGGAAATGCAAATTGAAACCACGATGAGATACCACATCACACAGATAAAATGGCTAAAATTAAAAAGACTGTTATATACCAAATGCTGGTGAGGATGTGGAGCCACTGGAACTCTTGGGCTGCTGGTAGGAATATAAAACTGTACAGCTATTCTGGGACATAGTGTGGCAGTTTGTTAAAAAGTTAAATATAGACCTATCGTATGCCCCAGTCACTCCATTCCTAGGTATTTAACTGGGAGAAACGAAAGCACATGTCCACTCCCAGACTTGTACTTGAATAGTCATTGCAGCTTTCTGTGTAAACTGAAAAAACCACAAACTGAAAAAACCAAAATATTTATTAAGAGGTGAATAGGTAAACAAATTTTACTATATCCATATAATGAAATACTGCTCACCAAAAAAGAGGAATAAAGTATTGATAAATGCAGCAATATGGATGATTTCAAGATAAGTGTGCCAAGTAAGGGAACCTAAACAAAAAGTAGTACATACTGTATCATTCCATTTACCTAAAATTCTAGGAAATGTAACTATACTCCATTTGTTCAATACAAACTAACCTGTAGAGACAGAGAGCAGAAGGTGTTTGCGTAGGATGGAGCAGGGACTAGCGTGGGTGGGAGGGAAGAGACACAAAGGGTCCCAAAAATGTTTTTGGACATGATGGATATGTTCCTCATCTTGAGTGTGGTGATGGTGTCGCGGGTATAGACATATGTCAAAACGTAGATTTCAAATATGTGCATTTTATTGTATGTCAGTGATTCCCCATAAAGCTGTTAAAAATAATGAAGCCCGGGCCCATCAATCAAATCAGTGTGTAGCTATAAGATCTTTTGCTAAGACATGTAAAACAATTAATGCACTGTCCAGTAGAACTTCCCAGATGAACAAATGGGCTTTAGGAAGCTTAAGGGCAAGATCCCACAGAAGCCTGATCTCAACATAGCAGTAAGTTTACAGAGAGGTGCACGTTGAGATAATGGTGAAGTGGGAGCGGCTCTTTAAGCATGAAGTGGGTAATCACAACATATACAGAAACTCCACAATGTTGTTAACGTGAGTTGTACTAATAAAAGTGCTGCCAGTCTGGGCTAAAAGGAACCAAGACTGTCCGAACTGCAGAAAGGTCTCTGATCCTTAACTTTCTATGGCCAGGAAGCAGGCTGAGAAAATCACTGAGCCACCAACATAGACCATTTGTTTAGAAGTAGCCACAGAGTGCGATGGAAAAGGAAGCTCATCTCAGAGGGCAGAGCTAAGAACCTAGATGGTAGAGTCGAGAGCTGGAGAAAATAAGGAACTGGAGCATCATTTCTAGGGAGCAGAACTGTGGTCTAATAGAGGAACACTCCCTATCCCAGAGTGGCAATCCCAGGCAACATTTCTGCCCAGCAGGATTTTAGAATTATTATAGATAATAATGTTATATTACAGATAACAGACTAGGTGGCTAGTCTGTTTTGAAAGGGAATATTTATTGCTATGATGCTATCTTATTATGCTATCCTTGTTTCACCACGGTATGCTGGGTGTGTGGGAAGCAGATCACCTGTCTTTTTTTTGTTCTTTAGGTCTCCAGATCAAGAAGTGCTACACGTGTAGGGCTTCCCTGGTGGCGCAGTGGTTGAGAGTCCACCTGCCGATGCAGGGGACACAGGTTCGTGCCCCGGTCCGGGAAGATCCCACATGCCGCGGAGCGGCTAGGCCCATGAGCCATGGCCGCTGAGCCTGCGTGTCCGGAGCCTGTGCTCCGCAACGGGAGAGGCCGCAACAGTGAGAGGCCCGCATAAAAAAAAAAAAAAAAAAAAAAGTGCAACATGTGGATTTTCTGTAGAATACATGATCCTGGATTTTGAAAATTATGCCATGATTGGATAAGACTTTGGGGAGAATCTTCAAAGGGGAACAGAAGGAAAGTGAATCATTCTGACAAAGGACAGACTATGGGAGATCTGTGAAAGGAAAATCAAAATAGAATTGATATCACTAAGAGAGCTCTCTAAAACGGAGCCAGCAACATTGCTAATTACTATAGAAATGCAAATCAAAACTGCAATGAGGTATCACCTCACACCTGTCAGAATGGCCATCATTAAAAAGTCTACAAATAACAAATGCTGGAGGGGGTGTGGAGAAAAGGGAACCCTCCTACACTGTTGGTGGGAATGTAAATTGATACAGCCACTATAGAAAACAGTATGGAGGTTCCTCAAAAAACTAAAACTAGAGTTACCATATGATCCTGCAATCCCATTCCTGGTCATGTATCCAGGCAAAACTATAATTCAAAAAGATACATGCACCTCAGTGTTCATAGCAGCACTATTTACAATAGTCAAGACATGGAAACAACCTAAAAGTCCACTGACAGATGAATGGATAAAGAAGAAGTGGTACATGTATACAATGGAATACAACTCAGCCATAAAAAAGAACAAAATAATGTCATTTGCAGCAACATGGAAGGACCTAGAGATTATCATATGAAATGAAGTAAGTCAGAAAGAGAAAGACAAATACCATATGATATCACTTATACAGTATGTGGAATCTAAAATATGACACAAGTGAACTTGTCTATGAAACAGAAACAGACTTTCAGACATAGAGAACAGACTTGTGGTTGCCAAGGGGGAGAGGGGGTGGGGGAGTGAAGGATTGGGAGTTTGGTATTAGCAGACACATACTATTATATAGAGAAGGGATAAACAATAAGGTCCTACTGTATAGCACAGGGAACTATATTCAATATCCTGTGATAAACCATAATGGAAAAGAATATGAAAAAGAATGTATATATATAACTGAATCACTTTACTGTACAGCAGAAATGAACACAACATTGTAAATCAACTATACTTCAATAAAATAAATCTTGAAAAAAATAATAAAATGGAGCCAGGAAGCTGTTAAGGAAGTATGACTTATGCACATCCAAGCCTGGATGGAATCTAACCTACTGACCTGATGAAGTCATCCACAACACCTGCCAGATACTTATTGGACCCCGGCCCTAAAACAACTTGTGATTCCTTAAGGACAAATGTTTTCTGACTTGTATTAAAGTCAATCACAATTCTTACCAGGCAACAGCCTTGTGACTTTTTGTGTTTATAAGTTTCTGACTCTTTCTCTTCCTTGGAACACTCTTTTGAGACTACCTAAATCTGTGTCTCCCGAATTGCAATTCCTAAGACCCCAAATAAACTCTTTTCTATTTGTAGCCTCCTGCATTGTCTTTTTTAGTTTTCCAGTTAAGTTTTTATTTTTTTTAACATCTTTACTGGAGTATAATTGCTTTACAATGTTGTGTTAGTTTCTGCTGTATAACAAAGTGAATCAGCTATATGTATACTTATATCCCCATATCTCCTCCCTCTTGCGTCTCTCTCCAACCTTCCCTACCCCACCCCTCTAGGTGGTCACAAAACACTGAGCTGATCTCTCTGTGCTATGCAGCTGCTTCCCACTGGCTATTTTACATTTGCATATACGTCCATGCCACTCTCTCACTTTGTCCCAGTTTACCCTTCCCCCTCCCCATGTCCTCAAGTCCATTCTCTACATCTGTGCCTTTATTCCTGCCCTGCCCCTAGGTTCTTCAGAACATTTTTTTTAGATTCCATATATGTGTGTTAGCATACGGTATTTGTTTTTCTCTTTCTGACTTACTTCACTCTGTATGACAGACTCTAGGTCCCTCCACCTCACTACAAATAACTCGATTTTGTTTCTTTTTATGGCTGAGTAATATTCCATTGTATATATGTGCCACATCTTCTTTTTTTTAATTTTTTAACACCTTTATTGGAGTATAATTGCTTTACAATGGTGTGTTAGTTTCTGCTTTATAACAAAGTGAATCAGTTATACATATACATATGTTCCCATATCTCTTCCCTCTTGTGTCTCCCTCCCTCCCATCCTCTCTATCCCACCCCTCTAGGTGGTCACAAACCACCAAGCTGATCTCCCTGTACTATGCAGCTGCTTCCCACTAGCTATTTATTTTATATTTGGTAGTGTATATATGTCAGTGCTACTCTCTCACTTCATCCCAGCTTACCCTTCCCCTCCCCGTGTCCTCAAGTCCATTTTCTACATCTGCGTCTTATTCCTGTCCTGCCCCTAGGTTCTTCAGAATATTTTTTTTTACATTCCATATACATGTGTTAGAATACAGTATTTGTTTTTCTCTTTCTGACTTACTTCATTCTGTATGACAGACTCTAGGTCCATCCACCTCACTACAAATAACTCGATTTTGTTTCTTTTTATGGCTGAGTAATATTCCATTGTATATATGTGCCACATCTTCTTTATCCATTCATCTGTTGATGGACACTTAGGTTGCTTCCATGTCCTGGTTATTGTAAATAGAGCTGCAATGAACATTGTGGTACAAGACTCTTTTTGAATTATGGTTTTCTCACGGTATATGCACAGTAGTGAGATTGCTGGGTCATATGGTAGTTCTATTTTTAGTTTTTTAAGGAACCTCCATACTGTTCTCCATAGTGGCTGCATCAATTTACATTCCCACAAACAGTGCAGGAGGGTTCCCTTTTCTCCACACCCTCTCCAGCATTTATTGTTTCTAGATTTTTTGATGATGGCCATTCTGACTGGTGTGAGGTAATACCTCATTGTAGTTTTGATTCTGCATTGTCTTTTTTTAGTTAATGGGTCAATTGCACAAATGGCCCAATTCTGAGTCCATAGACTCTCCAGTATGGCTTGGCCTCTCCACCCCTCAGGATGTGGAATCTGTCTCCAGACCCTCTGACTCTAGGGTGACTCGGGAACATTCTTTGGCTGATGGGATGCAGAAGAATTGATGGTGTGCCAGTTCCAAACCCAGGCTTCAAGGCTCCTTCTATTCTCCAGCTGTCTTCCTTGGTTGCCTGCCTGCAATATGAGAATGAGCCTGGGCGAGCCTGCTACAGGATGCAGAGCCTGGGAAAGTCAGCTGACGACCTCACTGCCTCCAGAAGCAGAGCTGCCTTGATGACCTATAGCTGATCAAACATGGTGATCGGGTGCAGCTAAGACCAGAAAAACCGTCCAGATGAGCTCCACCTAAATTGTCAAACCACACACAGTGAGCTTGTCGTTGAAGTCACTGAGATTTGTTACACGGCATGGATGACCTATAGCTGATCACACATAGTGACTGAGTGCAGCTAAGACCAGAAAAACTGTCCAGATGAGCCCCACCTAAATTGTCAAACTGCACACAGTGAGTTTGCCATTGAAGTCACGGAAATTTGTTACACAGCACTAGATAACTGATACACATACATCATCTCTTGTAATTCTCACAACCAGAGAGATAGGGGCCATTGCCCCTGTTTTACAGGTAAACCTGAGGCTTAGAGCAAGTCTCAAAACTATCTAGGATCATAACAGCTAGCAAATGGCCTTGTAGTCATCTGAGCTGTGTGCCAATATTCTGGCTCTCCTTCCAGGCACTTGGTGAGACTGAAATTGAACAGAGTTTTGGGATTTGTTTTGGACAAAAACTTAAGTGGAAGCAATGTGGATCACTTCTGGGAGAACGACTCTAAAGGAAATGTGTGATTTGTCACGTTCCCTTCCTCTTGTTGCCATACCAGTGATGTACCAAGTGGTGACTGTGCCTTCCATCCAGGTCTCTGAATGTGATTTGGAGGACAGCTCCCAGCCAGCCCACAATGGACATCACACATAATAGTGAAATAAACCCTTTTGGGTTTAAGCCACTGAGATTTGGGATAATCACTATAGCTGAGCCTAGCCCATCCTGACTGATACAGCAGCTGAGTGAGGATTGAACCTCATATCCGTGTCATTCCAAAGCCCATGCTCCTATCCACAAGTGAATGGGTGAATAAGTGATTTTTGTCCAAAGGACAAGCCAGACCAACACTGCTAACTGAAATGGGATAAAAAAAAGAGGAAAGACAACAAATCAATGCAGTTGAGACAGTAGAGGTCAGAAGAACAAATTTTCCGTCCAGAGTTCAAAGAGAAGGCAAAGCAAGTACGGAGGAGATGAGGTTCCTCCCGCCACAGCCCTTCCGAGCTGCACCATGCGGCTGAGAAGAGGGCTGGCTTCTGCCTCCCATCGGAAGGTCTCTGAAGAAGCAACTCAAAGCAGGCATGACCTGGTAGCCATGAACATGGGTGAGGCAACTCCCTGTGGGTTAGGAGCCTCAGCAGTGACCCCGCCCAGGGGCAGCCCCCGACTGGGCCATCAGGGTCCCTCCCATAGAAGGGGCGTCTCCTCCCAGCTTGACCACCCTGGCTGCTGCTTACTGCTGGATCTTCCTCCTCTCAATCAGGATGGCTTCTCAGCACTCCTGTCACTCAAACCTCTTCAACAAAAATAACAAAGATCATCTGATTAATCAACTCATGTCCTGAATCTGACATCTCATGTTGCTCGCCAGCAACTGTGGATTCAAATTCAACTCATCTGCCTCCACTTTGAACTCTCCAATTGAGGCGACTTTTCCAGATACCAAACTTTAATTCTATGCAAATCAACAAATGCTTATCTGGGGCCTACTATGTGCACAGAGCTATGGCCAGGAAATAAATCAAACATCCTCTCTCCCTACAGGGATTCACAATCTAGTAAGGGAGAAAGATGTAAGTAAAAGGGACCTTCATGCAAGGCCAAGTATGATAAGGGCTGTATTAGAAGGACAAAGGTAACCAGAAAACAGGGCAAGCAAGATTCAAGCTCTCCACGTTCCTCTCAAGCGCCAGGACCTACTTGTCTGTCTGTTTTTATTATAATTTTCTACAATGCAATTCTCATTGGTTTTGCCTCAATAATGAGCAGTCTTGGAAACATAATTAAATGTTTGTAATCACTATAACAATAATTACAGTGTAAGGCAGGGATACAGCAACAGCAGAGGTCCCCACTGTAGGAAGGGTGGTAACCTGCGGAGGCTCCAGGTGGCTCGATCGTCTGAGCGGACCTCTGTCTCCCTCTGTGAACAAGTGTTCATACACGGACCACTGCTTCTATCCTGCTCACTTCTGTCACACACAGTGGTCTCCATACTTAGGGCTGTCTGCCTTTCCACTAAGTAAAATGCATCAGCTGAATGACAACAACATGCCCGTCCATGAGATATTTTCCCCTCTACCCACTTCGAAGCTTTCAGCTGTCTTCTTGATGGTGGAGGTCAATGCAATTCTGGCCTGCAGGGACAGGGGGGTTGGACTATTATCATTTCTAATACTACTGGTCACCCTGAGGATCCACCCTTCACACAAAGTAACCAGAGAGGAAAAGGTTCTCTACACACTGTAATAAATAAGGGAAGCAAAACTTATTGATTCAGATCCCATTAAGACAAAAGAAACCTGAAAAATCGCCGAGAATGAAGCAGGAAAGACCAAGGAGGCGTCCACACATATGTGTATGTGAGTTAATAGAAGCCGTGTGGATATGAACTAGCAGAGACCCTTCTTCTTCTGCTGACTGGAGATCACAGATGGTGTACGTCAGAACGCCATGCCTGGCATGCAGTAGGTGCTCCGTAAGTGCAAACTGAATACCATTAGAGCAATCCCATGGGCTGTGTGGGTAAAGAAAAGAGAACCTGCTCATAGGCATCAGGGTAGAAAATTAAATATTCTTCTCAACATAAGTTGGAAGATTTCTGATTATAATCACATATTCATTAATTTGGCCAAGAAAGCTATTCACTACACAGTTACTGAGTTCGTGCTATGTTTCAGGCACTAGTCTAGGTACTGGGCTCACGGCAGGGAGACTGCATCCCAGTGATGATGCAGACAATGAATCAGCAAACTTAAAAATCAGGTTGTAATTTGTCCTATAAAGAAAATGAAACAGTGATGTGATAGTGCCTGGGGGAGTGGGTTAGACTTGGGGCGGGGGCCGATCCAAGAAGGCCTCTCAGAGGAATGACATTTAAGCAGACACCAGAAATATGAGTAGTTTCTTCCCATCAGTTCTAAAGGAAAAGCATTAGCGCAGAAGGAACAGCTTGCACAAGGGATCTAATGTGAGAAAGAGCTTGGAATGGAAATGGGAACATGGAATAATTTAAATTGTGGGAAGAATGTTTTTAAATTGACAGTTTAAAAAAAAGTGATATTTGTTGCCAGTGATATTTGTCTCCCTATCTCAACTTGATGCAGTGAGCAGAAGTCACTGATTCTGAAATCACCCATTCATTGCAACCCAGGTGGTAGTCGGAGGGTATATGGGGCAGCTAGGCCCCCTGCTCACTGTGGGCCCTGGGCAAGCCACTCACCGCTCTGCCCCATTTCCACCTAAAAAGGCCAACGCCACTGACCCACAGGAGGGTTTCTGAGGATCAGGTGAGATGATGTACTGTATCAACATTAGGGCTTGGTGCTGTCAGTGCCTCACACTGTACAGAGCCTGCTGGCAGGAAGGAGAGGGTCGCAAACACCTACTGGAATGGACCGAGCAAAGGTCCTTGGTCAGGTCCGGACTCAAGACTTGAGATTTAACCCTTAGAGGCTGGTTTGTAAAATAAGCCTATCACCATCACCCTAAACTGGCTGGGGTTGAGAATACACAAAAATGAGGAATACACAAAAATTCAAGGAGTCAGTGAGCACAGCTCCTTTATCTCACTTGGGTGGATCTCTGTGAACGTGTCAGTGAGGGGCAGGAAGCAGCTGCCCTTGTTCCCGACAGCATCAGTGGTGGGAAGCCCTGTTGTCTGGTCTCCAGGCCCGGACCCTCCCCCAGGACTGCAGAGTCAGTCCCAGGGGACAGACCCTGGGACCAGCTGGGGGTGCTCCCGAGCCCTGCCCTTGGTGACTTCCCCATCTGGAAAACCCCTCCTCACCCCAGTCTCCTTGGCCAGACCCCAGGGGACTGGGGGACCCTCAAATGTATAAATGAATCAAACAGAACGTTTAATTTCTACTGGACTAGAGGATGCAGAGGAATTTTAGAGACCACAGCAAAATATAATAGTGGGTGAGGGGATAAGTATCTGCTCATCACATTTGTTTTCTAAGAAATACCTTATCCTAAGGATTTCTTTAAAAACCATTGTAACACTAACATTAGTTTGAAGAAATGAGGTTTACTTTTTTTACTATCTTGTAACCCCATGAGCTAACACTACTCCTAGGATTTTTCTGGTTACTCTTCAACTACTTTCAGATGAAAAAATTTATAACAATACCTTTTGTTAAGAATACTTTAAATTCCATGTATTCTTAGCTCTCTGAAAGTAATTCTGCTTTTAACAAGACTTTTTATTAATTAGTTTCTTCTTTCAAGATTCCAGTCCTTCAAAAATGCTTTGAAATGTAACTGTTCTCCCTGCATTTTTCTTTTGCTTAGAAAAGCCTTTTTTCCTCAGGCTTAGAAAGAGTTGGATAATAACCAGTTTGGAGTTTAACAGCAAAACACATTAGTGTTAATGTTGCCAATTTTCTATCACATGAAGATGCATGAACACCATGAGGTTTTGCTTTTGACTAAATCTACAGGCTCAGATGTTTAAAAAATAGATTGTTCTTCTGGGCTTCTTAGGATAAAATTTAGTCAAGTTTGTGTCAGTCTGAAAACTAAATTGTGAATATTGTCATAATGGAAATTTCTCACACTTGCAAGCCAGTCCCTTATCAGAAAGTGGAAGGGAGAAAAGTGTGAAACCCTGTACTTCTCTCATCTAATTCTGTATTCTGTTTAGTCTTTTGATGTTAATAGTTTAAATTACTCTGAGTACTTTTCCACCACGAGGGCTTTAGCTCTGCTTTCAAACATCTATACATATAATGATGTGCTTCCCCAAATGCCATGAGAAGTTTTATGAACTCTTTTAGAACGCTTCCCCAGAGAAGTTGCATTTAATAGAGGAAAATGTCATGTTTCATTATTATATTCATGCTCACAATAATTTAGGCTTCGGAAAAGACAGTGCTTGTAAAACTGAAACCAAAATTGACAAATTGTGTCTCTGTTTAAAAGCTGAAATCCTCAAATAGAGAATCATTCTCACATACATCAGCATGAATCTAAAACATTTACTTTCCCCTCCAATAAAAATTCTTCTTCTAAGACTCTTTTCCTAGGATGCAATCTAGAGACCCATGTCCTGAGTCCTGGAGGTCATTCAGCTGAATTCCATGGGGTCTGGGCAGCTTTATCTACGATTTGTCCCCTGCATGGGCATGGATGTGAAATCAGGAACACCTTTTAGCTTCACTGCCCAGAGACTGTACATTAATGACATCTGAGGTCTCTACCCCATTTTGACTTCAGAGGGAGGGGCCCGGTTAGAAACCAGAATATTCTAGTGTGGAGAGACCATCAGTTAAGGAGCAGAGTGGATCATATCCACTGGAGACACTGACCGAAGGCTTGGGAATAAGGCAGTCTCATAAACAGAGATTTACATCCTTCATTTCTGATCCTAGGAAAATATTCTCTTCAGGCCTGAGCAGCCTAGAAAGCTGACACACATATGGGAGAATCTAGCAGAGCATTAAGATCTACAACTTGGGGGGGGGGGGGGACCTTGAAGATGGCAGAAGAGTAAGACGCGGAGATCACCTTCCGCCCCACAGATACACCAGAAATACATCTACACGTGGAACAACTCCTACAGAACACCTACTGAAGGCTGGCAGAAGACCTCAGACCTCCCAAAAGGCAAGAAACTCCCCACGTACCTGGGTAGGGCAAAAGGAAAAAAGCATAAACAGAGACAAAAGAATAGGGACGGCACCTGCACCAGTGGGAGGGAGCTGTGAAGGAGGAAAAGTTTCCACACACTAGGAAGCCCCTTCGCGGGCGGAGACTGCGGGAGGCGGAGGGGGGAGCTTCGAAGCCGCGGAGGAGTGCACAGCAACGGGTGCGGAGGGCAAAGCGGGGAGATTCCCGCACAGAGGATCGGTGCCGACCGGCAATCACCAGCCCGAGAGGCTTGTCTGCTCACCCACCGGGGCGGGCGGGGCTGCGAGCTGAGGCTCTGAGGCTCGGGTTTCGGTTTCGGACGGAGCGCAGGGAGAGGACTGGGGTTGGCGGCTTGAACATAGCCTGAAGGGGTTAGTGCACCACGGCTAGCCGGGAGGGAGTCCGGGGAAAAGTCTGCACCTGCCGAAGAGGCAAGAGACTTTTTCTTCCCTCTTTGTTTCCTGGTGCGTGAGGAGAGGGGTTTAAGAACGCTGCTTAAAGGAGCTCCAGAGACGGGCGCGAGCCGCGGCTAAAAGCGCGAACCCCAGAGACGGGCGCGAGCCGCGGCTAAGAGCGCGGACCCCAGAGACGGGCGGGAGACGATAAGGCTGCTGCTGCCGCCACCGAGGGGCCTGTGTGCGAGCACAGGTCACTCTCCACACCCCTCTTCCGCGGAGCCTGTGCAGCCCGCCACTGCCAGGTTCCCGGGATCCAGGGACAACTTCCCCGGGAGAACGCACAGCGGGCCTCAGGCTGGTGCAAAGTCACGCCGGCCTTTGCCGCCGCAGGCCCGCCCCGCACTCCGTGCCCCTCCCTCCCCGCCGGCCTGAGTGCGCCAGAGCCCCCGAATCAGCGGTCGTTTAACCCCGCCCTGTCTGAGCAAAAAACAGACGCCCTCCAGCGACCTACACGCAGTGGCAGGGCCAAATCCAAAGCTGAGCCCCTGGGAGCTGTGAGAACAAAGAAGAGAAAGGGAAATCTCTCCCAGCAGCCTCAGAAGCAGCGGATTAAAGCTCCACAATCAACTTGATGTACCCTGCATCTGTGGAATACATGAATAGACAGCCAATCATCCCAAATTAAGGAGGTGGACTTTGGGAGCAAGATCTATGATTTTTTTCCCCTTTCCTCTTTTTGTGAATGTGTATGTGTATGCTTCTGTGTGAGATCTTGTCTGCATAGTCTTGCTTCCACCATTTGTCCTAGGGTTCTATCCGTCCATGGTTTTTTAAAAAAATTTTTTTCTTAATAATCAATTTTAATTTTAATAACGTTATTATACTTTACCTTCGTTCTTTCTTTCTTTCTTTCTTTCCTTCCTTCCTTCCCTCCTTTAGACAACGAATCATCCCAAATTGAGGAGGTGGTCTCGGACAGCAAGATTTATGATTTTTCCCCCTTTACCTCTTTTAGTGAGGGTGTATGTGTATGCTTCTGTGTAAGAGTTTGTCTGTATAGCTTTGCTTCCAACATTTGTCCTAAGGTTCTATCCGTCCCTTTTTTTTTTTTTCTAAATAAGAATTTTTTAATTCAATAATTTTATTATACTTTATTTTATTTTTACTGTATCTTCTTTCTTTCTGTCTTTTTTCTTCTTTCCCTCCTTCCTTCCTTCCTCCCTCCCTCCCTTCCTCCTTCCTTTCCTTCTTTCCTTCTTTGCTTCTTTCTTTCTTTCTTCCTTCCTTCCCTCCTTTCCTTCTTTCTTTCCTCATACTTCTACTAATTCCCTCTACTTTTTCTCCCTTTTATTCTGAGCCGTGTGGATGAAGAGCTCTTGGTGCTCCAGCCAGGAGTCAGGGCTCTGCCTCTGAGGTAGGAGAGCCAACTTCAGGACACTGGTCAACAAGAGACCTCCCAGCTCCACATAATATCAAACGGCGAAAATCTCCCAGAGACCTCCATCTTAACACCAGCACCCAGCTTCACAACGACCAGCAAGCCACAGTGCTGGACAACCTATGCCAAACAACTAGCAAGACAGGAACAAACCCCACCCATTAGCAGAGAGGCTGCCTAAAATAATAATAAGGCCACAGACACCCCAAACACACCACCAGACGTGAACCTGCCCACTAGAGAGACAAGATCCAGCCTCATCCACCAGAACACAGGCACTAGTCCCCTCCACCAGGAAACCTACACAACCCACTGAACCAACCTTAGCCACTGGGGACAGACATCAAAAACAGCAGGAACTACGAACCTGCAGCCGGCAAAAAGGAGACCCCAAACACAGTAAGATAAGCAAAATGAGAAGACAGAAAAACACACAGCAGATAAAGGAGCAAGATAAAAATGCACCAGACCTAACAAATGAAGAGGAAATAGGCAGCTTACCTGAAAAAGAATTCAGAATAATGATAGTAAGGATGATCCGAAATCTTGGAGATACAATGGACAAAATGCAAAAATCAGTTAACAAGGACCTAGAAGAACTAAAGATGAAACAAGCAACGATGAACAACACAATAAATGAAATTAAAAGTACTCTAGATGGGATCAATAGCAGAATAACTGAGGCAGAAGAACGGATAAGTGACCTGGAAGATAAAATAATGGAAATAACTACTGCAGAGCAGAATAAAGAAAAAAGAATGAAAAGAACTGAGGACAGTCTCAGAGACCTCTGGGACAACATTAAACACACCAACATTCGAATTATAGGGGTTCCAGAAGAAGAAGAGAAAAAGAAAGGGACTGAGAAGATATTTGAAGAGATTATAGTTGAAAACTTCCCTAATATGGGAAAGGAAATAGTTAATCAAGTCCAGGAAGCACACAGAGTCCCATACAGGATAAATACAAGGAGAAATACACCAAGACACATATTAATCAAACTGTCAAAAATTAAATACAAAGAAAACATATTAAAAGCAGCAAGGGGAAAACAACAAATAACACAAAAGGGAATCCCCATAAGTTTAAAAGCTGATCTTTCAGCAGAAACTCTGCAAGCCAGAAGGGACTGGCAGGACATATTTAAAGTGATGAAGGAGAAAACCCTACAACCCAGATTACTCTACCCAGCAAGGATCTCATTCAGATTTGATGGAGAAATTAAAACCTTTACAGACAAGCAAAAGCTGAGAGAGTTCAGCACCACCAAACCAGCTTTACAACAAATGCTAACGGATCTTCTCTAGGCAAGAAACACAAGAGAAGGAAAAGACCTATAATAACGAACCCAAAACAATTTAGAAAATGGGAATAGGAACATACATATCGATAATTACCTTAAATGTAAATGGACTAAATGCTCCCACCAAAAGACACAGATTAGCTGAATGGATACAAAAACAATACCCATATATATGCTGTCTACAAGAGACCCACTTCAGACCTAGAGACACATACAGACTGAAAGTAAGGGGATGGAAAAAGATATTCCATGCAAATGGAAACCAAAAGAAAGCTGGAGTAGCAATTCTCATATCAGACAAAATAGACTTTAAAATAAGGACTATTAAAAGAGACAAAGAAGGACACTACATAATGATCAAGGGATCGATCCAAGAAGAAGATATAACAATTGTAAATATTTATGCACCCAACATAGGAGCACCTCAATACATAAGGCAAATACTAACAGCCATAAAAGGGGAAATCGACAGTAACACATTCATAGTAGGGGACTTAAACACTCCACTTTCACCCATGGACAGATCATCCAAAATGAAAATAAATAAGGAAACACAAGCTTTAAATGATACATTAAACAAGATGGACTTAATTGATATTTATAGGACACTCCATCCAAAAACAATAGAATACACATTTTTTCTCAAGTGCTCATGGAACATTCTCTAGGATAGATCATATCTTGGGTCACAAATCAAGCCTTGGTAAATTTAAGAAAATTGAAATTTTATCAAGTATCTTTTCTGACCACAATGCCATGAGACTAGATATCAATTACAGGAAAAGATCTGTAAAAAATACAAACACATGGAGGCTAAACAATACACTACTTAATAATGAAGTGATCACTGAAGAAATCAAAGAGGAAATCAAAAAATACCTAGAAACAAATGACAATGGAGACACAACGACCCAAAACTTGTGAGAGGCAGCAAAAGCAGTTCTAAGGGGGAAGTTTATAGCAATACAAGCCCACCTTAAGAAGCAGGAAACATCTAGAATAAACAACCTAACGTTGCACCTCAAGCAATTAGAGAAAGAAGAACAAAAAAACCCCAAAGCTAGCAGAAGGAAAGAAATCATAAAAATCAGATCAGAAATAAATGAAAAAGAAATGAAGGAAACAATAGCAAAGATCAATAAAACTAAAAGCTGGTTCTTTGAGAAGATAAACAAAATAGATAAACCACTAGCCAGACTCATCAAGAAAAAAAGGGAGAAGACTCAAATCAATAGAATTAGAAATGAAAAAGGAGAGGTAACAACTGACACTGCAGAAAAAAAGAGATCATGAGAGATTACTACAAGCAACTCTATGCCAATAAAATAGACAATCTGGAAGAAATGGACAAATTCTTAGAAATGCACAACCTGCCAAGACTGAATCAGGAAGAAATAGAAAATATGAACAGACCAATCACAAGCACTGAAATTGAAACTGTGATTAAAAATCTTCCAACAAACAAAAGCCCAGGACCAGATGGCTTCACAGGCGAATTCTATCAAACATTTAGAGAAGAGCTAACACCTATCCTTCTCAAACTCTTCCAAAATATAGCAGAAGGAGGAACACTCCCAAACTCCTTCTACGAGGCCACCATCACCTTGATACCAAAACCAGACAAGGATGTTACAAAGAAAGAAAACTACAGGCCAATATCACTGATGAACATAGATGCAAAAATCCTCAACAAAATACTAGCAAACAGAATCCAACAGCACATTAAAAGGATCATACACCATGATCAAGTGGGGTTTATTCCAGGAATGCAAGGATTCTTCAGTATACGCAAATCTATCAATGTGATAAACCATATTAACAAATTGAAGGAGAAAAACCATATGATCATCTCAATAGATGCAGAGAACGCTTTTGACAAAATTCAACACTGATTTATGATAAAAACCCTGCAGAAAGTAGGCATAGAGGGAACTTTCCTCAACATAATAAAGGCCATATATGACAAGCCCACAGCAAACATCATCCTCAATGGTGAAAAACCGAAAGCATTTCCACTAAGATCAGGAACAAGACAAGGTTATCCACTCTCACCACTCTTATTCAACATAGTTTTGGAAGTTTTAGCCACAGCAATCAGAGAAGAAAAGGAAATAAAAGGAATCCAAATCGGAAAAGAAGTAAAGCTGTCACTGTTTGCAGATGACATGATCCTATACATAGAGAATCCTAAAGATGCTACCAGAAAACTACTAGACCTAATCAATGAATTTGGTAAAGTAGCAGGATACAAAATTAATGCACAGAAATCTCTGGCATTCCTATACACTAATGATGAAAAATCTGAAAGTGAAATCAAGAAAACACTCCCATTTACCATTGCAACAAAAAGAATAAAATATCTAGGAATAAACCTACCTAAGGAGACAAAAGACCTGTATGCAGAAAATTATAAGACACTGATGAAAGAAATTAAAGATGATACAAATAGATGGAGAGATATACCATGTTCTTGGATTGGAAGAATCAACATTGTGAAAATGACTCTACTACCCAAAGCAATCTATAGATTCAATGCAATCCCTATCAAACTACCACTGGCATTTTTCACAGAACTAGAACAAAAAATTTTGCAATTTGTATGGAAACACAAAAGACCCTGAATAGCCAAAGCAATCTTGAGAACGAAGAAAGGAACTGGAGGAATCAGGCTCCCTGTCTTCAGACTATACTACAAAGCTACAGTTATCAAGACGGTATGGTACTGGCACAAAAACAGAAAGATAGATCAATGGAACAGGATAGAAAGCCCAGAGATAAACCCATGCACATATGGACACCTTATCTTTGATAAAGGTGGCAGGAATGTACAGTGGAGAAAGGACAGCCTCTTCAATAAGTGGTGCTGGGAAAACTGGACAGGTACATGTAAAAGTATGAGATTAGATCACTCCCTAACACCATACACAAAAATAAGCTCAAAATGGATTAAAGACCTAAATATAAGGCAAGAAACTATCAAACTCTTAGAGGAAAACATAGGCAGAACACTCTATGACATAAATCACAGCAAGATCCTTTCTGACCCACCTCCTAGAGTAATGGAAATAAAAACAAAAATAAACAAATGGGACCTAATGAAACTTCAAAGCTTTTGCACAGCAAAGGAAACCATAAACAAGACCAAAAGACAACCCTCAGAATGGGAGAAAATATTTGCAAATGAAGTAACCGACAAAGGATTAATCTCCAAAATTTACAAGCAGCTCATGCAGCTCAATAACAAAAAAACAAACAACCCAATCCAAAAATGGGCAGAAGACCTAAATAGACATTTCTCCAAAGAAGATATACAGATTGCCAACAAACACATGAAAGAATGCTCAACATCATTAATCATTAGAGAAATGCAAATCAAAACTACAATGAGATATCATCTCACACCAGTCAGAATGGCCATCATCAAAAAATCTAGAAACAATAAATGCTGGAGAGGGTGTAGAGAAAAGGGAACACTCTTGCACTGCTGGTGGGAATGTGAATTGGTTCAGCCACTATGGAAGACAGTATGGAGGTTCCTTAAAAAGCTACAAATAGAACTACCATATGACCCAGCAATCCCACTACTGGGCGTATACCCTGAGAAAACCGAAATTCAAAAAAGTCATGTACCAAAATATTCATTGCAGCTCTATTTACAATAGCCCAGAGATGGAAACAACCTAAGTGCCCATCGTCGGATGAATGGATAAAGAAGATGTGGCACATATATACAATGGAATATTACTCAGCCATAAAAAGAAACGAAATTGAGCTATTTGTAATGAGGTGGATAGACCTAGAGTCTGTCATACAGAGTGAAGTAAGTCAGAAAGAAAAAGACAAATACCGTATGCTAACACATATATATGGAATTTAAGAAAAAAAATGTGATGAAGTACCTAGGGGTAAGGCAGGAATAAAGATGCAGACCTCCTAGAGAACGGACTTGAGGTTATGGGGAGGGGGAAGAGTGAGCTGTGAGAGGGCGAGAGAGAGTCATGGACATACACACACTAACAAACGTAGTAAGGTAGATAGCTAGTTGGAAGCAGCCGCATGGCACAGGGATATTGGCTTGGTACTTTGTGACAGCCTGGAGGGGTGGGATAGGGAGGGTGGGAGGGAGGGAGACGCAAGAGGGAAGAGATATGGGAACATATGTATATGTATAACTGATTCACTTTGTTATAAAGCAGAAACTAACACACCATTGTAAAGCAATTATACCCCAATAAAGATGTTAAAAAAAAAAAAAAGGTGTGGGATTTGGGTTTAGAGGATCCTAGCAAAATGAACTTTGTATTCTATCTCTGTTCCTTTCTAGCTGTGAAGCTGGACACTGCTGTTAATATCTCTGGGTTTCAGTCCTATCATTGTAAAATCATGCTAATATTACCTTCTTCAAATGATTGTCATAAGGATTAAATTAGATAATGGGGGAATGCGGTAAGACCTCAATAAATGCTTGAACTACCTGTTGAATTAAAAAAAAAAAGATCTACAACTTGGGACTCAAAAGAGATTTCTAATCCCACATCTGCCACTTAATAGCTAATGACTTTAGTCAAGTTACTTAATCACTCTGAGTTTTCATCTCTTCAAACAAAGGGTTATTGTGAGGATTAAACAAATTGTCGTGTTTATTGATTTATTTCTTCAACAAATAACCACCAAAAACCAGGGACTATTCTAGACGCTGAGAAGACAAGCAGTGAACACACCAATAAAGTCCTGACTCTCATGAAGCTTATATTTTAACACAAGGAGACAGATAAACAAATGAACAAAGATTATGTTGGGTTGTGATAAGTACTATGAAGAAAATATTTTAAAAGGATCACCCTGGCTACTGTTTTGAGAACAACCTCAAGGGAGGTGGAAGACATATTAATAAATAATCCCAACAGGGACCAAATAAACAAAATTAGAAATGAAAGAGAAATATAACAGAAATACAAACATAAGAGAATACTACAAACAAATATGCCAACAAATTTGACAACCTAGAAGGAATGGATACATTCTGAGAAACATAGAATCTTCCAAGATTGAATCAGGAAGAAATAGAAAACATGACTAGTACTGAAGTTGACTAGTACTGAAATTGAATCAGTCATCAAAAAACTCCCAACAAACAAAAGTCCAGGGCTGGATGACTTCACAGGAGAATTCTACCAAACATTTAAAGAGGAGTTAATGCCTATCCTTCTCAAACCATTCCAAAAAGTTGAAGAGAATGGAATACTTCCAAACTCATTCTATGAGGCCAGCATTACCTTGATACCAAAACCAGACAAAGACACCACAAAAAAGAAAATTACAAGCTAATATTCCCGATGAACATAGATGCAAATATCCTCAATAAAATATTAGCAAACCAAATGCAACAATACATTAAAAGGATCATACAACATGATCAAGTGGGATTTATTCCAGGGGTACAAAGATGGTTCAATATCTGCAAATCCATCAATGTGATACACCACATTAACAAAATGAAGGGTAAAAATCACTTGATCATCTCAATAGATGCAGAAAAATCATTTGACAAAATTTAACATCCGTATATGATAAAAACTCTCAACAAAGTTGGTATAGAGGGAATATACTTCAACATAACAAAGGCCATTTATGACAAACTCATAACTAACATCATAGTCAACAGTGAAAAACTGAAAGTTTGTCCTCCAAGATCAGGAACAAGATGAGGATGGCTCTTCTATTTAACATAGTATTGGAAGTCCTAGCCACAGCAATCACACAAAAAAAAGAAATAGAAGGCTTCCAAATTAGAAAAGAAGAAGTAAAACTGCCACTATTTGCAAATGATATGATACAATATATAGAAAATTTTAAAGGCACCACCAAAAAAACTATTAGAACTGATAAATGAATTCAGTAAAGTTGCAGGATACAAGATTAACATACTAAAATCTGTTGCATTTCTATACACTAATAATGAACTATCAGAAAGAAAAATCCAGAAAATAATCCCATTTACAATTAAAACAAAAAGAATAAAATACCTAGGAATAAATTTAACCAAGGAGGTGAAAGACCTGTACTCTGAAAACTATAAGACATTGAAGAAGGAAACTGAAGATGACACACATAAAAGGAAAGATATCCCATGTTCATAGACTGCAAGAATTAATATTGTTAAAATGTCCATATTACCCAAAGCAATCTACAGATTTAATGCAATCCCTATCAAAATACCCATGATATTTTTCACAGAACTAGAACAAGTAATCCTAAAATTTGTATAGAACCACAAACCACCAAATAGCCTAAGTAATTTTGAGGAAAAGGAACAAAGCTGGAGATGTCAAACTCCCTGACTTCAGACTATATTACAAAGCTACAGTAATCAAAACAGTATGGTACTGGCACAAAAACAGACACATAGATCAATGGAACAGAATAGAGAGCTCAGAAATAAACCCATGTATATATGATCAATTAATCTATGACAAAGGAGGCAAGCATATACAATGGAGAAAAGACAGTGTCTTCAAAAAGTGGTGTTGGGAAAGCTGTGCAGGTATATGTAAAAGAATAAAATTAGAACATTTTCTCACACCATATACAAAAATAAAGTCAAAATGGATTAAAGACCTAAATGTAAGACCTGAAACCATAAAACTCCTAGAAGAAAACAGTCAGTATGTTCTTTGGCATTAGTCCTAGCAAAATTTCTTTGGATCTGTCTCCTCAGGCAAAGGAAACAAAAGCAAAAATAAACTAATGGGACCAAATCAAACTAAAAAGCTTTTGCACAGTGAAGGAAACTATCAATGAAATGAAAAGACAACCTACTGAATGGAGGAAGATATTTGCAAATCATATGACCAATAAGGGGTTACCATCTAAAATATAGAAAGAACTCCTACAATTCAATATCAAAAAAAGGCAAAAACCAAACAAAAAAAACCAACCCACTGTAAATTGCAGTCAGTGGAAAAGCGTATGAAGTTTCCTCAAAAAATTAAACATAGAACTACCATATAATCCAGCAATTCCACTCCTAAGTATATATCCAAAGAAAATGAAAACACTAATTTGAAAAGATATAGGCACCCCAACGGTCAGAGCAGCATTATTTACAATAGCCAAGATAGGGAAGCACCCTATGTGTCCAATGACAGATGAATGGATAAAGAAGATGTGGTATATACATACAATGGAATATTACTCAGCCAAAAAAGGAACAAAATTTTGCCATTTGCAATAAGATGGGTGGACCTTGAGGGTATTATGCTAAATGAAATAAGTTAGACAAAGAAAGACAAATACTGTATGATATCACTTATATGTGGAATCTAAAAACTAAAACACATGAACAAATATAACAAAAAAAAACAGATTCAGAAATGTATAGAACGCACTGGTGGCTGCCAGAGGGGAGAGGGTTGTGGAAGGGACAAAATGGGTGAGGGGGATTAAGAGGTACAGACCACTAAGTATAAAATAGATAAGTTAAAATGATGTCATGTACACCACATGGAATATAGCCAATTATTTTATAGTAACTTTATATGGACTATAATCCATAAAAATATCAAATTACTATGTTGTACACCTGAAACTAATATAATATTGTAAGTCAACTATACTTCATTTTAAAAAGAAAATCAATCAAACAAACAAACAAACGATAATGATGGCTTTCGGGGTTGGCAGGAGAACACCAAGAACTATTCAGTCTCTAGATTTATTTTGAAAGTGAAGATGATAATAACGTTTGCTGAGAGCTTAGAGGTGGAGTATAAGAAGATAAAGAAAGCAAGGATAATCTCGATACTATAGATCTCAGCATCACCCATGTAAGTTTCAGGACTAGTAACTGATGTGGGGAAGCCTGGGGGAGGGGTAGATCTGTGTATGAGTACGTGGGGGGAGTGTGTGTGTCCAGAGGAGGAAATCAAGGGTTCAGTTTTGAACATGTTCATTTTGAGATGCCTATTTGGTATACAAGGGGAGCTGTTGAGTAGATGGTTGGATATATGAGCATGGATTTCAAGGGGAGATGTCAGGGCTGGCGATATGAATTTGGGAATCATCATTGTATAGAAGGTATGTAAAGCCCTGGGACTAGACGAGATCACCTGGGGAGGGATTGTAGGTGCAGAAGGAAATAGAATCAAGGATGAAGTCCTGGATAAGTCAATAGTTAGAGGCTTGTAAAAGAGAAGGAGCCGGCAAAGGAGGCTGAGAAGAAGTGACAGGGTGGGTAGGAGTGGTGGAGATAGAGAGTGGAAAACCAAGACGTATGGCATCAGTTACGACCACACCCGGAAAGGCTGGGATTTGATTTACAGGATTCAGTGTACGCTCTGAATCAGCAACCAACACGTGGTACTATTTTTCCCACAGCCAGAACACATGGCTCTGGAATCAAGTGGGGGGAGATGGGAGTGGCTCCTCTCATTACAGCTAATAACACACTCACAGAATTTTTCTTTCCATTCTTTCAACTTTGGTCTCTGCTGGTTCAGAGGTCTTGGAACTCAAGAGAAGAATGTCCACCAGGAGGCACAAAAATGATGCCACTGAATTGGAAGCTGAGACAGCTCCCTGGCCAACTAACAGAGGACTATTGTCCTGCGATTCTTGATCCTGCTTGCCCAAATCAGGGTGCAGCTGCACAGAAAGGGCAGGAAGGACTGTCTAGAATCCAGAGGATTCTCTGCAGCAGCTCTTGGTACTTCCATGTCCGCCCCAAGTTAATGGAAAACTCCTGCCACCCAAAAAGACAAGACCCTTGTGGAAGAAGACCTTCAGGCATGCAAGTTTGGAATACCGCACCAGTAAAGAACCCCACCATGGAAAGGGCAGCGAGAGAAAAGAATTGTATCAATTACAGCCTTGTGACCAGTTTTAGAAACACAGACCTTTGTAGCTTTGCCTGTTTTCTTTCCTGCCTGTTTATATGTAACTGTAATAACTAATTTCATCTCTCCTTGCTCTTCTTTCCCACATTTGCTGTGAGGAATTATTGGTGGTGATTAACTTCAAAATTTAGTCTTTACGTTACAGACAGTTGTGTGGAACCATAAGTGAATTAAAAGAATAGTTAGCTTCACCAGGTATGGATACAGTGACTGCTGAGCTGTCGTGCCTCCCCTTTATAGGGAGAGAGCACGTTTGTTTGTACAAAGGATACTTGCACCTTGTTAGGAAAACACACAAGTTGTATGAAAATTCATAGACGTGCATGGCAGGGTGTGTGTGGAGGCTGGACAATTCAACGGGTAGACTGTGCCCGTGAATAAGTTATTGGCTCTCAGCCCCTAACCCTCTGTCTAGAATCTGCTCTGTGATGCCAGCACCAGGACTTGAAACTAGTTCTCCTTGGCCACCTGGATTCCCACTAGGTTTTCCCTGCAGCGGTACTAGAGGTACTTCACCCTTGGCAGTGACAGTAGATTCCAGCTCCCCTTGAGCAGTGCCCCTGCTCAGATGTCTGAGACTTAACTCCATGGGCCCCTCCTCTGATCTTCTAGCTTCTGACACTCTAAACCTCTTCCCTCTGTTCCCCAGCCATGGGGTAGTATTGCAGTGACGATGGATAAAAGTCAGAGAAGCACAATACCTGGTGTGCTTTCTGTGTTCCCGACTGGATCCTGACTGGACTCTGATGGAAGGAAGCAGTGATTCCCTTTATCAAATGCCACTCAGGTTGCAGAAGATGAGACCGGAGCATTGACTCTTAGCTTTTGCAGTTCGGAGGAAAAGAGCTTGGCTCAGGGCTGTCCACAGAGAAGTGCTCAATAAATGGGAGCAGCTACTATTGCTGTCATTATTATGATGACTTTCTTCACGAGACAAATTTTGTCTGGCCTCACCTCCTGCCACCATCTAACTGGCCTTCGGCAATGGGCAGTGATGACGTGCGTGGCCAGGTGAAGGAACGAGGGTATCGAGATAGGTGTGGGGCAGGCTCCTTGTCCTGAGGTGCTCACAGCCTGGGAGAAGGAGAAGCTGGTGATGGGGGGTCTGGCGGAGGTCCTCAAGAGCCCTCTCCATTCAGAGTGTCACTAGAACAAACAGCACAGAGCTGTGCTCGGAGTTAAGGCTTATTACAGTTAGACAGTACATAGGGATATAAAATGGCATATAAGGATATACTGCTGGGTCATAAGGGGAAAAGACACAGGCAGGGTCTGGAGGAATCCGTGTACAGGAGTCCTGATGCTCTTTCCCTCCCATGAGGGATCACACAGAGCTCACCCTTCCCTCAGTGAGGAAAACACAGAATCATGTGGGTCATGTTCCTCCCAGGCAGTCCCATTAAGGCCAAGGTTTTTATCTGGGCTGGTCACACATACACCCTCTGCCTAGCACGTACCAAAACTCCTGACTCCCAGAAGGAAAGCTGGTGTTCAGCATAAACCATATTGTGCAAACAGTCTGGGCACAGTGAGCCACCTTTCTCATTCAGGGAAAGTTTCAGATCAGTGTAGGGAACTACTGACCAGCCATGTTCCCAGATGCCAGCCAAGTGCAATCGTGCAGGTGGAGCTTCCTAAGGCCAGCAGTCTAGGAAGAACGTTAACTCCTCCCTGAGTCGTGGGAACTGTGCTCCCTCAAGCATCTGAGGACTAAATGCTGGTCCTGCGTTGTTTCTCAGCAACCTGGGTACCCAAACTCTTAAAAAGCCCCAGAAGATGAGTCCATCACTTGGGCAGCCGAGAGGTGACCTCCCCAGAAGATGAGTCCATCACTTGGGCAGCCGAGAGGTGACCTCCTAGACAAAGGCTCAGAGAGCTGGAAAGTTGGTTGGATTAATTCCAGGCCTCAGGTGCAACTTCCTGAAAGTCAACTCCCTGGGAGTGTCTGCAGAAAGGCCACATTGGTCACCTATTAGCAGAGCAGGCATCTGCTCAGGTCCTGCGTGGATGGGAGATGCCCTTCTCTGCAGAAGCTCTCGGCTCGTAGCCCCCCACCTACCCCTTTGCTTCACTCACCCCCTCTGGCCCCAGGCCCACTAGCTCTTAGCTCCCACTTCCCTGGACTACGGAGACAACCTGGGCACTAGCCTTCCTCTCCCTCCAGCCAGGTAGTTTCCTGTCTCCACATTCCCAGGCAGTCTGCCCCAGGGTGATCCCAGTAGGTAAGATACCTGTATAGTCAGGTATAAGACTCTAATAGAACTCAGCAAAGTCAAGATGATGAGATGAGCTGGGATGTCAGAGTGGCAGGTAGCTGTCTTCTTTGGTTTTGATTCCATAAATCATAAGTCTGATCATTTCCAAAAACTTTTGCTGGTACCCCAAAGTCTACATAATAAATCCCAGATTGTGTTCCACAAAACGGCACAATTTTTCATGCCTTCTCATTCACTCACATCTTCATTCATTTCTTCAACATTACTGAGACCTACTATGAGGCCTTGTGCTGGATTCTAGAGATACACAAACAGCACATCATCCTCTCCTCACCCCAGTCCCACCCCAAGAAGCACGTGGCTGAGGGAGAAGGCACACCTGTGAACTGAGGCTTTCCACCATATGTGCAATGCTTGGGCTTGGGGGCCATAAACACATCTCCAAACACAGGATCCTCCCTAAAGAGATGGCCCTCTTCCTTCCAGCCATGCCTCATGCCACCTCCTCCAGGCAGATTTCTGTGGGTTCCAATCAACCTAAAGCAAGCACTCCCTGTCCAGGGTTCCCATAGCACGGGGCCCACTTCTTAGAGGATTACCATCTCACTCTCTGGTTGCCTCTTCTCCACCAGGATATCACTAAGGACAAGAAACAACCCATGATTACAGGCAAGCTTGATTCCCAGTGAGTCCTCAGCACACAACTGTCAATGAAATCCTCTTATCAGACCACAGGACAAAGCCCCTCCTTACAGGCACCCCACCCCACCTCCGGCAGAGAGAAAAAGTGGACACAAAGTACTGCGGTAATCTGGTTATAGCAGAATAAATACTGACATCACAACAGCCACCATTTGCAAAGATTTACAGCTTTCCAGGTCCTGTGTTGATAAAATCACGTGTGAACTCCTGTTACCCACAAATAGACACTGTTCATCACTCCTCTTTTACAGGTGAAGAAACTAAAGCTCAATGAGGGCAGTGACTTGCTCAAGGTGATGCAAGCTGTTCACGGGCAGAGTCAGAACTGAACCTAGGGCTTCTCTGGTGGCGCGTTGGTTAAGAATCCGCCTGCCAGTGCAGGAGACATGGGGTTGAGCCCTGGTCCGGGAAGATCCCACGTGCGTGGAGCAACTAAGCCCATGCGCCACAACTACTGAGCCTGTGCTCTAGAGCCCGCGAGCCACAACTACTGAGCCCGTGTGCCACAACTACTGAAGCCCACGCTCCTAGAGCCCGTGCTCCCAACAAGAGAAGCCACTGCAACGAGAAGCCTACGCACCACAACAATGGGTAGCCCCCGCTCGCCACAACTAGAGAGGGCTCGCCTGCAGCAACGAAGACCCAATGCAGCCAAATATAAGATAAAATAAAATAAATAAATTTATAAAAAAAAAAAAAGAACTGAACCTAGATCTTTGGGAGTCTAGAGCCAGAGTCCTTCCCATTGGGTGCTGTGGTCTCTCTGCTGAGGCCAGATGTCTGGACGAAGTAGGAGCAGCCAGGGCAGGCAGAGGGGAGCGTGGCGCAGGCGTGCCCGAATGGGTGTGATGGGCTCTCTCCCTACGCTGATTCCTGTGTTCTGATGATTTGCACTTCATGGTACAGCACGAGCCACTCGGAGCAGGGCAAATGTGGGAGGAGAGGTGGCAGGCGGGTGGGGCGGCACCACCCTAACTTCATCCTCTTTCCGGCTTTGTTTCCAGCTGTCCAGTTGTCCAGGGAAGGCAGACCCCAGGTAGACCATGTCAAGGGGTCGTCCCGCCCTCTGCTTTCCTGAGCTGCCCCCAAATGATGTGAGGTTAGCGCCAGGAGTAGTGAGTAAAGCAGTGCAAGCCTCCACCCCA
The DNA here is from genome assembly GCF_039906515.1 of Pseudorca crassidens. Taxonomy (NCBI): domain Eukaryota; kingdom Metazoa; phylum Chordata; class Mammalia; order Artiodactyla; family Delphinidae; genus Pseudorca; species Pseudorca crassidens. The sequence goes on from NC_090298.1 coordinate 111,209,552, forward strand.
CAGGCATATGCTCTCCAACCTCAGGGAAATAAAAGGTGATTATTACAGCCCTTCCTGACTCCAACAGCCCTGAGTCAGAGGCTTCCCATCTGGAGCCACCAGAAGGACTCAGCTGCAGCCCCATTGAGTCTGTGATCTGTTCCTGGATATGGTAAGATATTCTAAAGCCAAATGTAAGAGTGACATACTCTTTGAAAAACAAAGGGGAGACCATCTGATCATCCTGTTACTGAGGGAAAAGAAAACAATACCTTGACATGACAATTGTCATTGGTAATGTGATGTACTTGACCTGCGTGTGCGGGGGGTGATAATTACAAATTGTGGTTTTAGAAAGGCTGCTAATCGGATGGAGGAATCGGGAGTCTCCTTGGGAGAGGAGCAAGGACAGAGGAAATTCCAGCTGCTGGTCTGCCCCCAGCAGGAGGGACCTAGTCTTTGAAGGATGCAGCATTGCCAACTCAGCCTTGGGTCCCTCCTGTATAGAAGTGACGGCTGAGAGCAGCCCCTTGGCCCCAACAGAGGCCACGGCCAAGACTGCCCTTGGAATTGCCTTGGAATCACACCCAGAAGATGAGACCAGCAAGCCACACTCAGGAAATGAACTCCCGGCGTGGAGAACGTGGCCTCTTGCTAATGGATTCATGGTGGATGAGCCCGTGGAAGAAAGGCTTCAGCCCCGCTTTCAGAGAGGATACAGGGCAAGTGAAACTCTGTATCTCATGGTGCAGTGAACGGACCTCACCCCTAGGTGGCATAGTTCTTCCTGGCCCAACCATCATCCGGACACCGTGAGAGCCCCGCCCAGAGCACTGCCAGGGATATGGCACATCAACCCCTATACAGACCTGACAACCATCAGAGTTGAAAGGGACTCTTGATGCAATGAAAACTCCTCAGGGGCAAAAGTGTAAGTTCAGCCACCCAGTCAGCTGACAGCATCCCAAGGAGACGCAGGAGTCCTCCCCGTTCTTGCTCTCAACTCCCTTGGTCTGGCGCTGGTCACGGCGCCCATCACACTGCGCTGTCATTGCCTGTTTTGCTCCTTGAGGGTAGGGACTGACTCAAACTAATGGCTAAAAATGGCATAAACCTCATGTACAACCCAGTGGGTGCAGAGTATTTACATGTTAATACCGGTGCTGGCAACAAGTATAGACGTCTACCCGAAGAAAGCCTTTATAGAGAATAGGCAGCCTGTTCTAGGCACCTGGGTGATGACGAAAAGCATCTGGCTGCCCTGGGGTAGAGCTTCTGAGAACAACACACCTGGAGTGTTTTTGTCACTGCAGCCATGTGACTGGAGCCCTGAGTTGTGTATGTCCTGAGAAGCACTGTGTCCTGACAGGCTATGACCACCCTTCAGCCTGCAATCCTCAACACATACAGTCCAACCCAGGAAAGGTGGGCTTCTGGGTGGCCTCCTGCAGAGAGAGAACAGGGGATGCAAAATCCTAAGTTTAACCAGAGGTCCTGGTGCTCAGATGAAGAGACTGGGTGACAGCCCCCCTTCTTTATGATCCAGGTATTGATATTGAAGGCACCAACTCCTCCATGCAAGTGGTTAATGTCAAGATATCCTTTGAAGAAATGTTTGCTAAGCCTTTGGGATATAGTTGAAGCCTTTGCACATCACAGAGAAGCAGAAAAAAGAGATTTGACATGGTCCATATTTTCCCAAGTATTTTCTAGGCATGTCTGCTGAGGGTGGAAGCACAAGGTACAGAAAGATAGCCAAGGTTTGCATATCTTGAGAGCAGGCACAGGAAAACCCTAATGAGAAAAGATGAATGTTATGTTTGTTATGCAGGAGGGCACCAGCGGACAGTTACATCTGCCATCCCCTAAATTAGAGCTATTTGTTCTCATAGAATTAATTGCAGAAATAAATAAAATTAATCTTCAATATTTGGCATGTGATCTTAGAAATTAGAATTCATGAGCTCACATTTTCGATAACTCACATATAAATACAGACAAACGGATGTTTTAATGCAAATTTAATATACAGTAGTTAAATTAATGATTTTTCTCAGTTTGTTTCTAATTGGGGGAAAAAATCTCCCAACCACACCGTATAAATCAAACTTGCCCAGCGTGTTTGCGTGATAGAGCAGTCGGCACCTTCACGGCCATGTATCAAGATCCTATTTGCTTAAAATAAATGATTCCTGCTTCCAGCTCCAAACGTGACATCATGTTAATGCATATCCATAACTGGCCATTTCTTTCCTTTTTTTCTCTTTTGTGTTTTATATTTTCTGGGTTGAAAACATAACCAAGGACATTTGTTCCCAGGGGCCACCTGGGTCAGGAATGCTGTGTTCAATTGGATTAAAGACGTGATGAAGCATCTTTCACTGCCCTAAAAGCAGACAGGAAAGGAAAAGCACCTACTTCAGAACTGGACTTGGGCCTCGGGATTGCACGGTGGGAGCCCTCCCTGCTGGGGCTGAGGTGGTGGGTACACGAGCAAGGAGATGGTGAAGGACGGGACCCGGGATGCGGGCTCTGCTAATTGCTCCCACTCATAGCTCATCTCGCCTCATCCACGGTCACTGCCTCTTGATTTCATGCTGGATGGCTATACTGCTACCAGGAGCCTCTTGGTGAGTTTGTGGACCATATGAAAAAGGCATTTTTATCACCGGTTTAATGCCCCATGGCTGACAGGGAACAGGCCTGAGAGCGAAGCGGTGCTACAGCTAGGGCATTAAAGGGATCATTAAGCTCTGTGTTAAGGAAAGGTCTTGTTTTCAGTTACATGCCGAGCACAGAGCTGAAAGTGATGGGTAAGCAAAAGGCAGGAGGGGATGCTCACCTTGCCTGGCCAGACGCTGCTGTGCACCTCCACCTCCTCTGTCCTCCCCACCGACCATCCCGGTCAGCTTGGGGTGGTTATAGAGGGAGAGCATCCACCAGGAGCGGGGGCTTGCACCCCAACTCTACTAACTGGTTGCACACCTCTGGGAGGTGAAGCAACCCCACTGCACTTCCCTCACTTGTTGCTTCTCAGCCACCCTGAGCTTCCCCAGCTCAGAGAGGCAACCGCTGGCATTGACCCCATCCTTCACCCCAGGCAACTGCTGCTCCCCAAGTACCCACTGAGGGCTTTCTTTGATGCCCGGCAGAGAGAGGCACGCACTCTCTCTGTCAAGCCTAATCCCTGGTCTTACTCTCTGCCTCCAAGTATCCAGGGACTCATGATTGAGATACAGAGTTTGTGGAACAAAATCATTCAACCAGGGGACTCGAAGCATTTCAGGAAATGGGAGACTGCCCTCGTGGTGTAATTAGCTGGTGCATAGATCTCACCCACAGTGATGGCAGTCTGGAGAGATGGCTCCCGTGGAAAGAAAAAAATCAAGTGTAATTGAGGGTTGCATAATTTATGGGTGACCTGGGGCAGCTATAAATAATGAACATCCCCAAATTGTTATTCATTGTTTTATAAGGCATCCTGCTTCTTCCCAAAAAGAAGCCCCAGGGATTGAGATATACTTGTGACAACATTTAAATGGCAACCACGTTGCTTTAGTCTATACCCAGAGGACCTGTTCCAAACAGCCTATAAATTCTTCTCTAACAAAGAATTAAATGTCAGCATTGACCTCTTGACCAAGTGCACAGGGTCTGTCCAGCCCTAGCAAAGGTCAACCAACCAGTAGCAACAGAAATACACAGTCCTAATTTTCAGAGGACAATGGCAACAGCTCCTCTGGTGTCAGGAACTCACCCCCCAGGACTCAGCAACTCTCCTGAGATTAGGCCATCACTCTCCCAGATGGTGCGTTGTTTCCTCTGCTAGAAATCCAGCTTGGAGGTGGCAAACCCTACCCCCTTCCCATTCAATTCAAAGTTTGTGGGCTTTCAATATGGCGCCTCAGAAGGAACACAGAAGCTTACACTGGGGCAAGGTCCTTGGTTGGCTGAGTTGGGAAGGGGAAGCTGAAATGGCCCAAAGAACAAAATTTCTGACTAATGGCGGTGGTCACCAAGGGCCCAGTATATGCTGTGTTTACACAAAGAAAAAAAAACAACAGAAGTACAGAATGTGGCAGATTAAACAAGAGATGTGCATGTACTCAGAAATAGTGAAATGCTGTGTTAATATAAGGGACAGTTACTCCTTGTTGCCGTGACTATATGACAAAGTTGTAACACTCCTGCTGTTTTCTGGTGCTTCCACAAGCCTTGCCTAAGATAGAACTACCTCAGTCCTCTTCTTCTTTCACCCACAGACGCTTCAGTGGAATTATCCAGGCCCTATTATGCATCCACCCTGTGCCAGTCATAACAGTAATGGAAGTCTGGAATAACTACCCAGATCTGAGCCAGAAGATGTGGGCTCACGACCAGCACTGGCAAGAGGCACTCTGGCCACAATTCCCTGGTGATGGATATATGTGAAACCCATCCCAATCGCTCTGCCAGTGACTGCTTTTAAAAAGCCCGTCCTCAATGTGTTCCAGCCATGTCCCCGAGGCTTATCAGCTCCGACATACTCCCAACTCATTTGTTTTTCTTATTCTCCCCACCATCACTTCTAGAGGGGCATAATTTCCCTGGCAAACGGCACAGTTGTCAGATCACCTGATTAAGAGGTCTGCATTTATTACTGTGAAATTACCAGCTCTGTGTCTGAAGGGAGCCCACCAGACAGACTCTGTTTGGGGGTTTCTATTTTCTCCTCTGATGCCAAATAAAAATCACAATTATGACCATCCCACACGTTTGCCAAGACAGAGCCACCAGCCCTCTGGCCCTTGTTAGCTTTGGAAAGATAGTCAGTGCAAAGGTAGACAGCCCAGATTGCAGAGCCCGACTGCCTGCCTTCAGACCTCCGTTCCTCTACTCACTAACTCTGCCCTCAAGCAGTGTTTTCAACCTCTCAGTTCCCGCATCTGTAGAATGGGGATAAGAGAGGTACCCGTTTCAGAGAGTGGCAGATAGGCTTAAATGTGACGATGCTGAATAAGGTTTAACCAGTGTCTGGCACACAGCAAGTGCTTTATAAGCGTTTGTACAAATAAATGAGCCCCATCCTCTGGGCTGTTCAGTTGGTTCAGTGTCAGAGTTGACCATATTTGTTGGATGTGCCTCAGAAGCCACCCCAGCATCACGCCTCGGAGAAGAGATGTGCATATCCATATCAGGGAGTAGGGGACGTTTATCCATGTACATTCCCACCATACCTATGAAGTCCAGATGAGATGGGCAGAGGACTGTTATTACCCCCATTTCATACACAAAGGGACTGAGGCCGGAAGGTTAAGAGAAATGACTTATGCAGGGTTACAAGGACAGGACAAAACCCAAGTCGCTTGCCTCATTTGTTACTTTCATTGATGTCTTCTCTGATCTGGGGGCCAGGAATTAAGACGTACGTAACCTGGGCTCTGCCTTCATGCAGCCGTGGTGACAGATGGGCAAACTCCAGAGAACTGACTTCAATGGAAGGAAATTTTGCAATGGAAGGGTGATTGGGGCAGCAGGGCAGGGAGGGCCAGCTCTGTAGGACGTGGTGGGTGGGGAGAGGTCAGCCAGTAAGGGCTGAGTCTTAGAGGATGAGAAGCTCATCAGGTAAAGGGGTTGGGAATGGCATTGCAAATAGAGGAAGCAAACCCAGCATGGCATGGATGTAGGCAATGGCACCATGACTTGGGCACTGCGAGATGTACCAAGGATCGAGCCCATGCCCCAGGAGAAACTGGGAGCCCGTGTGTTGTAACTCAAGGAGTATAGACGCTATCCTGCAGGGAGCTGATGACAGGCTGGGGCGAGGGGTGGGCTGGGTGGTAAGATGTGCATGGTAGCAAGATGAAGAAAATGATTGTGTAGACTAGACTAGGATAAGAGAGCAGTGAGCCCAGAAGCCAGAAGACAGTTTGAGCTCTGCATATGCTAATCCACTCAGCATGGGCGGGGCACCTATTATCTGCAAGGAAATCTTTGTAGTGTGGGGATATGCAGTGAACCAAAAATCCCTCTTCTCTCGGAGTTTACATTTCAACCCAGTAAGAGATGATGAACTTCTCAGCCAGGTGACCATTGGAATGAATTTGGAGAATAACCAAGGGGGCTTCCCATCACGGTGAGTTTTCAAAACTCATTGCCACCTGGCAGGTCTTTAGGAACGCCCCAAGGCAGCAAATCCAAACATTTTTAAGTTGCCAAAACCTTAAAGTGGTTTGTTTATACGCCTTCCTTATTCTCCAACTATACATATTCGACTTTTGAAAGAAAGAATTATAAATGAGGATCTAAACGGAACTGCTGTGAAGAGAGATGCAACATAACAGTAGCTTCAACAAGAGAGATATCTATTTCTCTCATGCATGGCAATTTGGGCACAATCAGTCCAGGCTGGCATGGTGACTCCAGGGTGCCGAGGGCTCAGACCCCTTCTGTCTAATCATTCCACCCACCCCAAGGGGGCTGCCCTGTCCTCGGGGTTCTGGCCAGCTCACCCCACCACTTCTGCATCCAGACAAAATGGGAAGGAAAACAGGCGGAAATCAAGGCACATGGTTTACGGGCACATCTGGGAAGTGGCTCACATCACTGGGCTCACCTCCCGTGGGCCAGCACTTGGGAAGTGGGCAGAGCCAGCTGGCAGGAGCGCTGGCAAGTGCAGCCGTGAGCCAGCGGAAAAGTGATGGTTCTGGAGAAGAGAGGATGGATGTTGTGGGACAACTTGTCTCTCTGGCAAAAAAAAAAAAAAAAAGGCTTTTGTGCTTTGCCATTGACTTGAAAATGCTTTCCATCTTAGCCTCCAAACAGCTGCTGCTCTCCACTTCTCTTGTCCTAGTCATTCTGAGGACAGAACAAAGATTCTGTAGATAGAGCTCACACAAGAGCCAGACAACTGGATTTAACCTTCAAGAGGAATAAATAGGCCTGACTTGGGACTCATTTTTTTCTGAATTCAATTACTCTGACTTCCTTGGTAAACATGTGACTTTGATGGAAAACATTAAGGGCCCACGGTTTTGATGGTCTGCAGGGTAGAAACCGGTGCTTAGTTGCTGACTTCCCTTGACTTTCTGTTTTGTCCCCCACGAGGCCACTCATGCCATCAGCTGTAGCCCCAGGCCGGGCCCCCAGTACTCTGCTGAGGTGAGTGAGGGGAAATCGAATTTCATAGCCTAGAAAACAAAACCCTGTAGGCCTCTCATACTGCTTGGTCCTTTAGCTCCTGGCGTGGGTGGCAGCCCCCACTCAGGGTGATAGGAGCGATGCCGTTCAGGAAGAGAAGCGGCACCAATGTCCTTTCTTGTCTCCCTGAGCAGAGGCCTGCAGCCAGTGCTCTGGCCACCTGCCCCTCCCCACGGTCCTTTGGGTTTTCCCCTCCTCTACACCCCACCTTCCTAGCCCCTTGCACCCCATTCTCTCCCTAGTGCCCCTAATGGCCAGCCAGTGTGCTCTCTCTCACCTCTCCAACCTGCCCTTGACTCAGCTCCAGAACCACGTCCTCAGAGCCCATCTTGGACCACCACCCTCCCACGCTGACTCTACCTGGGGCAGGGGTGCCCTTCCTCTAAGGCAGGAGGTTCCCCTCCTAACAGCAAAATGAACTCCTAAACCTGAAGGTAATTATCTAAGCCTGGAAAACATTGCTCCAGACCATCTGCAGTGCCAAGCAGCTGCTTGAAGTTCGGCCATCCTTTTCAATAAAATTGCATTCTTTTCACACCAGCCTCAATGTATGCAGGTACAGTTGTGGGTACCTATGTAAGAATAATTATTTATTCCACCTACAGACGGTGTTGTGCTGGGCATGAAGAAGGACTGCCTGCATAAACGCTGACTCCTCATTGGGAAACTCAGTCCCCTGAATAAAGGGAAGACTTTTCTTTAAGGGTTCAGGTCCCTGTCCATCCAGCCCCACCCTACATATTTGCTTGTTCCTCAAAATTCAACCCAGAGTCACAATCAAGTTAGTGCTCTCAGTGCTCTAACTTCCCCACCCACACTCCCTTTCCCCCATCAGCTCATCCTCCCCTTCATTCGTCTGCCCTGCTGTGACCATGCCCATCTTCTCTCCCTAACATAAGGGGACACCCTCCTCCCACTCACTATCTTAAATTCCATTCATAAGGTCAGATGTGGGTCTAGTTCTCCTCCTCCAAGAAGCCTTCCTGGCTGCCCAGCATTCTCTGGTCCCTATCATACACCCAGGAAGGACCTCATGGGTAGAACAAAAGAGAGCACCAAGGGTGAAGTGTGCCATACTTACTGATTCTGTCTCTCAAACAAGATGCCACTTTCCTTACGTAAAGGACATGACTTATCTCTCATACCCTGCATACGCCTAGCATAAGAGGTTGATAAATATATGATGTTTGAGTACAGTTATTGAAAACCTGATGGCTGATTATAGTTATTACAAAAAGAATAAATCACTTTCAATTCCTGCTTGTGTGTGTACAGCTGGCCCCATACAAGGAATGTCAAGCATCTGGCTGGATGATCAATTCTAATGATAATCCAGATGTTTCCAAGTATAAAGATGCAGGGCAAACACTGACCCTGAATGCTTGATTTTTTTGTATGAACTGAATTTTTAACTTTTCATATGAACGTTCTGGGGCCATGCATGGACAGCTTAAAATCCTTTTTGCAAACCTTTGCCCATAGAGAAAGTAATTTGCACATCCTCTTCTCTAGCAATTTCCAAACTCTAAAGCTCATATCTGCTTCTTCTAATAATTTTCCTCTGAACACCTGCCTGCTGCTCCATTACCATGGGATGACTCAGAAAGAACAAGCCATTCTTTGCTGTCACATTTCCCCTACTCTGGCAGGGGCACCTCAGGATTTATGCCATCTCCCAGAGAGCTCTGTGAAAGATGAGCTAGCCAGCTAGGAGTGCACTGGGTTTCAGAGAAGCTCTGAGCCCAGGGTATCCCGAGCTCACCAATAATAGCCGTGCTGTTTTTTGGACCAGAGGCCTCTGATTTAGACATTTCTTCCCCTTAACCACATTGGTTTTCACGGTTTCTCCGAAAAATCAATTTGGAAAGGCATTTTGGGGGAAAAGCAAATAAAATTTCATTACTGAATTTTATTTAGAGAAAAATGTAGTACTTTCCATAAAAAGGCAATCTGATTATATTACAATTGCACTCCTAAACTGCATTTGCTATGTCAAAGCATTCTTTAATGGATCAGAAATAGATAATTGCCAGCCATATACTCTGTTGCAGCCTCCAGAAACAATGTGTCTCTAACGTCTTCTCCCAGAGGCCTGTGTGGCTAGCAACAGTCAGGGCAGACGCCTGCCAGTTGGATGGCCCGCCCAGCTGGCTTGTCTTGCCATCGAGTCGGCTGTGATCCGACTAAGCTGCCCAGAGCTGAGAACTTGAGGGAATGGACCCCTCACATCATTTCCCTACTCATTCCTGAATTCCTCCCTTCTGTCCCAGAAAGGATTTGAGGCAGAGCTACTGTTGAACTCCCCATAAGTCCAAGTCTCCCACTGAAACCTGCTCCCACCCATCCCCAAGCAGTTGAACTCTCGAGGCTGGGGTAAATGCAGGGAGGGCTGTCTGTCCCCTAGACCGACTCCTCCACAAGCAGAGAAATGGTACCCAAGGGATGCTCCACAATCGACGTCAACAAGAAGCCAGAGCCCGTGAAGGGATAAGGGGCTGTGGTGAACATCCCAGTGAGAGGGAAGAAGCAGGACACAGCCAGTGGGCTGTAACTTCCCCATTCACTCATTTGCTGAGCACACACTGTGTGCCAGTACTCTAGAGACCCTGAAGACACACTGTGCTCTGAATAAGACAGACGTGTGCTTGGTGTCAGAAGGGGCAAGCCAATACTAAACAAGCATCTGGAGCAAAGTGGAGTGGAGGACTAGATCCAGGAGCTGGAAAGGGGCTGCAGCAGGAGTCACGGGAGGCCTCCCGGAAGAGGTGACTTTTAAGCTCAGAAGTGAAGGATGGGAAGAAATCTGCCAGATGGATAAGGGTTGGAGCAAGAAGAGTAAATGGCATGTGAAAGACCCTGAGGAGAGGGAGAGCTGGGCATATCTCTCAGCCCTAGCCAGGTCGGGCGTCTGGAGTGTGTAGAACAGGGCCTGAGCGTGGATTCCATGCATTGATGACATCAAACTACTGAAGGGCTTGAGCAGGGTGTGATGTGATCAGATCAGTCCTACATGAAGACCCCTCTGGCTGTGAGGGACGGTGAGAAGGGCTGTTGTCAATCCAGGTGGGCTATGGCAAGAGATGGTTGTGGCCCGGACTTGTGTAGCACAGCTGGATTCGGTCTCCAGAGCTGTGGCTGTGTGCAAAGTGGACAAGCTGAACAAGAAGAAACCCTTGTGGAGGACGTTGATGAAAGAGGGTGATGGAAGCTCTGACCTCTCCAGCAGGGACACGAGCTCCAGGTGGTCCAGGATGAGATCTTTGCTGCTCTGGCCACGGGAGGGAGGGGGAAAGAACTGGTGTCTCTCCCAGTGGAAGAAGAGAACAGGTCAGACTCTCTCCCACCTCGTGCTGCTCCCTTAGCTTAGAGCGCTCCCTCCACCCTTTATCCAGTTAACTCCCACTTATCCTTCAAGCCCAACTCAAAGGTCACTTCCTCAGGGGCCCTCTCTGGCTTCCCTGATTAGGTCAGGCCCACCATCATCTGCTGTGGCTAGTTAGTGTTTGTTTAATGGATGTGAAATAAAGTCAGCCACATACTTTGTCTCAGGTGATAACATTTCTGGCAGATATGGAAACATTTCCATTTGTGAGAAAGGTCTCTCTCTGTTGGCCATCCTCCTGGGAGATGGGGCCAGGAATTGGACAGGACCATTGCCTCTGCTCTGCTCAGAAGACGTGGACCCACTGAAAAGCATATAGCCAGAAGAATCCAAACTCAATAACTCAATACTGAGTCTCATTTTAAAAAAAAATTTTTTTTTTTAAAAAAGCTTTTAAAGATGGACCATTCTGGAGCCCAGGAAACATCATTTCATAATTAGAATATTAGGGAGCCTTTTACGAGAACAGAACTATCATCATCACACTCTATGACGAAAAACTTATATACTAAATTATACAATTATAAAAAATGGGTTGCGTCTTCCCAAATTACAACAACCTAGGAAAACTGCATTTCTATTTCCACCTAGAGGGAAGTGGGGGTTCTGATTTGGAATTTGAGGGGGATCAGCATGGGTTAATGTCAGCAACCATGTTTTACTGATAAATTGATTGACTGATAATTGATTGCCTCTGTTGCCCTGGCTCTGTCCTCCCAGGGCTCTGCCAGCCACCTTACTATGGACAAGCCCTTCCTGTGCCAGGCATTATGAGCCCTACCCAAGCTCTGTATGGAGGTCCAAAGACTCCAAGTCCCAGACCAGTGCCCCCTCCGGTCCCCTGCAAAGCCACAAACACCATCCGGTGCTGCATCGTGTGCCTGGGATGGGGGAGAACCTGGGAGAGGAGAGGGAGGCCCTGCCCTCCAAAGGTGTCCCATCTGCATCACTCTGTCCCCAGGCCCAGGGTGGGCCTCATCTGTGAGTGCTACTAAGGCCCATGTCCACCTAGAGCCTAAGGCTGCCCTTGCCTCAATGGTCCACAATTTTCTCTGCACGCCCTGGAAATTCCCTGGTCACATCCACTCGCTCAACGACATTCATTCACCAGATATTAACTGAGAGTGTACTGTGTGTAGGCATTTTGGGGGTGCAGGGGACACAATGGGGAGAAAAATTAACCTGGTTCTCGCCCTCTTGGAGTCCAGTCCAGCAGGGGCAACAGGCAGTGCTCAGCATTCTCCCAAGTATGTACATGGCCACGGGTCCCACAAAGGGCCGTCCCAGTGCTCCATGCCCAGCTTCTCTTCCACATCTGTTACCATCCATCTTGTTTCGAGTCATCCTTGTTGTGGCACCACATGACAACTAGGACCGCCAGGTTTATCCCATCAGCCATGGGGATGAACACAGCGGCCCTGCCAGGCTGCCGTGATGTTGCACTTGACCGTAGCCCTCTTTATTCTACCTCTCTTCTTCAGGAGGATCGCCGCTAATGTCCTGGAGGCTACCAGCTGCTGAGCACCTACCAGCAAAGTCGCTTTGCTAGCACATTCTCATCTTTCCCTCTGCTTCCAAACTGTTAACGCCACGGTGCCTATCAGGTTCTGGTTCACGGCGGTGGTCTGTCACCCTGGCGCCCAGCACAACCCCTGGCACCCCAACCCTGCACGGCAAGGTCAGAGGGCAGGGAGGCTCAGCCCTGCTGCCACGTGGCAGAGGAAGAGGCAGGCTTCCCAAATGTCAAAGCAGCCAAGGCTCTTATTTTCCTTAAATCGTCACTTTTTTCGAGGGATTTGTACATAAACATAGCTCCCTCCAAGCAGTCCTTTCCCCTAAGACCAAAGAGGCCAGAGGCTTAGAGGCCCCATGGCAATGACCCAGGATTTACAGGGTAGTGGCCACAGTTAGGGAGGGTGCTGGGGGGCCACCAAACTCAAGTCCAGCGCCTGCCTCAGCCACACCCTCTAAACCTGACGTCAGCAGGAGCCTGGCACAGCTCAGAGCAGGTGCTGACCTCAGAGGGCCCAGCCAGAGCCAGGAGAGCCTGAGACCAAAGGTGTCCCCTGCCTGCAAAACCAGGAGGGAGCAGAGAATGTAGGCAGCGGGGAAGGGACAGGGTGGGAGTCAAGACCGTGAGCGGCCTCCACGGACGGCAGCCGGGGGCAGGCTTCTCCTGCCCACAAAAAAGAGCCCGATCCCACTGTTTGTTTCGGATGGCTCCACGCATGATCAAGCCCAGACCCACCTCCCTCTCCCATCTCCTTTCCTCGGAAAGAAAGCCACACCTCAACTGAAACTCCATCTCCACTGCAATATGTCGGCAGAGTCTGTGCCCGAGCTCTCTCTATACCATCTAATTTGATCTTCGTGCGCACATGGCCCTCATCCTCAGGACACAGAGGTTCAGAAGCTATGAAGCAGGTCCCTGATCACACAGCTAGCTCACAGGGAACGGTCCTCAGGTCCATCTGCCTCCAGAGGCTCCTGACATCCCCACTGTGCCCTCTCCCCTTCCCACACCCCTACTCACTCCTGGGTTCGGAGCGGGGCTGGGATAGGGGAGGGAGGGCAGGGGAGGCCGCACCTTTGGTCTTCGGCTGTCCTGATTCTGTCTGGGGCCTCTGAGAGCAGGACTGGTGCCCAGCTCCCAGCTTTGCCTTAGGGTCCCGATGACATCCTGGTGACTGTCCTTCTGGGGGACTGCTCCACCCACTGGCCCCTTTGCAGGCCCCCAGAACCCTTCACAAGGCCCTAAACAGACCCAGCCTCACGACACCGTGCCTCTGCTCTTGCTGACCCGTCTCGTGATCCCCTTGCCCACCTGGGCTCCTCTGTAGTGTCTTGGAAACCTGGAGCTCCCTCTCCTCTAGGGCCCTGGGTCCTTTGTCTGTGCTCTCCTTTTAGCCCATGTATTCCTCGTTTCAATTATGCATGTCTACCTCCTCTGTCAAAAGGTCCACTCTGGCCAGTTCTGTGTTGTACACTTCCCTGGCACGTGGCCAGGCCTCAAAAAAGTATCTGTTGAGTGGCTACCTGTACACATGGCTGGGCAAGCAGATGGACAGATAGATTCCTCCTGTGGCTCTAATTCATCTGGGTGAGGCAAGAAGGGTGGTGGGGAGGGAGGAGGAATCCGCAGCTGGCAGTCCCCTGGGGGATAAGTACCTCCCTGACCCGACTGTCTCTGCAGTAGGGGGGGGTGTGTGTACATGCATGCATGCATGTGGAGAAGGGGGAGGTCTGAAACTCTGCTGTGAAATGATCAAGGTGTGAGACTGAGAGGCAGCCCATGGGTCGCCCCATGGCCCAGGGCCCCTGAAGCTTAATTGGACCCATACTTGCCTCAGAGGGCCCTGTGTGGGAGAGGAGACCCAACACCTAGTATGAGATCCTGGGCCAGACAACAGGGCCCCCTCAGCTGCAGTGCCTGAAACACAGGACGATTAAGAGGAATTAGTGGAGGGCGGTGAGGGGGGCTTGGAAACTGTCATGGCAACTGTGGGCACATCCTCTGTGCAGCTCTCCTCTTTGTCCCTGCCAGTGAATAGCAAAGGCATTACATAAGCAGCAAATGCGCTCTCTGTTAGGACTGAGCCCTTGGCACTGGCAGGCTGCGGGCCAGGAGACACCACACAGGATGCTCTCCCATCCACCGCCGTGAGGGAGGGCCCGGGCAGCCTGATCCAAGGTCCACTGAGGCCACCCTGAGGCGAAACCCACCACCCAATTCAGCAGCTGCTGCCCAGAGCAGAGCCTCCACCAGCCACGCTAGGCAGCCAGAGAGGAGAATCAGTGGACGCCTCGCCCTCAGCCCCAGACCGTGCTGACACCTGCCTCTTCCCCCAACTAAAAGACACTTTCAACCTCAAAAGCAATGGAAAAGACAGTCAGAATCTCTTCCTCCTTAAGAGGCTGAATTTACAAACTCAATCTGAAATGGGCCCCCCCTCCTGGCATGACACAGCCATCCTCTCCACAGCACCCGGGTGCTTGGTCCTCAGATACAGGGGAAGAGAAGGCTAGCTGCCTGTAGCCCCAGGGAGGGTCACCACCTTCAGACCAAGCTGTGAGACCACCCGCCACCAGAGCCTCGCAAAGTCACTGAGGCGCCAGGACATGCTGAGATTTCTGACTCCTTCCCTGTTCATTAACGCCTGCCTCAGCGTACCTTCCCAGTGTCTGCTCCTGTCCCCAGGGGAGGAAAAGTTCTCAGAAAAAAGACCACTCAAATAGTTGAGGGCTCATCTCCAAGTCTTAATGCTCAGCATACCAGCTCTACTTCCAACGGAATTCTAGAACTTTGAGGCTGGTCTCTTTTCTTTCCTTCTGACTTAAGTCAATGGGGATTGATCAAGTACTCACTCTGTGCCTGGCTCCATGGAAGAAATCAGAACGGGGAAGAGTCTCTGAGCCCAGACTGCCAAATAAAGCCACACAGAGAAAACAACTTGAAACCTTACTTAAAACTCACACCCGCTGGCTTCCAGGAAGTACTCGGACAGTATCAAGTAGAGTCCTGAGGGAAACTGAAGGAGCAATGTTCCAGAGGCCAGAAACTTCCAGAGCAGCAGAAGAGCATCCGTACTGAAGGGCTGGATCTCGTCTGCGAGATTCCAGGGAAAGAAAGAGGGACAGATGCAGCCAGACAGGCACAATCTGTGTGGCAAGGACGCGCACAGCGTGAAGTCACAGACCTGACTCCAAATCCCAGCTCTGCCACTTATAAGCCAGGTGACCCTGGGCAAGGCTCTCTACTTGCCTTAGCCTCCATTTCCTCTTCTGTAAGACAGCAATAGAAACAGTACCCCGGGATGGAGTTGTTGTGAAAATCCCAGGCAAGCGTGCATGGAGCACGCCCAGCACCACACCTGCAGAGCCAGCGCCCAGCACGTGAGAGGTAGTTTCACTACCAGGACAGGGAGAAGGTCCCGGGTCTGTTCTAAAAAGCTCCTTGAGAAGCCTGAGCTTTGGATCTGCTCACAGTGATGGACAAAGTTCTGGAGGGACTAACGGCCACGAGGTAGAACAAGACCTAGAGAGCCCAGGCAGTAGTTCTGAGACCTGGTGGGTCTCCTCAAAGGAGAGGAACCCACAGCGCTCAGGCACAGAGCTTTGCCTTCACTTCAAAGAGAAAGATTTATTCTTGAAGCCAAGGCATCAGCTGCTCTGACCTCTCCTTCACAGGATGATGGTGACAAGGTCCACACCTTGTGGAACAGAATCGCAATGAAGCTAGAAGGAAAGGCAGTCAGTGGTGTGGTGCTGTGGAGGTCTGGGACCTACTGCAACCCAGGCTCCCAAAGCCCAGCCCTCTGCCAGCCTTTGACTCTCCGAGGGGAAGCGCATGACATTTACAACAACTAAGAGGAATGAAAATGAATTCACTGTAAGCCTTTGCATGTTGTCACTCAGGGTAAGCAGAGTCCCAGGTGGGGCCTGAGAAATCCATGCTACACTTTACTTGCTTCAGCCAGCCAGACCCACGGGGGGCTGGGGAGCCAGGAGGGACAAAGCCTGCTGGAATCAGCCTCTACTCCAAAGTCAGGGAGTCCTCCTCTACCAACACAGCATTAGCATCAAAATCCACCCTAAGAAAACAAAACAAAACTCTTAAGTACTTACTATGCGCCAGGAACTGTGCTTATCTCATCTCAGCCTCCCAATGGCTCTACAAGGCTGGTATTGGTGTTTCTATTTTATCCATAAAGGAATGGAGGCTCCAAAGAGTGAGTGAGTTGCCTGGGGCCATGGTGCTAGTTTGTTTCTGCTGCATAGCAAATAACTCCATACATCTCAGTGCCCTATATAATAAATATTTCTTTTTCCAACTGCGCATGTCAGCTACGATTTGGCTAATCTAGTTTGGGCTTGGCTGCAACAAACTGGACTCCAGACTTCATGTCAGATTCACATCTTCCCATGAGTCTTCATTCTGTGGTCCATGCTGAAGGGTCAGCAGCTCCCAAATGACAGATCAAGTAGCACAGGAGAGCAAAAGCCAAACCAAAGAAGCACATTGAAAGCCTCTGTTCACATCACATCTGCCAGCATTCCAATGGCCAAGCCAGGTAACCATGATGTGTGCAGGCGAGCATGTACTCCGCCTATACCAAGGATCTAGATGCTTAATTATATTCCAGGATGGAGTGCAGACCCAAGACAATACCCCACATCTACCACCATCACTCCCAAGAGGCAGAGCCAAGAGATGGACCCAGACAGCCTCTTCTCCTCACTGCGATCCCAGCTACTGTGTAACTTTCCTTAGGTCCCTTCACCCTCTCAGCCTTGGTTTTCTCATCTGCACGCTGGGTATAGCCTGACCTACGTTGTTGGGCTATGTAAGGATCAAACGAGGTGGTGTGTGAAGACTCTTTGAAGGGATCCAGGGGTACACTAGGACAAAGTCTCTCCCAGCCCTCATTTGGAAATTCCACAGCATTCTGACTCTCTTCCAGACATAGACAATGTCAGAATGACAAGAAGGTAGAGCTGCCCCACGACCTTGAGAATGACAGACCTCTCTTTACCAGCTGAGACACAGACTGATCCTGAGGCACGTTCGTGTGAGTGAGAAATGTCAGTGTCTCGATCATAATTACGACAACTGTCAAGGCTTGGCCAGGTTGACTGTCTTAGGGAGGACGTTCCATGCCGAATACCAAAGCCAGGTGAGGAGCTCGTCAGAGAAACACACACAGTTAAAGAGGACAGCCTGGGGCTCCCCGAGTGCACGCTGGCACTGCTGGGCAGCGCAGTCCCTCATGGCTGCTGGACACGGCTCGGTACTGCATGGATATCTGTTACTCTTCATCACTCATCATTTGTTCCCTGCACACACCTTCTGACTGGTACATTTTGACATTTTATTTTCAGATCAAAATAACAGCAGGGATCAAACTTCTAAATAGAAGTGGTAGCAGAAACACAGGGTCAGTGACAAAGAGTACAGAGTAGAACATGTCTGCATGTTTTCCCAACAGAATGCCTGAGCCCAGCCACTCAGTTCCACAGAGAATGGCTCGGATTCCTGGGTTCCTTGGCTGCCTGGGTTCAAGTCCTGCCTCCATCCCTTAACAGTGTAACCACCTGAGACTCGGTTTCCTCATCGGTAAAAGGGGAACAGTAATAAGTACCCATGTCGCAGATAGGAGGATTCCACAAGAAAATCTATGCAAATCCCTCAGCACATGGTCTGGTACCAGGAAGTGCTCAGCAAACTACCGTTGTCATTAGCATCCCTTCGCCCCTTGACAGGCAACCCCAAAACCATTCCCACCCCCTCAGAAACTTCTCTCCATCTCTAGCAGAAATTCTGAGAAGCAGAGGTCCACGTGTCCCTGAGGATCCCATTTCAGTACTGAGCACACATCACTGTGTAAACATACGACCCTTTCATTCTATTTCAATTCAGTTATGCAAATCTCATTATATATTCAACATCAAGCCATTTTTCTTTCCTCTAAAAATCTGTCTACCACTGGCCAGCCGAACCTACTGCTACCGATTTGAGGCCCAGCAGGAGCAGAGTCCCAGCATCCTGAGTTTGGAAAACGCATCACTCCTCTGCCCGGGCACAGAGCCAGGCCAGCGACAGGTGCTGGTCACCCCGGGGCCCGAGGGAGTCGGGGCAGAAAGCAGGACAGAGATCATCCCAACAGGCCCCTTCCTCCCATGCTCCACGGGGCCCCAGGAGGCCAAGAGGTACCCAGGGGGCCTCTCTGTGTGGGGACACAAGAGAGGTCAGTGGAAACAGGCGGGAAAACAGGACCCCTTCTCCACTCGTTCCCCGATACAGTTCACACTGCCTGTTCTATAGACTGAAATACCATGGAAATCTTAGTTTGGAATCAAAGGCTGCTACTGCCTTTATATTTAAAACAGAAGAAGACAAAGAGGAACTAGTTAATTAATCCCATCCTAGAATCTTTATGCCAGACATGGGGAAACTGAGTTCCAGTGAGAGAAAAGAGTTAGGCAAAATCTTAGACTGGGAGTCAGAGCCCAGAGCAGGGCTGTTTCCATTTGCACGTGGAGCCCAACCCCTGCTTAAGGAGACCGGAGTTATCAGAGCTTCCTCCAAAGACCAGGAACAGGGCCACGTCACAGCTCCATCTTCCCTCTACACTGGGGCAGGAGCAAGAAAGGGCAGCAGAGAGAGCCCTGGCACGGAGCCAAGCCACAGCCGTCACACCCAGTCTGCTCCCACCGCAGGGAGGCCCTGTGGGCAGGACAGCTGGGCTGATGGTGAGCACGGGAGGCCTCAAAGTCTTAATATGGTCCGTCTTAGCTTATTAACAGGAGATGGATAATATCTGACAAACGATAGGGGGTAAATTGTTAAGCAATATGCAAATACGCCTGCAGCAAAAATGGAAAATTACTATACAGTAAAAGCTTTTATGGCTGCAAGAAAATTCAGAGGTAATTTGTCTCTGCATCTCCTCAAATTCCAATCTCGCTGTTAGCTGTGGCAGAATGCTACATCCATTACCATTCCAATTAAATCATTATCAAGGGGCTCCCGCGTAGACACCTACTTTAAGGGGCCGAGGAGGAAAGGGCATTTACAAAGCTGAAACTCAGCTACAGCTTCCCAGGGTCTGTCCCCCTGTCCGTGGACTGTCACTTAGGCAAGAGCCAGGATTATATCCCAGGACCATTTCCACCAACATGCCCATCTACTTATGATCACTCAGCCGGCCCAGCTGACCGCTCCTCACCGGACACTTCTGTAGGACACTAGACAAGACGTGGAAATGACCACCGTCTGCCCTGGCCAAAGACAGGGGCCAGCAGGATGGAGAAGGACTCTTTACCTGGGAAACTTCCCAAGAAGACATGGAACCCACTGTGAAAGGAGGTCTCAGAGCCCCTGCAGGAGCTCCCGGACTCAGCCTGACACAAACAGAAAATGAGATAGAAACTCTGTAGGATAGAAGGCGGGAAGAGAAAGCCAGGAGCTCACTGAGGACACAGATATGGGCATGTGGACCTCAAGCCCGGTGGACTTCCACAGGGGAAGGCCCCAGACCCGAGTGGATGCAGGGCAGGGCAGAGGAAGCTGCCTAGGGCCCAGCAGAGCCCCAGCTTCTGCAGGAAACACAGCCGGCACTGTGGCAAGATTTTCTCCTTATTTAATCCAGGCTCCTTGTTTTTCCATTCAAAAACAATATAGGAAAAGAGTGTCAAGGAAAATCTCTGTGCTCAAAACACACTTGTAAACAGCTGCTACCTACAACACAGGTGCGGGCCGGACTGTCCTGGGAGTAGAGGACCGTGAGGCACAGCAGAGGCCGTCTACCTCCGCCAGAGAGGAGCCCTTGGCCAGCAGAGGAAGGCATGCACTTGCGGACACACCACACTGGAGCAGGAGGTGGGCTGTGAGGACCAGCCACAGGGTCCATCTCTGCTTGGCAGGAAGGGAAACTGACCTGGAGAAAAGGCGCCATGGCCAGGCTGAGTCGGGCCATGCCACCTGAGCGTGGCGGAGCCAGAAAAGGCCACAGGTGAGGTTGTGAAGGGGAGTCGGAGGAGAGCTCAGGCAACGGCTCCATCCGCACGATGGAGGGGAAAACCGGGAAACTCAGTCCCATCACTAACTTGCTTGAAGGGAGTTTGTTTGTTTGTTTGCTGTTGTTTTTTATTTGATTTATTTTTTGGCTAATCATGCCAAGAAATCGGTATAATTGACAGCTTCATGAAACTGACCGGCAATTCTGGGATCCTATAGGCACATCCCTAGTGAAGGATCTAGAGCAGATGAGCGGAGAACGAGGAGACCAACCTCACGACTCCTGTGGCTCCCTACAAGTGAAGGTTCAGGCCCCCAGGCAAGAGGGACACCCATGGCATCAGCTCAGACTGAACCAGGGGCACAGAATGCCGGTCCTAAATCCTGGCTGCCCGCCGAAGGGGCCACAGGTGCAAGGTTGCCCGTGTTCTGACACGGCAAGAGCGCCCAGGTAGTCCTCAGATATAGCCAGGGGCCCCTCTTGATCGAAATTCACAGGAGCTCAGGGCGTGCTCACTCACTGTCACCAGTGCCAGAATCACCCTGTGCCAGGCACAGTGTCAGGCAGGTCGCACAATGGATACTAACGGCACACGCACTGCTGACCTGAGATGGGAGACCAACAGAATCAGGGTTCATCCGTGATCCGGGAACACGAAAAGGCATTTGCCGTCTTCCTGGGACTTATAACTTCAGGTGACAATGCAAATATTTCTTTGGGGCCGAATTGCCCAGGCATCTGGATACTGGCTAAAGTGCCAGAGGTCTGTGAGGGTAAGTGAAGGTTAGCGCACTGTGTGTTTTACAGACTAACTCTAGCTATGGTTATAGAAATGACAGAGAATCTGCCTGCAGACTCTGCACACCTCCTTCTGGAACAGGGAACCCCTGCCCCCGTCTGTCCCCGGCCCTGGCCACCGCCAGGCCTCTGTGCAGGTCCTGCTCCCCTCCTGCCTCCGGGGCGGCCTCAGATGGGCCATGAGCCCTTCTCACAGGATACCTGCCAACCACCACAGGATCCAGGATGACCTTGTGTGTTCCTCTGATCGTGCAGGGACCCTGCTGGGGGGCTCATGAGGGGTAAGCCAGGGATGTAGGGGTTGCAACCACAGAAACACAATACCTATCTGAACAGCAAATTCAATCTTCTCTCCCTCCCTATTATGGGTCCTCTGGCCTCCCGCCAGAGCCCTCACACATCTCCTCACCACCTCCCCTGAATTCTTCAGGATCCAGACCAAGTTGCCTCTCTTCCACAAAGTCGGACTTCCACATCTCTCTCCCTCTCTCTCTCTCTTGCTCTCTCTCTCTCCCTCTCTCCCTCTCTCCCTCTCTCTCCCCCTCTCCCCACCCCTCTCCTCTGCGCCCCCTCCCGGCCCCCCTCCACCAGTGGCTCTAGCACTTCTCAGCTATTTGAATCATTCACATGGCATGAAGCTTCCAATAATGGAAAATTAATTGATAATACCTCTTTTTTACTAACTGGTTAGGAAAAGAATGTTCTGGTTAGTTAATCATCTCGGTTAAAAGAAACTTACCAGAGCTGTCATACTAAAACTACCAATTTTGCAAGGAATAAACTAGCAATATACTACAACTTAATCACTGATGAATCTGAAGACATTTAAGACTCTCCTAAGGCTTCCAGTCATCATTGAGAACCTTGACTATTTTGTGCCGGGAGATTTCCTAAATGCCATTTAACAGGGTTTTCTGATTGCTGGAAGGAGATTTCATCCACCCTTTACTGTGTGAATGACAGACACGCACATACGTAAATACTCATGAGCATATACCTACAGCCAGCCCCCTTCCACATGGCTCTTCCATCTTCAACAAACACAGCAGAAATGGGATAGTTTAATCCCATCCCTTCCTCTTGATGTGCCAGAGCCCTCAAGGTTAGAAACCATGGGTATGTGACTCAGGGGAAGGAAGACAGGGAAGAGCAACCTTCAAGCAGCGAGGCCTCACCCAAACAACAACTTCCGCGATCCTCCGGCAGTCATCTCGTCCCGCTTAGGCCCCGGAGAGGCCATACCAGGTGGGCCGAGTTCCCTGACCCAGGGAGGAAGGGGCAGAGAGTCCTGGCAGTGGCCGAGCCCGGAAAGGCAGGCTCACACTGCACCGTCATTCGCTCAGAAGCGTACTGTCATTCCTGTCAGCAGGCGCTAAGCGTCCATGACAATTCCAAGGCTTAGGTGAGCTCCCCGCTTCTACAAGAAGGAGGGTGTCAGGGGACTCGACTGGTGCCCGCTCAGATCTGGGTGATGAGCCGACTCACGCTGCTTTCCTGCTGCCGCTCTCCCGTTCCCTAACTCGATCCTGGTGTGCTTACATAACAGGGATGGTTTTGTGCCCCAGCTCCTCCAGGATCCAGCCTGTGAGCAGTTGTCAAGCTCCCTGGCCCACGGGAAGCTCCCCTCTCACTGCTTTCTTGCCAATTACAGAAGAGGTTTGTTCACATGGCCTAGGAAGCCAGGGTTATGAAGCCCACAAAATCCCTTAGAGCCGGGGAGCGGCTTCTGACATTTCAAAAGGTCAATCAATCACGCTATTTCATGGAACATAATCATCTCCCAGGACCTAAATGCAACAATAAAACCAAAGAGCTCCAAACACTTGGGGGAAATGATGCACACACAGAGGAGAGGCTACAGTTGGCTTAGAAAACATCTCTGCAGCCTGCCCTGGAGCCCCAAGCTCTGGGTTTGAGTCCTGCCTCTGCCGTTGACCTTGAGGTAGCTCTTGCACCATCTCAGCCTCGAGGATGAAGTGAGCTGGCTTAGGGAGGCTGTGCTCCAAGCACTCAACAGTAGCGTCTCCAGCAGAGAAAGCGTAAGGGACCAGAAAGAATTTCACAGAGGTCACGCCAAGCCACTGAGAGGTGCCGCCAAAGACAGCCCTCAGGAGGCCGCAGCTCACGGGGAAGAGGGGTACCGCACCTCACACTCAGTGAGGAGCCACCGAGCCCTGTGTTCCATGAGGCTAAGAGCCCGGCAGCTCTGTCTCCCCTGGACCAGAGAAGGGGAAAGGCAGCCGTTTGCTTCATGGAACCACAACCACCACGCCCCTGCCAGTTCCCCTTCTTAAGGAGACATGACGTGGCTGCCCTGCCCCTCTCACACTCCCACCTCCCTCCTGGGGAGCTGTACCAGGTTGGCAGGCATGCCTGGGGCAAGGGCTCCTGCAGATGTGCTTGACGCCAACCGGAGCGCATCTAACTGTCTCTCAGGGTCTGGCCACAGCTCGCCACAACCTCCGGTGTCTTCTCTCCTTGCCATGGCCGACCCTCCCCTTCCTTCCCTCCCACTGCACCCTCCCTCCTGACCCTACCGCACCCCTGAGGACTCTTTCCATTGTCACCCTGTCCCCCGTCCACGGCCCCCTCACCTGGCAGTCCCCGGCCTCCTCCTCTGCAGCTCGCTCACATTCTCCAACCCCGTTCAGTTTCTTCTCCCTCTTCCCGGCACTCACGTAAACCTCCCTCCTTCTCAGACCGGTGGTTCTCACCTGGGCATCCATTAGGGGCATTAGAATCACCTGAGGGGCTTTTGAAACTCCCAGGGCTCAGGCCACAGCCCAGACCAATGACAGCAACACCCCCAGGTGCATCAGGGTTTGCAAAGTTGCACAGGCGGGAGGGGGCAGCCCCAGCAGCTCTGACCACAGGCTCAGCCCTCGGCCGGGTGCCCAAGCGGACCCATGTTGTTTCCTCTCGGGAGCCTAGGTCTCTACAGCCCCTGCCGGAAAACCAGCCTTCAGGTAGCACTTTATGCCCCTGCCATTGGGGAGGCTTCCCTGCTCAGAGCAGTGCATTTGGGGTCTTTCCCCATCTGTGCTCCCACAGGCATGTTTGATTGACGTGCTTTGCGTTTATTGAACCTTAGCCACAAACCCCTCAAGGGAGGTTTCCTAGCAACGTCCCTTTCATCTCCGGGGTGCCCGGCTCTGATCCTCCCCCACCCACGGGTGGGCCTCTGCTCTTTTTTGAAGTGGGTGGGGCTACAGCAGGGCCACATCCCAGGCGGCCCCGTCCATTGATATGCACCTCCGTCACCCACCAGCCACCTCACTGCTGGACCTGAGACGTTGAACCAGACCCGTTGGCCTGACCACTGTCCCTCCCAGGCCCGGCTGCTGCCCTGCTGCATTGCAGCAACATACGTCACTCCACAGGCTGCCCACGACCACCAGCTTGCAGTACGTGGCACCTGGGAGAGACCACGAGACCACAGAAGACCCTGGCCGTGTTCTCCCAAAACACACAGCCCAAGGAGCTGCAGCTCTACGTCCTGACATTATCATCCTCTCTGGTTATTCTCTCCTTTTAAAATTTGGGAACTGACCAATATGGCCCAAACACAGGGCAAGGGAGAGGTCACCTTGGTCTGGCTTTCCCTGAGATGGCGGTGGGGGAACACCCAAGCCAGCCTTAACTTCCCAGGGAAGGAAAACTAGGGAAGGCTCTCTCCTTCCCATTCCATGAGAAAAGGGTACTGATGGTCTCATTCCCCACCATTTTGGCCCCCGGCAGCCTCTGGCACTCAGTAGGCGGGCTATAAACACTGCCTGTCATTATTGATGATAATATCAATCCATAACAAAATTCCCCAGAGCATTTAAAAGGGATTCGACTCACAAATCATTCTCTACACAACACTTTCGACATGAGGCCAATATCAACGCGAAGCACAGCTGTCACCAACAGGCTGAAAGCAATCTTTCCAGATTACGGACCACCCGTGTCAAACCTGTTTGGAGTACTTCAGGAGGAGCTAAGAAGACAGGGGAGAAAATGAGGGTTTTTACAGTGATTGGACCAAACGGTCCCCCCAGTAAAAGCCCATTTATTCACGAGAATCAGCTTCAGTCTTGAAAGGCCAGCTGACAGTTTTGTCAAATAAACCACATTCTCTCCCTCACGTACCAGCTCCACAATTGACTTCTGCTTGAGATATGAGCTTGACAAGGACTGGCTTCACTTAACACTGGCTCCTTCGGTATATTTTCCGCAGGATAGTTTTCCTCCTCAGCAGCGGGAAGGGCGCTTTCAGAGATGTTTATCTTCCCTGATGAAATATAGTGATGCGGCCATCAGCTGCGCTTAGCATCGCCAAGCAGTGGCCTGAGTCCCTCTGGAGCATTTCAGAGCAGGTAGCTCCTGCATCCACTTTCTTGGGATGGTGATTTGCCCTGATCGCACGGTCCCTTCATTCTATTCCTCCCTCACCGCCCAGAGGCCCATCTCAAGCCACACGAAGGGCCAGAGACCCCACGGTGAATAGGTTTCAGACACAACAGCCTCATCCACAAGGCTCACGCCCCCACCAGCTCAGAAGAGCCAACCGAGAGGATGGCTATCCAGTCACCTTATGTAGGCCATCAATTTTATCTTTATTGTCTTGGAGCTGAAGGGGCTTTGACACATCTCCATAAATCTGTGGACGCAATGCGCTCTCCCTGGGGCACGCTTGGCAGGAAGACCAGGAAGACACGGAGTTTAGGAAACAAGCCTGCAGAGCCTGGGGACGTCTCTTTCCCAGCTCTGCACTCCAGGAGGATCTGCACCAGGTTCTCGAGGCAGAACTGAGGCTGACATGGAGGGGTTCAGGGAGCAGCGCCCACGAGGCGGGGGTCCAAGCTCCAGCCCGATGCTCGGGAGGGTGCTGTTGTCAGCTATCAGCACTCCCCGATGCCTATTCCTCAGAAAAAGAGAAAAGCAGACCCTCCAAAGTGCTCATTTTAGAACAGTTGCTTGCATCTGACGAAACCATCCCTTCCTGGGGGGTTGCGATCTGAACACCAAATCCTTTCCTCCCTCGGGCTCCCCTCCGCATCAAGCCTTCTGTCACCTCCCAGCCTGACGTGACAAGAGACCAGATGCGCCAGTTTGCCTGAGCCAGTCTTGGTTTACACCTCCTGTCCATTGTGATTATTAATAGAGTTCCCTGTCATTCGAATGTCCCAGTTTGGATGATAAGTTGTACAGGCAGGATTTCTCACACTCTCCTTAGCCTGGACCCTCAGGGGCCCCCATCAGACACTCACAAACTTGTGCCCTGCTCAGGGGGCACAAGCCCACCTTCTTGGGGTGCTGGCCACAACTTGTCCTTTCTCATTCTCTGTCCACTCCATAGCCCTCATCCCCAGCCTGACCACGTAGAGCTGCCCAGAGAGCTGGTTAAAAAGCATGACCTGGACCTGGGCACCAGGCTTGTACAAAAACTTGTAAAAGCACAAGCACACAGGCAAAGAGTCAAGCTTGAAGGACCAGTTGTAGCATCTATCTGTGGGTTGCAAAGCAGCTGAGTAGCTCAGGACAATCTAGTAAGGTGAGAGCAGAGGAACCACCAAATTTTCACACCATCAGGATGCTACTACTGCACTTTTGTCCCCAACCTTCAAATAAATACTGTGAAAAAATATATAAACTTGCAGAGTGATGGCTGAACAAACAAACATGGCTACAAATAAGCAAGTGAAGAGCAGAAGCCTTGGCCTCTATCTGCACTCTGTGGCCAGAGCCGTGCTCGTTTCTGAGCTCCGCAGCCTCTCCAGGTCCGGGTGCCGTGTACACCTGGCAGTTCTCTCAGCCAGAGAATTTAGGTACCAAAGAACAGTGCAGCCTCTCTTTGTGTCCCCTGTGCTGAGAGGAGAAATGGTGGAAGGGAAGGGACTGCTGACATTTGCTGGCTTGTGGCTTTACCTCTTGTGAAAACAGCACACCAAGGTCTTCACTTTACAGGTGAGAAAACTGAAGACAGCTCAGAGAGGTGACGGAAATTACCGGAGGTCACACAGCTACCAAATATCCAGCCCAGTCCTTCGGACTTTTCTCCCCAAACCAAGGCCTCCTAAGAAAACTAACAACTGAGATACAAGGGGATATGTGATAACCAGAGAGGGTGAGCGTTCCGATTCAGAGTCGGCAGTTAAAATGCATCGAGGACAACTCAGAGTCATAATTCCCCGTGGGCGCTCATGATTTATGCAGACGTTTCCCATTAGCTCTAATGGATGTGGGCAGCGTAAATCTCGGGGCACAGCTCCAGACAGGCTCTTGTGATCTAAACACCACTAAAATCAATGACATCGTCCCAGTATTGATACGGAGACTGTGGCGCTTCATAAGTAGGCCTGGCGGAGCTGGCCTGCCTGCTACAGCCTGCCTGCGACACCCTTCCTAGTGGGAATGACGCCCCTCAGGAAGCACTCCAGCAGAGTGGGCCAAAAGCACCAATTCCAGAGCCAGGATACTGGGTTCAAATCCCATCCTCCCATCTCACCAGCTGTATGACCTAGCAAGCTACCAACGTGCCCTGAGCCTCAGTCTCAACATCTGTAAAATGGGGATTAAATGAATTATCATGCATAAAGCCCTTAGAACCGTGTCTGGCTGTGAAGTAAAGCTTCACTTTGAGAAATACAAAAGGCCTGTGTAGACCATTTACGAGAGAGCCACTTTGTTTGGATTTGTCCTGGAGACCTAGGCAGAGTGCAACAGCAAAACCCAGCCAGCTTGAAGGCCAGGATTCCCAAGAGGGCCTTTGAAGGTCAATGCCCGTGAGTCCGTGCAGGTGTCTGGAAAGGTGGGTGGGAGGCTGGACTCCACCAGCTGTGCACAGCCAGGCTTCTGCCCCAGCAGGCACAGCTGCCCACAGGACAACATAGGCACATGAGGATACCCCCTTTCGGGAGGTTCCGTGGGTTATACGTGGTTCTCACAGCCGCTCCACCTTTCTCTGCCCCAGACTGAAGATAGATGAGCATATAAGTACCCGGTGTCTGAAACTCACTGGAGGGCTAGAATTATGTTCTACTCTTAACATCAATATTTCAATCCATGTTTTATAAAATAAAGCTATGAGGAGGTCTTTGCTCTCCAAGGATAACAGGTAACAGAGACAAAGGCCTCTGTGAATCCACTCAAAACAAATTCCACAGCGAGGAGTGAAGAAAAGCTTTTACTGAGACTTTGTCTTGAAAATTAAAACTAAAAATTATAAAGATATATTTATTTTTAGCTTATCTTTGTAAATGTGATCATTGCAACTCTACTAATTATTAGAATGAACGGAGGATAAATGATGGGCTGGCATCATCATTCCAACATCTGCTTGGGACAAATCCATAAAAAAGCAAAGCAAGGTGCATGATCTGATGGGAAGGAAATGGCTCAGCAGCTTCCTCCCTTGCCTGGGAGGAAGAGAAGAAGGACAGCTTCAGCTGTCCTAAGCCTGTGGGCTACCCTCCCTGCAGGTCCAGAGCTGACTGATGCTGCCTTTGCCCCGCAGGAAACAAGCACAGAATGATGATGCCCAGTACCTGGATTAAAAGAGAGACAACAAAAGCCCACAGAATTTCCAAGAAGGTAGGATAGATGCACTGAATCCAGGAACCATGAGCTCAAGCTGTCTACCGGACAGCTTTGGGGGATCATTCCATCTTCCCCCTGTTTGGTCCAGGCCAACCCCCCACCAGGGAGCCTTCATCCAGCTGTATAAACCAAGCTGCTGGGTCCTAGACAGCGGCCGGGAGAGACCGAGCGTGTCGAGTCCTTGATCTTCCTGCCGGATCGAGATCTGAGGACTCCAGAGAAGATAAACCACCAGACCAGGAGCAATGGGATCGCTTATTTTCTTCCAGCACTGAAACCAGGGAGGCAGCCACGGTGAAGCCATTTCAGCCCTTGCTATTCCACTGTGGTGGACAGGGCACGTCT